>NC_069502.1:134600667-135200667 GCF_027579735.1 Bombina bombina | reverse complement strand
ACTCAGATAACACTTTGCAACATTTATGCGCCTAACGAGCAACAACATACCTTCTTCACTAAACTCTCACACCTATTAACACAGTGGTCTCAGACCTTAATGATTGTGGCAGGAGACTTCAATGTAAATCTAAAGATACTAAAGGAAACCAACACTGCCAAACTGACAAACAAACAGTGTAGATTAAACTCTATTACTAAAGTCATTAGAGAAACCCTAGAATCACACAACGTGATTGACTCTTGGACTTCATTATATGGCCAGACGTCTGATCATACGTATTACTCACCTGCTCATAAAATTTATACTAAACTCGATTACATTTTTATTAGTCAGATAATGCTACCTAGTCTGGTCTCCTCATCTATCCATGCATCAGTTTGGTCAGATCACTCAATCATTCAAATACAATTGAAGAGCCTCACTGATGTACACAGACAGAAATCATGGACATATGACCCCACACTATTGAAACAACCAGATATATTCAATAGAATCCTCAATAGTCTTAAAGAATATTGGAGTTTTAACGTTGCTCCTTCAATCAAACCAGTAATAACTTGGGCTGCCCACAAACCTTACATTAGGGGTTTGCTCATAAAAGAGAAAAACATGTTCCTTAAGAAGACCAGACTAGTAACAGCAACGCTACAGCAGGAAATAGAAGAATTAGAAAAGACTCACAGACTCACACTGTCCAATCAGACTTTGACCACACTGACCAATAAAAGAAAAGAACTCAATAAAATATTAACCGACAACTCCATGAGAGCTATTAGCAAACTGAAAACATACTATTTCCTGCACGCAAACAAACCAGATAGATTTCTAGCCAATAAATTAAGAGAGAAAACTCAATCCTTCACAATCACACAATTACAAAAACCAGACGGTGCTTTGACTTCCCACCCACGAGAGATTGTAGAATGCTTTGCCCAATACTATGAGGCCCTTTATGACGGAAGGAAGGTTTCACATTCACCACAGACAGCACAACTCAGACAAACACTCCTCGAATCAGCAAAACTCCCGAGATTAGACGAACAAGATGCAAAAACCCTAGATGCAGAGATCACAATGACAGAAATAGCTTCCGCTATCAAAGAGCTCAAGATAGGTAAAGCAGCGGGACCGGATGGGTTTTCTGGAGATTACTTTAAATTATTTAAAACAGATTTGTGCTCCCATCTGCATAAGTTTTGCAATGATGCTCTAAGTGGTACTCCAATCCCCTCGGAACTTCTTCAGGCGAAAATTATTGTAATCCCCAAACCGGGGAAAGACCCCAAAATAACTTCAAATTACAGACCAATCTCATTGATCAATCAAGATCTTGGCAAACAGACTTAAACATCTTTTACCCTCAGTAATCCATCCTGATCAGGTGGGCTTTATTAAAGACCGTGAAGCACCGGATAATGTCCGCCGCACAGTAGCCCTGGTCGAATATTTGAAAGAAACAAAAACGCCTTCTCTGCTCCTTTCCTTGGACGCAGAGAAGGCGTTTGATAGGGTAGATTGGAAATATATGATGGAGGTCTTAGAGCACTTGGGATTTGGTGACAAATTTATAGGGGCGGTTAAAAATATATATTCTAACCCAAAAGCTACAATCAGAGCGGCGGGTTATCAATCTAGACCGATCCAAATCTTAAATGGTACACGCCAGGGATGCCCCCTTTCACCACTCTTATTTGCGCTTTGCGTGGAACCCTTGGCAGCATGCATTCGGAATTCAAAAGATATCCATGGTGTTAGATTGAACAAAGGGGAATTTAAACTATCATTATTCGCAGATGACATCCTGCTAACACTTTCTAAACCCATGCTTTCTCTACCCAATCTTTATAAGGTATTAGACGATTTTTCTCGGATTTCTGGCTTCAAAATAAATTCTGATAAGTGTGAGGCACTCCCCCTACTGCTTCCAGCTCAAACACGGAAACTAATAGAAACTAATTTCGACTTTAAATAGGCCAACCACGCTATTAAATATTTGGGAATATATATCACTGACACCCTGGATACTCTGTATAAAGCAAATTATACACCGATCATCAAAAATATAAGGACTGATCTAAATAAATGGAGAAAGGGAGGTTTCTCTTGGGTGGGAAGACAAGCAGCAATTAAAATGAATGTTCTGCCTCGATTGTTGTACCTGTTTAGAGCCCTCCCTATTAGGATACCACTAAAAGATTTAGATGACCTACAGACTGAGTTCCTCAGATTTATTCGAGGCCACAAAACAACTAGAATACCCGCTAATTTATTAAAATTGCATAAACAACTAGGGGGAATAGGGGTACCTAATTTACGCGACTATTACCAGGCTGCTAGATTAGCACAAAGCACACTACTAGGGAAAGACTGTTGCAACATGACTTGGCCAAATATTGAAGCGGAAATTGGAGGTTATAGCAATCCAGGAGAAATTCTTTGGTCACACACAAATACTAAACTTCAACCTTTGGCCAAACTCAAAACCACGGAATACACTAAAATAATATGGAGTTCACTGACTAAAACACTGAAACTAATCTCACCACTTACAACCATTTTACCACTGGGTCTGTTGCTACCACTAGAATTTCGAAAACAACTAACTAAATGGGAAAACAAAGGTCTTTACCGGGTGGCGGACTTCTTGGACAAAGGGAAAATACTGACTTACCTTCAACTAAGAGACAAAATTAGCCCCAATACATTGCATTGGTTCTTGTATCACCAAATATCACACACGATACATAAATATAGGCAAAACACTCCCTCCAGCCCTAACACCATCCTGGAGCAAATCATTTTATCACCAGGTAGAAACAAAAAAATGATTTCAAAATTATACCTAGCTCTTCAAAAAGCGAAAAACCTCAAAAAACAAAAGCTACACATTCTATGGGAACATGATCTAGATATAACATATAATGATGAGGAATGGGAACAAATATTCTTCTCGCTGAGCAAAAGTCTAGTAGGGGCTGACCTCGTTGAAAACACAATAAAAACGGCATACAGATGGTACCTCACACCATTAAAAACTTCACATTATACCCCACAAAATAATAGATTATGCTACCGAGGCTGCTCAGGGTTAGGTACTTACTTGCCCGAAGATTAGACCCATATGGGTTAAACTATCCCATTTGATCAAGAACACATTAGATGACTCATTCACACTCTCAGCCGCTAAAGCTTTGCTCCACATTCCACTAGAATCACTAAATTCGGCCACTAACAAATGGGTTAATATAGTATGCACAGCTACTAGATTATGCATAGCTAGAAAATGGAAAGAGGGTACACTGGAATGGAATGAAATACTTGAAAAAATTGAGAATATTTACAAGATGTTTGAATCAGCAGCATGGATGCAAGGTACCTCTGCAAGCTTTCAAAATATTTGGATCCACTGGATAATGAAAAGACATGTATAGGGGGAAATGTTTGAGCTAGTTCTTCGGAAACATTTTTAAGCTAAGAGAAATATGCTTTAATAGCTTCCATAAAGGCGACACTGCTTGACGGAAAAAGTTCACAGATAGAAGTTAGACCAAGTTAAGTGGTCTTATGTTCAGGGAGATGGGTGGGTAAGTTGGGTGGGGAAGTTGTTCATTTGTTGGAGGGGTTAAATATGTAACTAAAACAAACGGGAAAAGTATATTCTACAAAGACAAATTGTATCACTGTACTCAAATGAATAGTAACATATTTTATTGTATTGTTATACATTGTGACGGTGTTGCATTTCTGTTGTGAATCCTTAATAAAAAAATTATTTCAACTAAAGTCTCTGATGATAACACAATATATATTTTTGATAATGCAACAGAAGCTGAACAGTTTTTTAAATCCAAAAGAGAATCTTGTTAATTGCCTTCAGACTTGTCCCAATGGGGTTCAATTGGGTTTTTGTTTTCTCATGGTTCTTGTGGCGGGTTTTTTTTTGTTTTTTTTTCGTCTCTTCCCCTCTCTCTCTCTCTCTCTTTGGCATATTCCATGGCTCTATAAACTAAGAGAGGAAGCTTATTATATCATCTTGGAACATAGAGGGTATTACTTCCCCCATTAAAAGGAAGGACATTCTTTGTCATTTAAAGAAATGACACACTGACATAGCTTTCCTTCAGTAAACTCACTTATCATTAGAAGAAGGTTTAAAACTTAAGTCTCATTGGGTAGGTGAGGTGATTGTTTCTCCTTCACTAGCAAGGAAAAGAGGTGTGGCTATTTTGCTTGGAAAACTCTTTAAATATGAGATTGTTGATTTGCATATAATCTCTTTCATGATCAATCTGAAGAGGCTTTGGAAGAGAGAGAAAGAAACCATAAATTGTTTAGTTAATACATAATGCCTATCTTTTAAATTCCTCTATTGAAAATTGGGTAAAATATCTGAATGCTAAGAAAGAACGAGATACTTTACTTCTTCACTCTACAACATTGATTGAATTAAAAATGCAGGCTAAATATTATAGATACGGCAACAAGTCGGGCAAACCTTTGGCCAGGATTATTAATAATTCCTCTAGCTCTCAAGGTATTGAAGCGATTCAAGTATATAATAAGATTCAAAATGACTGTAAACAGATCCTATCTCCTTTTACCTTATACTACTAGAATTTGTATTTATATAAAGAGCCTAATCTAGACTATAAAGCAGAATTTTGAGACAGTATTTTGGTGCAGAGATGTCCAGAACATTTATTACATGTGATTAATGCCCCTATTACTGATAAAGAAATTGCGGACAGCATAGATTCTATATCTTTACATAAAACTCCAGGACCAGACTTACTCCCCAATACATTTTATAAATTGTTAAAACCCAATAATATCCCTTATCTTAAAAATGTGTTCAATTATTATTTCATAAATAAATCACCATGTTGGGATGCCTTCTCTGCATCCTGGACTACTCTGACCTTAAAGAAAGGTAAAAATCCTCTGGAAATGGGTTCTTATAGACCAATAGCCTTATTAAACTCTGATTATAAAATTGTAAATACTATTCTTGCTAACAGATTGCAGAGCTCTTTAACCCAAATAATCCACTCTGATCAGGTTTGTTTTCTTAAAGACAGGAATGCTTCTGCTAAGATTAGATAATTATTTCTCACAATAGATTATTGTCTGTCAAAAGAAATTATGTCTACTGCTTCATTTAAAAACTATGAGGATAGGGCTGTAGTGTTCGACTCGGTGCAACACGATCATATATTTCTTTCTTTGCAGAAATTTGGTCTACAAGGGCTCTTCTCCTATTTTGTTAAGAATATTTATAATACTTCCAAAACAGCTTTATTAATTAACATCCAGCTAACAGAAAATATAACTCTAAAGCAAGGGACCAGACAGGGCTGTCCGCTTTCACCTCTTTTATTTATTATAGCCATAGAATTTTTAGCCATAGCTATTCATCAGAGTTGAAGGTATTAACATTTGCAAAAAAAGAAGTTAAGGTTGTTCTCTATGCTGATGATCTTTTAGTTTATATTTCTAACCTTTCAAGGAATATACCGCAACTTCTACATGAAGTGGAATTGTTTAGTTCTTTCTCTGGTTATAAAGTAAACACATTAAAATCTTAATTGTTTTGGCACAAGGAACATCAGCCCTCTAGTGTAGTTATACCATTTAAAGTTGCTACACACTCATTTACATATCTTGGTATCAATATTTCATGAGATCCGGGTACTTGGTACACCCTAAACATTATAAAAATACTTTCGAAGGTTAAAGAATATCTGCTCCACTGGCAAAATTTGGCACTAAATTTCTCAGGAAGGGTTACTTTGTTTAAAATGATTTATTTCCCTAAAATTCTCGATGTAATTCAGAATATTCCTAAAATTCTTAAAAAAAAGATCTCCATAATTTCTATTTATCATTATTATACTTTATATGGCAAGGAAAAAACTCTAGAATTGCTTTGAAAACATTATTTGTGGGAAAATAACATGTTGGTTTGGTGCTGCACGACCAGGAACTTTATAGTTTAATTTCTTTGAAATTTGTCATAGGTTGGCTTGGGGCTTCGAATTACTTCTCCCAGTTAGATCTTGAAGAAAATGTACTATACCCATACTCACCTATAGCCCTTCTCCACTGTAATCTTAAAACCATTCCTAGATCAGTCAAAAATCTAACCTCGATATATCACTTATTGCTTGCTTGACAAAGGATAATTGCAAAGTTGGGTAATAATTATGTGATCTCTACCTTTCAGATTACCACGGGGAAACCCTGAATTTACTCCAGGAATCCATACAAGATATTTGAAAAATGGGCCCCCTTTGGGGGTTCTTAAGTTGGTACAATTTGTAGATTTCAATTTATATGTAGTTAAATCCTTTTCTGCTATGAAAGAACAGTATCTTTTAGATAATAAGGATTTCTTTGCTTATCTTCAGATTAGACACTATGGGGGGTAGTTATCAACGTGTCAACTTTCCTGCCTTCGCCGGCCCAATACGCCCGCCTAAGCTCGCCTCACATCTCCGCCGCGAACCTGAAAAAAATTTGCCTAAGTTATCAAGTAAAGCTGTCAAAAAGCCGCAGGGCGATGAGCAGCGGACTGTGAGAGTTATCACTCATCCGATCTCGCTGCTCTTCGGCTGTTTGACAGCTTTCTTGCTAGCCTGTCACTAAGCACTCACACTAAACTACACTGTTCTATCCCCTATACCGGCGCCCCCGGAGCCCCCCGCAACTAAATAAAGTTACTAACCCCTAAACTGCCGCTCCTAGACCCCGCCGCAAGTCTTATAAATGTATCAACCCCTAAACCGCCGCTCCCGGACACCGCTGCCACCTACATTATATCTAGTAACCCCTATCCTGCCCCCCCTATACCGTCGCCCTCTATAATAAAGTTATTAACCCCTATCCTGCTGATCCCGCACCTCGCCGCAAATAAATAAATAGTTTAACCCCTAAACCGCCGCTCCCTGAACCCGCTGCAACCTATATAAAATTTATTAACCCCTATCCTGCCCCCCCTACACCGTCGCCACCTATAATAAATGTATTAACCCCTATCCTGCCCCCCACTACACCGCCACCACTGTAATAAAATTATTAACCCCTAAACCTAAGTCTAACACTAACCCTAAAACCCCCCCAACTTAAATATTAATTAAATAAATCTAAATAATATTTCTATTATTAACTAAGTTAATCCTATTTAAAACTAAATACTTACCTATAAAATAAACCCTAATATAGCTACAATATAAATAATAATTATATTGTAGCTATCTTAGGATTTATTTTTATTTTACAGGTACCTTTCAATTTATTTTAACTAGGTACAATAGCTATTAAATAGTTATTAACTATTTAATAGCTTACCTAGCTAAAATAAAGAGAAATGTAGCTGTAAACTAAAAACTAACCTAAGTTACAATTACACCTAACACTACACTATATTTTAATAAATAATTCCTATTTAAACTAAATACTTACCTGTAAAATAAACCCTAAGATAGCTACAATATAATTAATAATTACATTGTAGCTATCTTAGGATTTATATTTATTTTACAGGTAACTTTGTATTTATTTTAGCTAGTTAGAATAGTTATTAAATAGTTATTAACTATTTAATAACTACCTAGCTAAAAGAAATACAAAATTACCTGTAAAATAAATCCTAACCTAAGTTACAATTAAACCTAACACTACACTATCATTAAATAAATTAACTACAAATAACTACAATTAAATACAATTACATAAACTAACTAAAGTACAAAAAATAAAAAAAGCTAAGTTACAAAAAATAAAAAAAATAAGTTACAAACATTTCAAAAAATATTACAACAATTTTAAGCTACTTACACCTAATCTAAGCCCCCTAATAAAATAACAAACCCCCCCAAAATAAAAAAATGCCCTACCCTATTCTACATTAAAAAAGTTCAAAGCTCTTTTACCTTACCAGCCCTTAAAAGGGCCTTTTGTGGGGGCATGCCCCAAAGAATTCAGCTCTTTTGCCTGTAAAAGAAAAATACAACCCCCCCAACATTAAAACCTACCACCCACATACCCCTAATCTAACCCAAACCCCCCTTAAAATAACCTAACACTAATCCCCTGAAGATCATCCTACCTTTAGTCGTCTTCACTCAGCCGAGCCACCGATGGAACTGAAGAGGAGACCCGGACCGGCAGAAGTGATCATCCAAGGGGCGCTGAAGAAATCTTCCATCCGATGAAGTGATCCTCCAAGCGGCACTGAAGAAATCTTCCATCCGGGCGATGTCATCTTCCAAGAGGCGCTGAAGAAGTCTTCTATCCGGGCGAGGTCATCTTCGAAGCCGGGTCTTGAATCTTCATCCCGCCGACGCGGAACATCCTTCTTTTCCGACGGACTACCGACGAATGAAGGCTCCTTTAAGGGACGTCATCCAAGATGGCGTCCCTTCAATTCCGATTGGCTGATAGGATTCTATCAGCCAATCGGAATTAAGGTAGGAAAAATCTGATTGGCTGATTGAATCAGCCAATCAGATTCAAGTTCAATCCGATTGGCTGATCCAGTCAGCCAATCAGATTGAGCTCGCATTCTATTGGCTGTTCCGATCAGCCAATAGAATGCGAGCTCAATCTGACTGGCTGACTGGATCAGCCAATCGAATTGAACTTGAATCTGATTGGCTGATTCAATCAGCCAATCAGATTTTTCCTACCTTAATTCCGATTGGCTGATAGAATCCTATCAGCCAATCGGAATTGAAGGGACGCCATCATGGATGACGTCCCTTAAAGGAGCCTTCATTCTTCGGTAGTCCGTCGGGAAAGAAGGATGTTCCGCGTCGGCGGGATGAAGATTCAAGACCCGGCTTCGAAGATGACCTCGCCCGGATAGAAGACTTCTTCAGCGCCTCTTAGAAGATGACATCGCCCGGATGGAAGATTTCTTCAGCGCCGCTTGGAGGATCACTTCATCGGATGGAAGATTTCTTCAGCGCCCCTTGGATGATCACTTCTGCCGGTCCGGGTCTCCTCTTCAGTTCCATCGGTGGCTCGGCTGAGTGAAGACGACTAAAGGTAGGATGATCTTCAGGGGATTAGTGTTTGGTTATTTTAAGGGGGGTTTGGGTTAGATTAGGGGTATGTGGGTGGTGGGTTTTAATGTTGGGGGGGGTTGTATTTTTCTTTTACAGGCAAAAGAGCTGAATTCTTTGGGGCATGCCCCCACAAAAGGCCCTTTTAAGGGCTGGTAAGGTAAAAGAGCTTTGAACTTTTTTAATGTAGAATAGGGTAGGGCATTTTTTTATTTTGGGGGGGTTTGTTATTTTATTAGGGGGCTTAGATTAGGTGTAAGTAGCTTAAGATTGTTGTAATATTTTTTTAAATGTTTGTAACTTATTTTTTTTATTTTTTGTAACTTAGCTTTTTTGTAGTTATTTGTAGTTAATTTATTTAATTTATTTAATGATAGTGTAGTGTAATTTTGTATTTCTTTTAGCTAGGTAGTTATTAAATAGTTAATAACTATTTAATAACTATTCTAACTAGCTAAAATAAATACAAAGTTACCTGTAAAATAAATATAAATCCTAAGATAGCTACAATGTAATTATTAACTATATTGTAGCTATCTTAGGGTTTATTTTACAGGTAAGTATTTAGTTTTAAATAGGAATAATTTATTAAAGTATAGTGTAGTGTTAGGTGTAATTGTAACTTAGGTTAGTTTTTAGTTTACAGGTACATTTCTCTTTATTTTAGCTAGGTAAGCTATTAAATAGTTAATAACTATTTAATAGCTATTGTACCTAGTTAAAATAAATTGAAAGGTACCTGTAAAATAAAAATAAATCCTAAGATAGCTACAATATAATTATTATTTATATTGTAGCTATATTAGGGTTTATTTTAAAGGTAAGTATTTAGTTTTAAATAGGATTAATTTAGTTCATAATAGAAATATGATTTAGATTTATTTAATTAATATTTAAGTTAGGGGGGTGTTAGGGTTAGTGTTAGACTTAGGTTTAGGGGTTAATAATTTTATTACAGTGGTGGCGGTGTAGTGGGGGGCAGGATAGGGGTTAATAAATTTATTATAGGTGGCGACGGTGTAGGGGGGGCAGATTAGGGGTTAATCAATTTAATATAGGTTGCGGCAGGGTCAGGGAGCGGCGGTTTAGGGGTTAAACTATTTATTTATTTGCGGCGAGGTGCGGGATCGGCAGGATAGGGGTTAATAACTTTATTATAGAGGGCGGCGGTATAGGGGGGGCAGGATAAGGGGTTACTAGGTATCATGTAGGTGGCGGTGGGCTCCGGGAGCGGCGGTTTAGGGGTTAATATGTATAGAGTAGCTTGCGGTGGGCTCCGTGAGCGGCGGTTTAGGGGTTAATCATTTTATTTAGTTGCGGCGGTGTAGGGGGGGACAGATTAGAGGTGTTTAGACTCGGGGTACATGTTAGGGTGTTAGGTGTAGACAGCTCCCATAGAAATCAATGGGATGTCTGGCAGCAGCGAACTTGTACTTTCGCTATGGTCAGACTCCCATTGATTCCTATGGGATCCGCCGCCTCCAGGGTGGCGGTTTGAAAACCAGGTACGCTGGGCCGTAAAAGTGCCGAGCGTACCTGCTAGTTTTTTGATAACTAGCAAAAGTAGTCAGATTGTGTGCGGAACATCTGGAGTGATGTAAGAATCGATCTGTGTCGGACTGAGTCCGGCGGATCGAAGTTTACGTCACAAAATTCTACTTTTGCCGGTCTCTAGCCTTTGATAACTAAGGCGAATCAGCCTCGCCACAAATACGCTGCGGAATTCCAGCGTATTTGAGGTTGACGGCTTGATAACTACCCCCCTATATCTCCAATATTATTACTCTATATGGATGGAATTGGAACTGGGCAAAATTAGACTCATGGATTAAATTAGTTCAACATGGTCTCTTCTCTATCTCCCCTGGTACAGGTTGTTAGCGGGATGCAGAGGAGATGTCTTAACCTACATTTTCAATAAATGGCAACCTCTACTTGCAAATCTCAATACTCATGATATAAAATTATCTATTAATAGGGTACATGAAACCACATTATCAGCTTCCTGGAGAGAATCTCATCTTAAACTTTTATATATGACATATTATACTCCGCGTAAGGGATAAAAGTGGCACAACTTAGATTTTAATAAATGCCCCAAATGTCAACTATTAGGAGCTGACTTAACTCATATGTTATGGGATTGTCCGAAAAGAAAGCAATTGTGGCTAAAGTTAGAATATTGGATTAACACGGTTCTCAAAATGTCTCCTTTTACTTTTTCCAAGCACAATATTATTATTATTATTCTTCTTTATTTATAAAGCGGCAACAGATTCCGCAGCGCTGCCCATGGGTACAGGGATAAAAGGAGAAACAATACAATAAAAGACAAAACTTTACAGACAAATACAGGTGGAAATTGAGGCCCCTATTCCCATGGGCACTTACAATCTAGATGGGTAGGAGGATGGGAAACAGAAGGTGGGGACTGCAAAGGTAAGAATAATATTAGTGAGGAGATAGATGAGGGCAGTTGTTAGGTTAGTAAAGTTCATTTGTTAATGAGTCGGGTGATAGGCTTCCCTGAACAAAAAGGTCTTTAGGGAACGTTTAAAGGAGGAGAGGTTAGGGGAGAGTCTGACAGCTCGAGAAAGTGCGTTCCAGAGGGTTGGTGTCGCACGAAAGAAGTCCTGTAGTCTAGCATGAAAGTAGGTGGTGGTAGAGGATGCAAGGAGCATTGTTGGATCTTAGGGGGCGGGCTGGAGTATATTTGTTGATGAGTGAGGACAGGTAGGGTGGGGCAACATTGATGATGGCTTTGTAGTTCAGGGTGAGACTTTTAAATTTAATTCTGCTGTTAATGGGGAGCCAGTGAAGGGACTCACAGAGAGGTGCAGCAGAAACGGAGCATCGAGAGAGGTGGATTAGCCTGGCAGATGCATTTAGGATGAATTGAAGGGGAGAGAGGCGGGAGAGAGGGAGGCCAGTTAGCAAGCTATTACAGTAGTCAAGTTGGGAAATACCAGGGAGTGGATTAGCAGTTTTATCACTCAGAAACGGACAAATTTTTGAGATATTGCGTAGGTGGTTACGGCAGGATGAAGAGAGCAATTGGATGTGGGGAATTAAGGACAGATTTGAGTCAAGTGGGACTCCGAGGCAGCGGACTTGGGGTGATGGGGAGATTGTGGTGCCGCCAACAGTGATGGAAAAATTAGAAACTGTAGTAGAGTTAGAGGGGGGGATTAGTAGTAGTTTGGACTTGGACATGTTTATTTTTAGGTGGTGAGAGGCCATCCAGGAGGAAATGCCAGATAAGCATTCACTGATGTGAGAATTAACAGAAGGAGAGAGTGTAGGGGTGGAAAGGTAGATCGGGGTATCATCACCATAGAGGTGGTAGTTGGAGCCATAGCTGTTGATAATATAGTCCTCCTCTTTCCCTACAACATCGCCCTGGCCAATAATAAACTTATCAACTCTTTCATTTTGTGCATAAGAAGCCTCATCTTCCATAAGTGGAAAGATAAGACAATACCTAAATTCACAAAAATTATGAGTTTTATTAAAAACCAATGTATAATTGAACAGAGAGATACAGATACTAATGTAGATTTTTTGGGAAATGGTCAATCTTCATTACATCACTTTCTAAGGAAGAACAGGACATTATGATTTTTCCATTTAGAAATACAGACCCAGTCTTACTCGGAGTATGGTAGGTCTCATGGATGGTATATTGAGGAGGAGAGAGAGGAGAGGACCAAATTAGTATTGGACCAATATTATCCTATATTCTCTACAATTTTTTTATTTGTTTTGTTTTGTCTTGTTTTGTCGTGTTCTGTATTGTTTTGTTTTGTGTTGTCTTGTGATATTATTACATATTGCTGGCAAAACCCTGTTTGTAATTGTATATTTTAACTAACAATCGTGAAATTTCCAGTAGTGGAAAATGGTCTTTGCATTGTAATTATTATTATTATTATTTGTAATATTATTTGTAATAATTATTATTATTTGACAATGTGGTATCCTTATGTATTTTATTTCTTATGTAAAATATAAAATTCCAACAATGTGCAGGTTAAAAGGAAAATATACTTATCCTAGCTCAACTGAAAATGAATTTGGTTCATTTTTTCATTCTCTGTATTTCTCTAATGCGCCTAATTTACTTTTATTTTTTTATTTTTTTCCCTCTACTTTTTTGTATGCTGTACATACTGTTTGTCTTAAATAAAGATTTAAGACCCCCCCCCCCCACTATAAATGCTACATACCCATATCATATCTCATATTAGCATGTCTGGGAACTTTCTAATTATGATCACAATGAGATCCTTGAACATATTAAACTCTACTTGTACTTTTTGTTATGTATATAGAGAGGATCATTATTTAACAAGATATTGGGTCTTGTAGTTCTCTAGCTAGTAAATGCTATAGAGCAATATCAGTGGCTCAGCATTCAGAAATCCCAATCCTTACAAGAAGCTGCTCTCAGGGTAATGTACAAGAAAAACAAAATCATGTTTTTAACCTGCCTAAACATGATAAGTTAGCTATTTGTTAAGGAAATACAAATGGAAAGAGGCGCCAATGGTGCAGATCAATGATGCATCTTAAGGAAATCAGAGCAGGAAAAATGCACAGGGTACTCACTTGTAGGAAAGGCAATCAATCATGCCCATAGAGAGCTGGACAATGCGTTGCATTGTTTCTCCATCTGCTCAAGATTTTACTGGCACAAATATGAGTTGTGTTTTTTAAACAAGTTTTTAATAAAACTATCTGTTGTTTTTAAATAACCTCTCAGTGTTCAGTATCACTTAGAGCTACGCTACCTATAGGGCACGAATCCCTTATCCTGGTCTCCTGTGTACACACTTATTTGGCTAGTGTGTACTCTTCGTTTGCTAGTATCCTGCACCTTGAAGCTGCCTACTAGGTATCAATCAGCTAGCTGGACTGCTGCAGAAATCCAGCCTGTCTCTATGGGCATGATTGATTGCCTTTCCTACAAGTGAGTACCCTGTGCACTTTTCCAGCTCTGATTTCCTTAAGATGCATCATTGATCTGCACCATTGGCGCCTCTTTCCATTTGTATTTCCTTAACAGATTGCTTTCTTTTGGAACGAAGTTAGAGAGCTGCCTAATAACAACTGTTACTCCACACCTTCATCTGTGGGACTTTTCTTCTGCTGGAAATTCGGACATTAAGTATAACAAGTAACTCCTTGGTCTGGGGGCTTACTCCACACGTTGTGGGATTTTTTGGGACATTGCATTTATTTATTGTATATTACGATCCTCTCTATACCATTTATCGTATATATATCTTTTCCACTGATATACCCCATGATATAGATATTATCTGATTTTGAAGATTAGATTATTGCAATATTTTATATTGTATTTAGCGCCTCCTAGAGGATATCATAGAGCTTTATTGCTTATGGTTTTAATGATATCTATGATTTACACCAAATTTAGCTATTTACCCAAATACCATGTTCCCTCTAACTGTATTTTTTTTTGATCAAGTGAATAAAATGTACTCTAAAATTGGCACATTAATCTTGAGTTAAGATAATACTGAAATTTTTGTTAAGGCAGTAAACATTTCTGTGATGGTTTAAAAAACAATAAACCGTATTCCTGGCTAGGCCCATGTTTTCTCTAGTATCAGTTGGGATTAATGCCTGAAAGGCCCAACTTACCACAAATCCTTACTGGGACACTGAAAGTTAAAAACAGTAACCAAGGATGGGTTAATGTTAATGAGACCAAATGTAATACTCTTAATATTCTTACGCCTAGAATTAGAGTTCTGCGGTAGCCATCAAAACCAGCGTTAAGGGCTCCTAACGCTGCTTTTGGCCGCCCGCTAGTATTTAGAGTCAGTCAGGAAAGGGTCTAACGCTCACTTTCCAGACGCGACTTTTCCATACCGCAGATCCCCTTACGCCAATTGCGTATCCTATCTTTTCAATGGGATCTTCCTAACACTGGTATTTAGAGTCTTGGCTGAAGTGAGCGTTAGAACTCTAATGACAAAACTCCAGCCGCAGAAAAAAGTCAGGAGTTAAGAGCTTTATGGGCTAACGCCGGTTTATAAAGCTCTTAACTACTGTGCTCTAAAGTACACTAACACCCATAAACTACCTATGTACCCCTAAACCGAGGCCCCCCCACATCGCCGCCACTCTAAAAAAATTTTTTAACCCCTAATCTGCCGACCGGACACCGCCGCCACCTACATTATCCCTATGTACCCCTAATCTGCTGCCCCTAACACCGCCGAGACCTACATAATATTTATTAACCCCTAATCTGCCCCTCCAAACATACCTTAACCCCTAATCTGCCGACCAGACCTCACTGCCACTATAATAAATGTATTAACACCTAAACCGCCTCACTCCCGCCTCGCAAACCCTATAATAAATTTTATTAACCCCTAATCTGCCCTCACTAACATCGCCGACACCTAACTTCAAGTATTAACCCCTAATCTGCCGACCGGACCTCACCGCTACTATTATAAATGTATTAACCCCTAAAAGCTAAGTCTAACCTTAACACCCCCTTAAGTTAAATATTATTTAAATCTAATGAAATAAATTATTTCTTATTAAATAAATTAATCCTATTTAAAGCTAAATACTTATCTGTAAAATAAACCCTAATATAGCTACAATATAACGAATAATTATATTGTAGCTATTTTAGGATTTATATTTATTTTACAGGCAACTTTGTATTTATTTTAACTAGGTACAATAGCTATTAAATAGTTATTAACTATGTAATAGCTACCTAGTTAAAATAATTAAAAAATTACCTGTAAAATAAATCCTAACCTAAGTTACAATTAAACCTACACTATCAATAAATTAATTAAATAAACTACCTACAATTACCTACAATTAAATCAACTAAACTAAATTACAAAAACAAACAAACACTAAATTACAAAAAAACAAACACTAAATTACAAAAAATAAAAAAAGATTACAAGAATTTTAAACTAATTACACCTACTCTAAGCCCCCTAAAAAATAACAAAGCCCACCAAAATAAAAAAATGCCCTACCCTATTCTAAAATAAAAAGTTAACAGCTCTATTACCTTACCAGCCCTTAAAAGGGCCTTTTGCGGGGCATGCCCCAAAGAAATCAGCTCTTTTGCCTGAAAAAAACAAACATACAATACCACCCCAACATTACAACCCACCACCCACATACCCCTAATCTAACCCACCCAAACCCCCCTTAAAAAACCTAACACTAAGCCCCTGAAGATCTCCCTACCTTGTATTCACCCAGCCGGGTATCGCCGATCCATCCAGAAGAGGGTCCGAAGTCTTCATCCTATCCGGCAAGAAGAGGTCCAGAAGAGGGTCCGAAGTCTTCATCCTATCCGGCAAGAAGAGGTCCTCGTTCTTTTGCTATCTTTATTTGAAAAATAAGGCATCTAAGCTTTTTTTGGTTCAGGACTCTGGATAGCACATTTTTATTGGTGGATTAATTTATCTACCAATCAGCAAGGAAAACCCAGGTTGTTCACCAAAAATGGGCCGGAATCTAAACTTACATTCTTGCATTTCAAATAAAGATACCAAGAGAATGAAGAAAATTTGATAATAGGAGTAAATTAGAAAGTTGCTTAAAATTTCATACTCTTTCTGAATCACGAAAGAAATTTTTTGGGTTCAGTGTCCCTTTAAACAAATTAGATATTTTCAGTAATTAGGGTGGTTAAGGGAAGGGGGGTGGGATGTAGTAGTTTCACTTACATGCAGTGGAAATCCGCAGTATGAAATTCTGCAAGACATGATATATACACATGCAATGGTTGGTGAGGTACAGTCAAACATCATAATACATGTGAATGTTACAGTTTACTGTACTTATGAAGAAGTAACTTACAGGTGAAGTATTCATGGATGACAAAGTCCCTCACTTCATTCCCCCTCAGTGTCCCCCTGTCCACATCCTCAGGTACAGGAACCAGTTGCTGATCTTGGTCTGGTTCTATGTTCCCCAATATACGTGTGTCCACAGCAATGTTATGTAGAATACAACATGTATTGACAATGGAACACACTTTGTTGGGGTTATACTGTAAAGCTCCGCCTGTCAAATCCAGACACCTGAATCTGGTTTTGAGTAGGCCAAAGCTCCTTTCGATGACATTTCTGGTTCGTATGTGGGCCTCCTGGTACCTGAGTTATGGCGCCAAGGGGTTTAACAGCCATGGTCTGCAGACGTACCCTGCATCACCTGTCATGTAACATATGTATTATGATTACTACAGGTTCATCATGTGCTTAAAGGGACATAACATGGATTTCATTTAAAAGATATATTTTACAAAAACATTAAATTGGTGCATTGTAAGCAATCTACTTTTATGCCAGGATTAGTCTAGACAAAATTCTATTTTCATGATTCAGATAGAACATGCCATTTTAAGAAAATGTCCTTTTAAGTGAAAAACTATTTATAGTATACTGTCCCTTTAAAAGGACATGAAACACACATTTTTTCTCCCATGAGTTAAAAAGAACCTGCAATTTTATTCAACTTTATAATTTACTTCTATTATGTAATTTGCTCCATTCTATTGATATCATTTGCTGACAAGCATATTAGATATGCTCATTAGCTGCTGATTGGTGGCTGCACAAAGATGCCTCATATGATTGGCTCATCTATGTGCATTGCTATTTTTTAAACAAAGGATATCTAAAGAATAAATCAAATGAGATAAAAGAAGTAAATTGTAATGTTGTTTAACATTGTATTCTCTATCTGAAACATGAGATCATTATTTTGTGTTTAGTGTCCCTTTAGTAGAAATATACAGACAGAATGAAGGTAGTGCATACTCAGCAAGCAGCCAACCTCCCGAGAGTGTTCCAGATTCAAAAAGCTGGAATAAGGAGGTCTGGCGCAGGATGTAGGAATCATGGGCACTCCCTGGAAAGCCTGCATACACATGTGTGAATTTCAGAGTGGTATCGCAGACCATCTGGCAATTCAAGGAGTAAAACCCTTTCTTGTTAATATAGAGGAATGGCTCCTCATGTGGGGCCACGATACGCACATGTGTGCAATCAATTGCCCCCATGACATTGGGAATACCCCCCAGTCGATAGAAGCCTTGTTTAAGACTGTTTCATTCCTGGGGGGTACGGGGGAAATGAATGTATCGCTGTGTCTGGTTATCTAGAGCAGTCAAAACCTCCCCTAGGAGCCTGGAGAAGGTGGACTGCGCTAGGCCAGACACAAGGCCATCTGTTGACTGGAATGAGCCGGATGCCAGGAAGTGTACAACACACAACAACTTCTGCATACCAGTCAGAGCTCGGTTCCTATTCGCTTGAGGGTCAATATCATCCTTCAAGACCTCATATAGGTCAATGAGGCTCGCAGAAGTCAAGCGATACTTTCCCTGACCTCCCCTTCTGTCATTCCAAACAGGGTGACCCTAACCCTGTGTATCCTTGGTGCCCTTGCTCTTCCCCTCTGCTGATGCCGACGTCTTATAGGCCCTGCTGGCCTATGACCAGCTGCAGCAACAACAGCAGCAGGGGCAGCACCAGGAACAGGGACAGCAGCGTGAGGAGCAGGGAGAGCAGTAGCAGGAGCAGGGACCGCTACAGCACCTTGACCAGGGACCTCAGCAGCAACTATAGAATCAGCAGGTATATCCTGAACAACAGGGGCTTGTAGGGCTTCCAGCACCCCTTGTGCCCCACGATGCTGTCTCTCTACGTATTGTAGGTAAAGTAGGGGAAACATGGTGGCTAAAGAGGGTGTGCATTGCCAGGTGTATTAAGGCTGCAGGTGAGAGGTTGTGCTGTTTGTGATTGGTTTGACACACTTGCATGGACAGGAATAATAAATGCTTAGAAGAGGTTTAACTGTTTGAGATTTGCGGCTGATATGTATGTGATTACGCATGCGTTTGTTAGGCCTTCAGGGAGTTACGTTGCTTTTTTAGTCAGTGCAAGGGTTCCTGCACCTGCAATTTGTGGCGAGATAAGAATGGAGTAGATTCTCTGAATTCTGTGCGCGTAAGTCCTTACGCTGTATATTGGATACCAAATTGCGCGTCTGTTCTATGTTAGTCTATAGTTAAAAAAAATAAGTCAGAAGGGTGAAATATACGCACGTAACTTGTATGCTACGCCGTATATGTAATACCAAAATCGCGTAAAATCTGGCGGCGGAGGATTTTGCGGGCGACGCTGCATATGTAATGGAGGCCCTCATGAGAGCAGAGGCATCTAAGGTATTTAGGCTGTAAGAAACTGGTGATGTAGGGAACAATAGCTACAGTGTAGGATAATCAAATACAAAAAGAAAACTACAAAGTCACTAAGCTTAGGTAAGGAATAAAAATATTCTGTCAGAGTCCAGGTCTAAGCCAGACAGGAACCCAGCACAAAATCAGAAAACAGATGCAAAGCCCAAAAAGAAACAAGTTGAAGTCAAATAACCAAGTCAGTCCAAACTAAAGGAATTAAACAAAAGCAGAGTCAGGGGTAGCTAAGTCAAAACCAGAAAATCCAAAAATTAAATTGCCAGAGTAAAGGTAGCTAGCACTCTGAATACACAAGCAGCATGATGCTGCAAACAGCGCTTATAACACTACTATAATTAAGGTCTAATTGATCTGCTGTCCTTAAAGGGACATGAAACCTACATTTTTTTCTTTCATGATTCAGATAGATCATTTAAACAACTTACCAATTTACTTGTATTATTAAATTTGCTTTATTTTCTTGGGATCCTTTGTTGAAGGAGCAGTAATGCACTAATAGGAGCTAACTGAAAGCCAAAAACAAGAGGCATATATGTGCAGTCACCAATCAGCAGCTTCTGAGCCTACCTAGGTATTCTTTTCAACAAAGTATAGAAAGAACACAAAACAAATTAGACAATAGAACTTAATTGGAAAGTTATGCTCTGTCTGTACTATGAAACAAAAAAATTGTGTTTCATGTGTTTCATGTCCCTTCAAAAGTACAGCATGCCTTACTACAACAGGAAATTAAATCACTCTCTTTGACAAATGCTTGTTATGACAGATGTACATGTCATGCATGTATGGATGGTCTAGTATGTTCTCTAAGGGCAGATAAATATGTTTTTACATGACATCCTATAATATAAAAAGGCAAAGTGTGTTTGTCCGAAGCTGTCATGCCCAGTAGAGACAGAGCAAGGACAAACACACCTGGCCTTACACAAACTAACCTGATCTGCTGTCCGAAAGGAGTGGGCAGGGCTGGGCATAGTGGGGGGCTGGGGCATGATGTGGGCGTGGTGGGGGCGTGACCGGGCAAAGCAGGCATGTCGGGGTGTGGTCTGTAGAGAGAGTGTGCAAAAGATGCAGGAGACAGAGCAAAAGAGAGGGGCGAGAGAGAGCAAAAGAGGGGAGAAAGAGCACAAAAGAGAAGGGGCAGAAAGAGCACAAAAGAGATGGGGCAAAAAGAGCACAAGAGAGAGGGGGCAGAAAGAGCACAAAAGAGAGGGGGCAGAAAGAGCACAAAAGAGAGGGGGCAGAAAGAGCACAAAAGAGAGGGGGCAAAAAGAGCACAAAAGAGAGGGGGCAAAAAGAGCACAAAAGAGAGGGGGCAAAAAGAGCACAAAAGAGAGGGGGCAAAAAGAGCACAAAAGAGAGGGGGCAAAAAGAGCACAAAAGAGAGGGGGCAAAAAGAGCACAAAAGAGAGGGAGCAGAATGAGCACAAAAAGAGAGGGAGCAGAAAGAGCACAAAAAGAGAGGGGGGAGAAAGAGCACAAAAGAGAGGGGGGAGAAAGAGCACAAAAGAGAGGGGGGAGAAAGAGCACAAAAGAGAGGGGGGAAAAAGAGCACAAAAGAGAGGGGGGGAAAAAGAGCACAAAAGAGAGGGGGGAGAAAGAGCACAAAAGAGAGGGGGGGAGAAAGAGCACAAAAGAGAGGGGGGGAGAAAGAGCACAAAAGAGAGGGGGGGAGAAAGAGCACAAAAGAGAGGGGGGGGAGAAAGAGCACAAAAGAGAGGGGGGAGAAAGAGCACAAAAGAGAGGGGGCGCAGAAAGAGCACAAAAGAGAGGGGGGAGAAAGAGCACTAAAAAGAGGGGGGAGAAAGATCACAAAAAAGAGGGGGGAGAAAGAGCACAAGAGAGGGGCGAGAGAGAGCACAAGAGGGGGAGAAAGAGCACAAAAGAGAGGGGGGAGAAAGAGCACAAAAAAGAGAGGGGAGAAAGAGCACAAAAAAGAGAGGGGAGAAAGAGCACAAGAGAGGGGCGAGAGAGAGCACAAGAGGGGGAGAAAGAGCACAAAAGAGAGGGGGCAGAAAGAGCACAAAAGAGAGGGGGCAGAAAGAGCACTAAAAGAGAGTGGGCAGAAAGACACAAAAAGAGAGGGGGGAGAAAGAGCACAAAAGAGAGGGGGGAGAAAGAGCACAAACGAGAGGGGGCGCAGAAAGAGCACAAAAGAGAGGGGGGAGAAAGAGCACAAAAAAGAGAGGGGAGAAAGAGCACAAGAGAGGGGCGAGAGAGAGCACAAGAGGGGGAGAAAGAGCACAAAAGAGAGGGGGCAGAAAGAGCACTAAAAGAGAGGGGGCAGAAAGAGCACAAAAGAGAGGGGGGAGAAAGAGCACAAAAGAGAGGGGGCGCAGAAAGAGCACAAAAGAGAGGGGGGAGAAAGAGCACAAAAAAGAGAGGGGAGAAAGAGCACAAGAGAGGGGCGAGAGAGAGCACAAGAGGGGGAGAAAGAGCACAAAAGAGAGGGGGCAGAAAGAGCACTACAAGAGAGGGGGCAGAAAGAGCACAAAAGAGAGGGGGCAGAAAGAACACAAAAGAGAGGGGGGAGAAAGAGCACAAACGAGAGGGGGGAGAAAGAGCACAAACGAGAGGGGGGAGAAAGAGCATAAAGGTCGATAAAATTAGCAGCGCCTTGAGATCCTAATGGGTGATTTGGTGCGCTTTACAAGTACCCAATACATACATACAGAGAGAGCACAAAAGAGAGGGGATGGAAAGAGCACAAAAGAGAGGGGATGGAAAGAGCACAAAAGAGAGGGGGGAGAGAGAGCACAAAAGAGAGGGGGGGGGAGAGAGAGCACAAAAGAGAGGGGGGGGAGAGAGAGCACAAAAGAGAGGGGGGAGAGAGAGCGCAAAAGAGAGGGGGGGAGAGAGAGCGCAAAAGAGAGGGGGGAGAGAGAGCGAGAGAGCAAGGGGTGGGACCGCTGTACTGCAAAAAATGTCCCGTGTACACAGGCTTTAGGACTAGTTATTAATAATGCAAGAGGTAACTAGAAAAATCAAACAACCAGCAAGTCCCTATTTGGCCTATATTAATTGCAGAGTTGGACAAACATATACAGTAGATCAGCCTAGAATCAGACATGATGAGCCACTAATGAATAAGGAGTTATAAGATTTACAACAGAATCACTCCATAAATATTAAGAATAACATTTAAACATGAGAATAGTAGCTACACAATCTGAATCACAACTAACCTCAATCAAAGGTTTAAAATTAAGAAAAGCAATCAAGCATTATGATACGTAAACAGTTATTGATAACAATTTAAATGTCAGAGTCCCCTTGTGTGAGCCGTTCACCACACAAGCACAACACATGTCCACCGGGGAAAATTTAAAAGCTTTTCCCACTTCAGTACTGTGTAAATGGAAATCTGCATACTGTACATAGATTAAAAAGCTATTCTATAGCTGCCAAGGCAAATTTGCAAATAGGAGACAATTACTTAGCTGGTGGAGACTGCAGTCCCCTTACAGAAAAGCATAGGCAGAGTGAAATTCCAAAATGTGGCCCTTCTTTTAATTAATTAGTCCTTTTAGGATATGCACAGATCTCAACCTGTTTTATGTTCCTTTAACTAGAGCACAGGTGAAATAATCAGCTTACCCATCATCTGATTATTTCACCTGTGCTCTAGATAGGGTTACCACCTGTCCCTTAAAATACAGAACACTTATAAGTTACACATGCTTCAGGGTGTGCAGGGAGGAATATGAGTAGTGCTGTCCAGAAACACAATACATGTTCCTCCCTGCACACCCTGCAGCATGTGTAACTCATAAGTGTCCAGGAAAAAATGGCTAAGGTGGCAACCCTAGCTCTAGATAAGATATACTTAATATCTGACCTGTTATGAGTCCTAAGGCCTAGAGTTGGGAAACACTGCCTTTAAGGGAACAGTGCCTGAGACCCTGTGATTTATAGCTAAAATCCTCAGCCCTAGAGTCAAATCCCAAAAAGCTCCCAAGCCTACATTCTTTCTCTTTTCTAGTAAAATTAAAGAAATATTAGCTCCCACTGTAAGCCTAAATTCCTGATAGTATTTGATTTATTTTAGTTCTAAATGTTTCTTTCTTGTTAAAAGTGTCAAAATTCTCTTGATTTCCCTTTGCTTTTCAAAATAACTACTGTAAAAAGATGGATAGCTCTGTTCAGGATGTAATTATTTTTCTTTGTTTTATTTGTTTATCTTTTTTCACATATGTAGCACAATAAGTACCACATTTTTATAACTTATCCAGCTTTGATCAAAACATGGCAACTGTTTTATAAGCTGGTTTAATGAAAATGTTTGAGTGTTTTTCTAGCTAAATGACTGTGCTGAATATGGTATTGTTTTGATTTACATGCATCCCATATGTAACACAGTCTCTGATTTTTTTCATTTTTCTTCCCTATTACCAATACATTCTCTTAGGTTTGATCTAGTACAGTTGTTATGTTTGGCAAGTGTTAGATTTTACTTATGCCTTTTTAGGTGCAAACGATTTTATGCAACTTCTATGTAGGGTGTAGTTGGATATGAATCAGCTGATTTTCTGGAACACATCCAAAAATACCAGATTTTGATGTATTATTTTTTAAAACACTTTCAATTTTCTAAAGGGAGTCATGTTAGTAAAAAAAAAAAATGCAGTGTAAAATGATTGAAACGATTTTTACCATTATCATGTTAGGCATTTGTGTCCAAAACATTCTATTACTTGTGGCAAACCTGAGACAAATGCCTTTGTACCTTTTTGTATTTGCACAGCAGGGATATAATAGTTTTCAAATTTGTTTTTTATTTCATCACTATTTCAAAATATAATTTCAATTTCAGTTTAGTTTGACAAAGTTTGAGAACTGGTTCTGTTATAGTTTAGTTTTTAGTTTTTTGAAACATTTCTGCTTTATTTTTTTCTTTAAGTTTTAGTTTAATTATAGTTAAAGGGGCAGTAAAGTCAAAATGAAATGCTCATTATTCAGATAGAGCATGCAATTTTAATCACTTTCCAATTTACTCCTATTATCAATTTTGCTTAGTTCTCTTGGTATCCTTTGTTAAACAGCAATCCTATGTGAGCTCAGGAGCATGCACGTATTTTTAGCCACCTGGCAGCAGTGTTTGCAACAATGTTTAAAACAATATTATACATAGTTGCAAACTCTGCTGCCATAGAGTGACTGTATAAAATTCTATGGCAGCAGTGTTTGCAACTATGTATAACATTATTGTAAACATTGCTGCCAGATAGCTAAAGATACGTGCATACTCCTGAGCTCACATATTACTCCTTAACAAACAATACCAAGAGAACTAAGCAAAATTGATGATAGAAGTAGATTGGAAAGTTGCTTAAAATTGCTTGCACTATTTGAATTATGAAAATTTAGTTTTGACTTTACTGTCCCTTTAATACAACATAATTATGAACAAGAAAGTGTTCTCATGTGACCATTTTCTTATTGCATTGCTGCTTTCAGGGTTAAACACATAGTACATGATATTAGACAATAAAACATCCTTAGTGGATCTGAACACTCCTAAACATACCACACTGATGAATGTGCTAAGAAATACATACATATACTAAACATTAAATATTAAAAAATACACTATAGCAATATTATATGAGTAGATGTTAATAAATGAGAAATCAAGCTCTACATGGAACTCAAGCTGTGTATCTAGTACTCTCATGTTCCTTGTCACTGTAGTCAAATAAATGGACATGATACCCAAAAGTGATGCAGCATAGTAGTAAAAAGCTGACAGGAAAATATCACCTGAACATCTCTATGTAAAAAAGGAAGATATTTTACCTCACAATTTCCCAAGTATTAAGCAGCCAATCAGGATGACAATCCCAGGACTTGCAAGGGAGTGTGAATCTGGCATGTGCAGGCACAGTCATGTTATTTTCCTATTCAGTTTAAGGAAGTTTACTATAAAATCTCATGAGATCACAGTAAAGCTGTGCATGACCTCAGCACTGCGGATGCTGATTGGCTATTAATTTTTTTTTTTTTTACAAATTGCAGCTGGACAGCAGCTGAGGTATAACTGTTCACTGAGCACTTACTCTAGTGAGCTGAAGAATTTTTGAGGTAAAATATCTTCTTTTTTTACATAGAGATGTTATGATCTTTTCATGTCAACTTTTTACAGTTATGCTGCACCACTTTCAAGTGATTTAGCTTTTGAGTATTATGTCCCTTTAATCCATGTCTCTCTGTATCCTGTGTAGATAATGCTGTAGTGCAACACTCCCTAAAAGCATAAGGACCATGATAGTGCAAACTGAAACTTGGTTTTGGCTGGTCTATGGATATAGGCAGGGTATGATGGAGATTCCTATTGGTCAAAAATCTCTAATTTGCATACTAATTGTGAAAGTATAAAAAACAACTAAAACACAGAGGGGTCGATTCAGGTCCGCCTGAAGCGGAAGTTAAGAAGCAGCGGTCCTAAGACTGCTGCTTCTTAACTCGTCCGCCACCTCTGAGGTGGCATACAGCAATCAGCCCGAACAGATACGATCGGGTTGATTGACACCCCCTGCTAGCGGCCCCCATTCCGTCAGACTGGAGGGCTTTTTAGGAGGGATTGCGCAGGGAGCCACCGAGCGTCAGCCCTTACGGCTGACGTTGAATGTGCTCACGTGTTCCCCTCCTCTTTCACCCCGCCAGGCTGCGCCTATCACAGATACTTTGCACCCCACTGCCATCACACCCGCCACCCAAAGAGAACAAGGGACTCTTGCCGCCACTAAACACAAAGGGAAGCCAGGGAATCATGAATATTTTGCAAAAACAAATTAGTCCCCCTGTCTGATAGGTGAACCTCATCCTTACGAAAAAGTCCGGAGCAATCAATCCTAATGTTGGCATGGGTGATAACCTCTCCTCCCACAACTAACACTGCCTTGCCTACATCCCTATTAAGCTTCCTTTTTACTCTAAATCCTGCTTTTCGGGAACTCATGTGCCTCCACACATTTCTTGAAAAAATAGTTTGACCAAATAATCTGAACCCCTGGAAACTGTGCGGCCCACCATCTAATGTCCACTAGCATAACGCTAGCCAAGTCACCCATGGACATAGTTCCGACATCATTGCCCCCCAGGTGAAGCACAATCATGTGGGGGCGGCCCCATCTCTTTCTGGCCTCAGCCACTTGAGTCGGCAATTCCCTGCCTTCCAAGCCAACGAATGCACATTCACTGTGATGGAAAACCCAACTGCAAACCTCCAGAACTGGATGCTGCTCGCAACGCGGCCCAATGGACATACGAATGTCCTAAAATCCACACTCTCTTGCACAGTAGCCCCGTACCTGCAATAAAAAAAAATCTTACCACCTGGCTTCCCCAACACCACAACAAACCAACCATAATCACAAGACAAACCTCTCAAATATCCCCCTGTTTCCACGGACGTATGCATTTCTTAAACTTGGCAGATGCCCACCTCCCCAAACCCTTAATTTCACCTTCAGAAGACCCTGCCATTGCCACATCTGTGGCAGCACCAATCCTAAAGGAATGCGGAGCCACCACAGATGGATCCCACCCTAAGTTTGTAACCACTGTTCTCAGCACCCTCCTAAACTGAAACCTAGATAAGAATGAACCATCTTGATGAACGAGGAACACCCCTTCCACACCTGGTCTAAGAACTCCCTGCACAACCTACCAGAACAAATAGATGGCTCCACCTGCGGAAGCAAATTGAGCCATCTACCCCTGCCCGTCTGATCGATTTTGAAATGCGCAACTAAAACTAAAACTGCTTCCCCTTCGATTCTAACATGATCTATGAGCAGCCTGGGCCCTAGCGACCTCTTAGACAGAGCAACCAACTCGCTAATGTGCAGCGCCGCAAAATACGCTAGGGAAAAAGCAGTAGCGAAAAGGGCGACCTCGTACGATGAGCTACAAATTTTTGGGAGGACCTGGATCATACTACTACCTCTCCTAGTAACCGGTTCTCTAATGTCCCTAGTGTGGCCCCTCAATCTATGTGCCCCTTCAAGAGCTGCCCTAGTTAAGAATGATTTGGATATGTCAGGGGCCCCATACAATTTCGAAAAGAAGGAGACTGCAGCAGCTCAGATCCCGATGGCACCAGGCGCCAGGCCCCTTTCATGCAAGCATGCAACCCACTGCAAAAATCTGTGCGTATCCTGCCACCTCCATGAAAGCCCCTTTGCGTGCAAAAACTCTTCCCACTCACAACAATACCTGCAATATAATTGCCTGGTCTTGGCAGCCATTGACCCCTGGAGCAGTTTTGCTTCCCTAAAAACCTGGAGGTTTTGCTTCCCTAAACCTGTCCCACTGGCCCCTAGATAGCGCATCCGCGATAACATTGCTAGACCCAGGAAGTGAATCGCCTTGAATGAGGTATTATACCTCAAACAGAGCAACACTAATTGGCGTAAAACATTGACTACGGAGGGGAAGAAGCAGACAGCCTATTGATGGCGTGAACCACACTCAAATTGTTACACCAAAAATTGACCGCCTGGTTCTGCAAATGCTTGCGCCATAGTTCTACAGCTACTAAAATGGGGAAGAGCTAAAGTAAAGAAAGATTCTTCAACAGACTTGTACCAAACCATTCCGACGGCCAGGTGGCTGCACACCAAGATCCCTCAAAGTAAGCCCCCAAACCATGACTACCCGCTGCGTCAGTGAACAAGTACAATTGTTAACTGCTGACCGGTGCGGGCAACCAGATCCTTACTCCGTTGAATTCCTGAAGGAACAAAAGCCAAACTGTCAGGTCCTTTTTAATATCTAGGGAAACCCTTATTGCAGCTCTCGGTAATCTAAGCCCCCTAGTCGCTGCCTCCATCCTCATATTGAATATCTTACCCTTGGGAATGACCCTGGATGCAAAGTTCAATAACCCTAACAAAGTTTGAAAGCCCCTAAGCGTGAACCTGCCGGCATACAGGATAACCTTGATGGCCAACCGGGCAGAGTCAACTTTTTGCACCAGTAATCTACATTTCCTGGCTACAGTGTCAATCTCGATGCCCAAGAAGATGATTCGCATGCACTGCCCTTCCGGCACACCTAAGCGCGAGTATAGTTACTGCATGGTCCCCAGAAGCCTAGCACAATCTCTGGATCCCGCCATCCCCAAGAAAAGGAAATCGTCTAACTAATGAGCCACATGAACAAGCCCAGGCTCATGAACCACTGCCCAATGCAGGAACGAACAAAACAGTTCAAAATATGCGCACAAAATTGCACACCCCATTGGCAAGCAGCAGCCCACGTAGTACCGGCCCTGAAACATGCACCCCATCAGGTAGAAGCTTTCCGGGTGAATCGGGAGGAGGAGAAAGGCTGACTCAATGTCTACCTTTGCCATCTCCGCTTCTGGACCTAGCCCCTGAATGACTCAAAGGACTAATACAAAACTGAAGTGTCCCCCTCATCAAGAGCGTCATTTACTGACCCACCCTCTGGGTGGGACAGATGCTGGATCAACCTAAACTTCCCTGGCTCTTCTTGGGTACTACTCCTAGCAGGAATATAACCAAATTCTCTAAGGGGACAGAAGGGAAGGGACCCGCCATACACCCTAAAGCCACTTCTTTCTCTAATTTAACTGCTAGCGCCTAGGGGTTTTGAATAGCTGATTGAAGGTTACGAACTTCAAGGTAGTGATACATGGGCCGACGAACCGGAATGCGAAAACCAAATGATGATCCCAACCTAAGGAACCCCGCCTCCTTATTGGGATAAACCCTAAGCAGACTACATATTTCCCCTAGTTTAAGGGGTGCATGGTCCCTTTCCCGCAGCAGCCGGTCTAAATGGTGCTCTCCCACCACCTGACTCATGATGCCTGGGACAGTTGGCACCTGCATGAGGCCCTCCGCAATAGATGCAGATGTGCCGAAAAAGACAATGCATGCCTTTGTCACATTGCTTTTCCTAGAAGCGCCAACATTCCCTACCTCCTCGCCTCCTAAACTGCCTATTCTGCATGCCTGTCGCCACGGGCCTTGATGGAACTACGGCTACGCTATCTAATAACTCCAAACCGGAAAACAGGTCCATCTCCTTCATCCCGAAAGTTAGTATCTAATCTACGCCTGACCCTTATCCTTGAACCCAGAGGAACTGTCAGAGTCTCCCGTGGAATAACTATCATCCCCCCTAATGTGTGGTGTAGGTAATGACTCACCAGCTCCAGCCGTCGCCTCAGCTCCAGAATGTGCAGGAACGGATACTAATGGGGTAGGCCGGGTGGTCTGCCTTGTCCCAGGATTCACTGTAGCCGCTGATGTCCAAGGCTGCACCTGCGTTGTCACAGAAGCCTCGCCAATGGATGCTGCTGCTGCCGATGACACCATAGGAACCTGTGAAATAAGAGGGCAAGTGGGGGTATCACTGGAGTCAATGATGAGGCCCCTTATTCCCTGATCCTGTCTCTCTAGCCCACACACACCCTGAAAATTGCTTGACCCCCTAGATAGCAACCTTTTCCTAAGGCTTGATCGAATATTCATGTACTATCCTTTTCCCCCTATGCCTTTACCAGCAGGGGTTAATTCAAACGATTTACTTCCTTTTTAATTAGCCCTCTTACTTATTCCCTTCTTTGCCCCAGTAACTTTCTTTAGTGGCTCTTTTCCCTTTCTACCGCCACCCTGCCCTTTTTTACTGACTCCCCCCCCAAGGCGGTCACCGCCGACTCCGGATACCCCACTTACCTTTGTGGGGATCAGTGTCAACGATACTTGCTCTGATGCTGCTCTGACTGCAGCCTCTGGTCCCTGCGCACTAAGCTCAATGGCCTAGAGTGAGGCAGAGACGTGAGGCCCAAGTGATGTTGCGGGGGGCGGAGCTTGCGCCGCAGCGTGCGAAACCGGCATGGAGGAGCAAAAAGAAAAGGCCATCCTAGCCCTAACCTGAGTGAGCTCCGGAACCGCACCAGATACTGCGTCCTGCATAGCAGAGGGCACAGAAGGAGAGGGAGGGATCACATCACCCATGGTGGTAACTGATGCTTTCTTCTTCTTTGCAGGTGCCTCCTGTTCATCACCAAACTGCCTTGGAGCCTTGGAAGTGCGACGAGACTTCACTATTGTAACACCTGGAAGACAAGAAACAGGTTAGTGACCCTACTTCCTGCCTGCAGACACTAATATAGGCTCTGCAAAATCTCCCTCTAGCTGCAACATCAGCTAATACACTTGAACAGAAACACCTAGCAGTTCAGACAAAAGTTAACCCTTAAGTTGCTGCGTGCTTAGCCAGCCCTCCATTTTCCTTCTTTCCTCAGGCGAGATTACATATATGGAGCAGGCTTCAGCACAAGCACTGCAACCCGCGCCACCCGTAATTTCACCTCGCACATCGGGCTATTACATATACAGCGCCGGCAGTTCATAAAGTGCCGTAAGTCGGATAAACTAGCGATGTCCAGAAATGTGCATAAATACAAATTTCTGGAGTCGCCAGTGACTTACGGCACTTTAGAAACTGCCGGCGCCTAAGAAAAGTAAAAAAAAAATATCAAATCTCCCGTAAAAGTCTAACGCGCCTCTCAAAAATACACTTGACACGTAAAACCCCTATATCCGCCATCAAGCCCACATCCGAACTAATAAAAGTATTAACCCCTAAACCGACAACCTCCCACAACGCAATATGCCTATTTAAACTATTAACCCCTATATCCGCCATCAAACCCACACCGCAAATACTAACTAAAGTATTAACCCCTAAATCCGCCATGAAACCCACACCGGATGTACTAACTAAAGTATTAACCCCTAAATCCGCAATCAAACCCACACCGCAATAAACCTATTAAAGTATTAACCCCTAAACCGCCAAAGCCCACAACGCAAATAATTAAATTACTAAGCCCCCTAACCTAATACCCCCTAGATGAACCCAAATTACAAAATACTAAAGCTACTAACTATTAAAATAAAAAAATCTAACTCAACTTTAAAAATAAAAAAAAGCTAAGTATAAATTAAAGGGACAGTCTAGTCAAAATTTAAATTCTGGTGTAGGCTGTCCCTTTAAGCTACAATTACATAAAATAAAAACATCTAAGATTACAGAAAATAAAAAACAAATTATCAATTTTTAAAAAAATTATACCTAATCCCTAGGAAAATAAAAAATCCCCCCCAAATAAAAACACCCCCTCTTCTAAGAATAAACTACCAGTATCCCTTAATAAAAAAAACCCCCAAAAATTAAAAAAACACCTAAGTCTAACCCCTAGGTTGGTACTGATCATTCCTGAAGTCCGGTGGAGAAGGTCCTGTCCCATGCGGTGAAGTCTTCTTCCATACGGCGACCTTTTCTTTCTTCTTCCAGGAACAATCCGGCGCGGAGCGGAGGGCGGAGCTGAAGACCGATGACCGTGGAGCTGAAGACCGGCGACCCTGGAACTGAAGATCGGTGATCCTGGAACTGAAGACCGGCGACCCTGGAACCGAAGACCGGCGACCGCGGAGCCATGGAGTGTGGAGGGTTATTTGAACAGCCAATAGGATTTGAGTAGCTCTCATCCTATTGCCTGATTTGAATTTGAAGAATCAAATTAGCCAATAGGAATTGGGACAGGACCTTCTCTGCCGGACTTCAGGAATGGTGAGTACCAACCTAGGGCTTAGACTTAGGTTTTTTGGGTTTTTTTGGGGGGCATTTTATTTATTTAGATTAGGGTGGGCATTTTGTAAAAGAGCTAAATGCCCTTTTTAAGGGCAATGCCCAACAAATGCCCTTTTGAGGGCAATGGGTAGTTTAGGTTTTTTAGTGTTAGGTTTTTTTATTTTGGGGGGTTTGGTGGGTGGGGAATAAACTACTGGTAGTTTATTCTTAGAGTAGGGGGTGTTTTTATTTTGGGCAGGCTTTTTTATTTTCATAGGGATTAGGTATAATTTTATAAAATTTGATAATTTTGTTTTTTTTTTATTTCTGTAATCTTAGATTTTTTTATTTTATGTAATTGTAGTTTAAAGGGACAGTCTACACCAGAATTTTAATTTTGACTAGACTATCCCTTTAATTTATACTTAGTTTATTTTTTATTTTTAAAGTAGTGTTAGGTTTTTTATTTTAATAGTAACTTTAGTTTTTTGCAATTTAGGTAATTTGGGTCCATTTAGGGGGTGTTAGGTTAGGGAGTGTTAGGTTAGGGGGTGTTAGGTTAGGGTGCTTAGTAATTTATTTATTTGCATTGTGGGCTTTGCCGGTTTAGGGGTTAATACTTTAATAGGTAGTTTGCGTTGTGGGTTAATAGTGTATTAGGGGTTCATAGTTTTATTAGGTAGTTTGCGATGTTTGGGTTGGCGGATATAGGGGTCAACACTTTATTTGTAGTTGTGGTGTGGGTTTGATGGTGGATATAGGGGTTAAATGCAGTGGGGGATTGCGGTTGACAGGTAGATAGATATTGTGCATGTGTTAGGTGTTAGTTTATTTTTGCAGGCAGTTTTGGGGGTTACAGTGCTCCCATACTCAGCGCAAGGCCTGCTACGGCTGCCTTAGTATGGCGAGGTGAAAATGGAGTAAGATTTCTCCATTTTCGCCACGTAAGTCCTTGCGCTGAATATTTTATACCGATTTGCAACGCGGTCCGATGTTAGCTTATGGGAGTAGAAATTGCGGATGACAGGTGAAATATACGCGCGTAACTTGTATGCTACGCCGTATATGTAATACCAAAATCATGGAAAAACCGGCGTTGCCGGATTTTACGGGGACGCCGCATATGTAATGGGGCCCCTCATCTTTAGCCATGAATAATATATACTCCTGTTGATCAAAGCTTTGCAAAATTACTTTGAGGTTTGTGTTTTTTTTCACCTTTATCTCTAAGCCAAAGGGGTTGGTTTAATATAACAGGGCACTTACTCTTTTTTGTGTCATAGTTGAATTCACAGTAGTGAGGCTCTTGACGTCTCCTACAAGTCATAATATTATCATGATGTAACAGGGCTATCAGTATCCTTACTTGCTAGTGCACCATCTACAGGTCATATATATTATTAGACTGTGGTTTTTCAGAATTCACTGCATCACCAGTTATGTTTTGTTTATTATTTTCTTTGTTTCAATTTTTTTTTTATTTTAGTTATATGAAAATTATTATTTTTTTAATAATTTTTGCTTCAGTTTTAATTTTAGTTAAAGGGACAGTCTATTTAAAAATTGTTATTGTATCCCCCGTTTTGCATAACCAACACTGTGCAACACCTCTTCAGACTGTCCCCTTATCCCAGTGCTTTTTGCCAACTTGCTTTCCAGCTAGTTAATGTTGACTCATGCATAACTCCACGGGAGAGAGCAGAATGTTATCTATATGATACACATGAACAAACACTGTCGAGCTGTGAAAATCTAATTAAATGCACTGAGATAAGAGGCGGCTTTTAAGGACTTAGAAATCAGCCTATGAGCCTACCTAGCTTTAGCCTTCAACAAAGAATACCAAAAGAACAAAGCAAATTTAATGATAAAAGTAAATTGAAAAATTGTTTAAAATTACATGCCCCATCTGATTCATGAATGTTTAATTTTGACTTTACTGTCCCTTTAATGATTATAATTCTGGTACACAGCTAACAAAGCTTATTTGCAAAATAGGAAGATTGCCTACATATGCATGGACCTGTGGGGACTTCATGCATATAGAAAAACTCCCTGTATATGTAAACACATTCTACACATGCTAAAACCCCCTACAATTGAAATAACTGTTTACACAAATACTTGTTCTTATTTTTATGAGACTAGTTTTTGACCTCCTATCTTGTGATATAATGTTTCTGGGAATCTGTCTCACATTGTAAAAATCTGCTCTGAAGGATGGGCTTGGCAAGGGTACTTGCATGTTTGAATCAGATTAAAGGTATTTACTGGATTTATGTACATATCTGTCTGCATACAGTGGCATTTGATTGCCCTATACTTTACATAAGTAAAAAATAATATATCTGGGCTAACAAGCTGCTGAGCTTTTGTTCATTTCTGGTAGAGAGCTTCGCTCTTTGTATGCATTTGTTTTATGACCCTGGGGAGGTCTCCCTAAGGGTGATGGGGGAAACCAGACGTGGACTCCTTGCCCAGTGTGCTTAGAGGTATATGGTTGCACCTCACTAATGTGGCCCACAGAAGGCTGAAACGATTGTCTGGGATTGTCGTGTTTCTTGTTTGTTTCTTGTTGTTGAAATTTTTCCTCTGTGAAAAGCACAACTGGGCTAAAAGAGGCTGCTTCTGGGTGGTAACTAGGCATAGAACAAGCCACTGAGCTGTTCTTTGTTCCTGGTAGAGCGCTTCTCTCTTTGTACTCATTAATATATCTTATTAGGTGAACTCACATCTATAGATCTTCTTTTGCAACATTGCATATTATTTGCATTTTGCATTAATTTTGGGCTTATGCTGAGTGAGCTTTGGAAACTGTAGTTGGATGTGATCAGTTCTCTCATAAACTACTTATTGATTGCTCTGCTGCAAAATGTCCCTGGAAATGTTGGAAACTTTGACAAATAGAAAAGATTTGTACATGTCAGCAATGCCTATAAATGAGAAGGCTACATGCACATAAAAAGATCAACTGCACATGCAAGAACTGCCTTCATATGTGAGGATTGCCAAGACCTAATGTATGTTAAAGACTGTCAGCATATGTGAGAACTCTCTGCACATGGAAGGTCCTTCTGCACATGGAGTTGCATTTCTGAATTCAGCATTATTGCTGTCCCTATCTTGGGTTCCACCAGAAGATTCTTAACAGTATAAGGTTACTATGTCCTCACCCTAGACTTACTATTATTAGGAGATTCTTTGCTTTATCAAGTTGCCATGCTCTCAGCCTAGGCTGGCTACCACCAAGATATTCTTAACTTTAAAGGGACAGTCTAGGCCAAAATAAACTTTCATGATTCAGATAGAGCATGTCATTTTAAACAATTTTCCAATTTACTTTTATCACCAATTTTGCTTTGTTCTCTTGGTATTCTTAGTTGAAAGCTTAACCTAGGAGGTTCATATGCTAATTTCTTAGACCTTGAAGCCCACCTCTTTCAGATTGCATTTTAACAGTTTTTCACCACTAGAGGGTGTTAGTTCACGTATTTCATATAGATAACACTGTGCTCGTGCACGAGAAGTTATCTGGGAGCAGGCACTTATTGGCTAGACTGCAAGTCTGTCAAAAGAACTGAAAAAAGGGGCAGTTTGCAGAGGCTTAGATACAAGATAATCACAGAGGTTAAAAGTATTTAATATAACTGTGTTGATTATGCAAAACCAGGAAATGGGTAATAAAGGGATTATCTATCTTTTAAAACAATAAAAATTCTGGTGTAGACTGTCCCTTTAAGTTGCATGCGTCCCATGTACTGTGACCTGGGCTGTATTCCACCAGAAGTTTCTTAAACTTCAATAACAAAATCGACTCCATCAGAAATGAAATCAGCTCTCAACATACTACCAGTCTCCCACCCCCTCAAAAGCTCACAATCATTCAAAACCCAAATAGCCATACATTTAGCTATTTTGCCCCTGTTACAGAGGAAGAAGTTTCTGCCCTTATACTGTCCTCTTATCTTACTACCTGTCCCTTCGACCCTATCCCCTCACAGCTACTCCCCTACCTCTCTTCTACCCTTACCCCTATACTCAAACACATATTCAACCTCTCCCTCAGCACTTATTTCCCTCATCTCCTAAACATGCACTGGTCACACCTATCTTAAAAAACCTTCTCACGATCCAACCTCCCCATCCAACTACCGCCCTATTTCTCTAGCTTCTTGAAAAGCTAGTATATGCACGTCTATCCCATTTCCTTACATTAAACTCCCTCGTTGACCCACTGCAATCTGGATTTCACCCCAGCACTCCACAGAGACATTAACAATTGTTAAGGTTACCAACGATCTACTTACAGCAGAATCCAAAGGCCACTTCTCTCTGCTTATCCTGCTTGATCTGTCTGCAGCCTTTGATACTGTCGAACACCCTATTTTGCTCCAAACCTTCTAATCCTTTGACATCTTGTGGTTCTCTTCCTATCTGTCTAACCGTACATTTAGTGTAGCCTTCTCTGGGGCATCCTCTGCCCCGTTACCCCTTTCTGTTGGGGTACCGAAGGCTCTGTCCTCAGTTCCCTTCTCTTCTCAATATACACGTCATTAGGTTCCTTAATAAAGTCCCATGGGTTTCAATATCATTTGGATGCCGACGACACCCAAAACTATCTCTCTGCACCAAACCTATCTCCTTCCTTGCTAACCCGTGTCACTAACTGTCGCTCTCATATCTCATCTTGGATGTCCTCTCACTACCTTAAGCTAAATCTCCCCAAAACTGAGCTCCCCCCTTCTTCCAAAATTTCTATCCCCTATTTCTCTATAACTGTTGATAACTCCATCATTACCCCTACCCCACATGACCGATGTCATGGGGTCACACTTGACTCAGATCTTTCTTTCACTCCTCACATTCAGTCCTTGGCTAAAGCCTGCCACTTTCACCTTAAAAACATCTCTAGAATTAGACATTTCCTTACACAAGACACAACTAAGATTTGAATCCACTCTCTCATCCTTTCCCGCCTCGACTACTGCAACTCCATCCTCTCTGGTCTCCCTAGCTGCTGCCTACCTCCTTTACAATCCATAATGAATGCCTCTGCCAGTCTCATATTCCTTACATGTCACTCTTCATCTGCTGCACCTCCCTGCCAATCCCTTCACTGGCTTCCTCTTGCCCCCATGATTAAACACAAAATTCTCACTCTGACATACAAAGCCCTCAACTGCACTGCTCCCCCCTACATCTCAGACCTTGTCTCCAGATACTCTTTCTCCTGTCCCCTTTGCTCTGCTCATGATCTCCTACTCTCCTCCTCTCTTGTTACCTCCTCCCATTCCCATTTACAAGACTTCTCCAGACTGGCTCCCATCTTGTGAAACTCTCTGCCTCGCTCCACAAGACTCTCCCCTTGTTTTGAAAGCTCCAAGCGCTCCCCAAAGACTCTACTATTCAGGGATGCATACATCCTACACTAACCTTCCTTACTCCATAGCTATCCCCTTAAACCCCTTAGCATGTAAGCCTCATAGCCCAGCTGTTTGTAGATCACCTTCATAAGAGCTGTCTACAACAGTGCAACTCTCGGCAAGGCCCTCTACCCACTTGATCCCTATAAATGTTATCTTGTGTACCTATGTTTTTAGCTCTGCGGAATTTGTTGGCACTCTACAAATACCTGATAATAATAATAAATTCACATAAAAGTTTTCGATGTCTGAAATGACGACATTTGTAGACATCTACTTAAAGCCAGGCAATTTTTAAAATCATAATAACTGCAAACCTAAATTCAATTCAATTCAAGTCTGGCCTGATGATCTAAAGTTTCCCACACTGGCAAGATTATCTAAGAAATCTCGCTAGTGCCTCAAAGTCCTTCCAAATCGTTTAGAATGGCACATTTTTTATTAAAGGGAGAGTAAAGTCCAAATTAAACTTTCATGATTTAACTTTCCAATTTACTTTTATCATAAAATTATTTTTTTTCTCTTGGTATTTTTAAAGGCTAAACATAGGTAGGCTCATAGGCTGATTTCTAATACTTGGCAGTCCACCGCTTATCTCCCTGTCTGGCTGTGAATAGATAATAACATGCACTGTTTTTCTAACTATGCAGGATTCTAAATTTGAATTATCAACGCTTACTTTACCATTGAATGCAAACCCCCCCCAAAAAAATGTTGGTGATTTCTCTCCATGCCGGTGAGGTTTTGATTAACATACCCTGGGCGTTTTATGTTTCAAACTTCAGGGACTACCCTGCGCAGTTATTTAAACAATTTTATTCACTACATAGGCCTTTTTTTTTTTTACTGTATCAAAGACACTTTCTCAGTCTGTGTCAATGAAAAGAGATTTAATTAATTGTATTATAATAAAATTAAAATGTATTTGTAAGTCAGTTCAATCTTTCAGCTATAGATGAAGTAAGTGGCATACTCTTTGCAGCTATATATTATAGAAGTGTGAGCTTCCACTTTCGAACCTCGTAACAGAAGAGCATACAATGTAAACAATCTCGAGAGCAAAGGATTGAACCGCCAAAGCACTACAATGTTAATACAACCCATGCTTGATATGATTAAGTTAAAGGGACATTAAACACTTTGAGATGGTAATAGAAAAAGAAAGACTGTATATAAAGAAAAAACTATGCTATATACTTTCATTATTTGTTTCTCCCCTTTTCCTTTAATTCATGTCTGAAATTGTGAGCTTTTCAGTTCCTGTTAGAAATACAGTAGACATGCAGAACAATGTTATATTCCACACAACCATTGGCTGCACAATCTAGTGACCTATTCATAACTGTCCCTAATTGGCCACATCAGAGAAGGTAACCTACGTTGCAACATAGCAGCTCCTATTGTTTTATAGACACTAAAACTTTACATTTATTTTGTTAATATTTAAACAGCTAATGAAACTTTAAAAAATATGTCCACATTATTCTCAGACTAATCTTTTCTTTGAGTGTGCCATTCTATCTAGCATTTATTTAGTGTTTAATGTCCCTTTAAGAGGTAGGTAAGCTAACATTTTGTCCATCAACAAGACTATCACCTAGATTACGAGTTTTGCGTTAGGCTTAAAAAGCAGCGTTGGCCGGTCCTAATGCTGCTTTTTAACGCCCGCTGGTATTACGAGTCTTCCAGGTACAGGTGTACCGCTCACTTTTTTGGCCAGACTTGGAAATACCGCAAATCCACTTACGTAAATTGCGTATCCTCTTTTTTCAATGGGACTTGCATAGCGCCGGTATTACAAGTCTGCCAAAAAGTGAGCCGTAGACCCTCTCCTGTCAAGACTAGTACCGCATTTTAAAGTCAGTAGTTAAGAGTTTTACACTACAAAGCCGTAGCATAAAACTCTTAACTAAAGTGCTAAAAAGTACGCTAACACCGATAAACTACTTATTAACCCCTAAACCGAGGCCCTCCCACATCACAAACACTAAAAGAAAATTTTTAACCCCTAATCGTCCGAACCGGACATCGCCGCCACTATAATAAATATATTAACCCCTAAACCGCCGCACTCCCGCCTCACAAACATTAGTTAAATATTATTAACCCCTAATCTGCCGTCCCTAACATCGCCGATACCTACCTACATTTATTAACCCTTAATATGCCGCCCCCAATGTCGCCGGCACTATACTAAAGTTATTAACCCCTAAATCTAAGTCTAACCCTAACCCCCCCTAACTTAAATATAATTAAAAGAAATCTAAATAAAAATTACTATCATTAACAAAATTATTCCTATTTAAAACTAAATACTTACCTGCAAAATAAACCCTAAAATAGCTATAATATAACTAATAGTTATATTGTAGCTAGCTTAGGGTTTATTTTTATTTTACAGGCAAGTATGTATTTATTTTAACTAGGTAGAATAATTACTAAATAGTTATTAACTATTTAATAAACTACCTAGCTAAAATAAAGACAAATTGACCTGTAAAATAAAACCTAACCTAAGTTACACTAACACCTAACAGTACACTATAATTAAATTATTTCCCTAAATTAAATACAATTAAATACAAATAAATTAAATAATCTAAAGTACAACCCCCCCACACTAAATTACAGAAAATAATAAACAAATTACATATCTTGGATGACATCATTTAAAGGAACCTTCATTCAGTGTTAGCCGTCGGATGAAGAGGATGCTCCGCGTCGGATGTCTTGAAGATGGAGCCGCTCCGCGCCGGATGGATGAAGATAGAAGATGCCGTCTGGATGAAGACTTCTGCCCGTCTGGAGGACCACTTCGCCTGGCTTGGATGAAGACTTCTCCCAGCTTCGTTGAGGACTTCAGCCCGGTTGGATGAAGACTTCTCCCGGTAAGGTGATCTTCAAGGGGTTAGTGTTTTTTTAAGGGGGTATTGGGTGGGTTTTAGAATAGGGTTGGTTGTGTGGGTGGTGGGTTTTAATGTTGGGGCGGATTTGTAAATTTTTTACAGGTAAAAGAGCTAATTGCTTTGGGGCAATGCCCCGCAAAAGGCCCTTTTAAGGGCTATTTGTAATTTAGTGTAGAGTAGGGCTTTTTTTATTTTGGGGGGGCTTTTTTATTTTGTTAGGGGGATTCGATTAGGTGTAATTAGTTTAAAAATCTTGTAATTTGTTTATTATTTTCTGTAATTTAGTGTTTGTTTTTGTACTTTAGATAATTTAATTTAATTGTATTTAATTTAGGGAAATAATTTAATTACAGTGTAGTGTTAGGTGTTAGTGTAACTTAGGTTAGGTTTTATTTTACAGGTCAATTTGTCTTTATTTTAGCTAGGTAGTTTATTAAATAGTTAATAACTATTTAGTAACTATTCTACCTAGTTAAAATAAATACAAACTTGCCTGTAAAATAAAAATAAAACCTAAGCTAGCTACAATGTAACTATTAGTTATATTGTAGCTAGCTTAGGGTTTATTTTATAAGTAAGTATTTAGTTTTAAATAGGAATAATTTAGTTAATGATATGAATTTTATTTAGATTTATTTAAATTATATTTAAAGGGCAAGTGTACCCAAATTTTTTCTTTTGTAATTCAGAAAGAGCATGCAATTTTAAGCAACTTTCTAATTTACTCCTATTATCAATTTTTCTTCGTTCTCTTGCTATCATTATTTGAAAAAGAAGGCATCTAAGCTTATTTTTGGTTTCAGTACTCTGGACAGCACTTTTTTATTGGTGGATGAATTTATCCACCAATCAGCAAGGACAACCCAGGTTGTTCACCAAAAATGGGCCGGCATCTAAACTTACATTCTTGAATTTCAAATAAAGATACCAAGAGAATGAAGAAAATTTGATAATAGGAGTAAATTAGAAAGTTGCTTAAAATTTCATACTCAATCTGAATGACGAGAGAAAATTTTTGGGTACAGTGTCCCTTTAAGTTAGGGGGGTTAGGGTTATACTTAGGTTTAGGGGTTAATAAATTTAGAATAGTGGTGGCGACGTTGGGGGCGGCAGATTAGGGGTTAATAAATATAATGTAGGTGTCAGCGATGGCGGGGGCGACAGATTAGGGGTTAATAAGTATAATGTAGGTGTCGGCAATGTCGGGGGCGGCAGATTAGGGGTTAATAAGTATAATGTAGGTGTCTAAGATGTCGGGGGCGGCAGATTAGGGGTTAATAAGTGTAAGATTAGGGGTGTTTAGACTCGGGGTTCATGTTAGGGTGTTAGGTGTAGACATAAATTTTATTTCCCCATAGGAATCAATGGGGCTGCGTTAGGAGCTAAACGCTGCTTTTTGGCAGGTGTTAGACTTTTTTTCAGCCGGCTCTCCCCGTTGATTCCTATGGGGAAATCATGCAGGAGCACGCACAACCAGCTCACCACTAACGTAAGCAGCGCTGGTATTGGAGTGAGATGTGGAGCAAAATTTTGCTCAACGCTGACTTTTTGTCTGTTAACGCCGGGTTTGTAAAAACCCGTAATACCAGTGCTGTCTGTAAGTGAGCTGTGAGAGAAAACTGCTCGTTAGCACCGCATAGCCTCTAACGCAAAACTCGTAATCTAGGTTTATGATAGTTGTTTTTATCAGCCAGTAAGCAACCTCACCTAGCAATTAACCATGCATACATACAGTGTCTGATAGCATGAAAATCAATATAAACAACTTTAACACCATTTTTTCATAGAATTATTTTTAACATTTTTTATTTTTGTACCTTCTTTTTGATTGCACCTGAGCCATTACTATTATCAGTAGAGGAAACCCTAATTACTGATTTAAAAGAAACAACACAATTATGACTTTGCCCCATATATTAGAAAACTTTTACTAATCTAGAGATGCTTAAAGTGAATGTAAATTTTGATGATAAAGTGCCCGGTTTTTAAAAATTCGATTAAAAACAAGGGCACTTTAATTCATCAAAATTGACATTTCACTTGTGTTGTGAAAATGCTTACCTTTTAATCTTGACAGCCGCTGCATCGCTTCTGCCGCCCATCGCAAAGCCTCTTCCTGGGTCTAAAATGAGGAATCCGGCTTCCTCCAATTGAAACAGACACTGATTCCCCCGGGGGGGGGGGGGGAAGCCGTGATTGGAGGAGGACTGATCCGTCATTTCTGATGTAGGAAGAGGCTTGCGACAACCGGGGGAAGCTGGAGCGGCTGTCAAGATTGAAAGGTAAGTATTTTCACAACATGAGTGAAATGTAAATTTGGTTGAATTAAAGTGCCCCTGTTTTTAATCGAACTTTTAAAAACCGGGCACTTTTCCATCAAAATTTCAATTCACTTTAATTATCACCTCAATTTTAGTAAAGTCTCTCATAAACATGGGACTGTACAATATAATCATATAATTAAAAAAAGCCTTTTTACTACTTCATCTAGATATTAAAAAGAAAACATAGACGCTGCATGGCTTTTTCTCCAAGTTAAAAATCAGCTATGTTTAATAAATTTTCTTTGGATTATTAACACTATGTAACCAAATATACCCACCTTGAATAACATATTAAAATGAGAGACCAAGATGGCATGATTTAGTTTAGTAATTATTCACAGCATTGCAGAAACAACAAATGATGCTTAAATGATCCAAAATATACTAAATGGATTCAGAAATCATCTCAATAAATAGACCCCATAGAATAGGGGCATTGTTAATTATTAAGATTTGTTCCAGCCTTTTCCAGGATTGCCTGTGAAAACAAAATGATATACTCATTATTTACATTGACAAGTGGATGTTTTTTCCTCCCTCCCCTGCCCTTACCCTTTCCTTAATATTGTGAAATAAATACATAAATCTCTAGATTGCCAGGGGCAGCAAGTTGAGTTTTGGATGAACAAGTAGCGAGCGGTGCCAAGCTGTCAATAGTATTTTGTATATTTTGAAAAAGAACATCAGTAGCAACATTGGTGGAAACATTGGAATAGGAAGTAACATCTGGAAATGAATAGTACTGTCTCTGGCAGATATAATCAGTCAAAAGGCTGCTAGCAGTATGCCAGCAAACACAAAACAGACACCACAAGGTTAAAGTGGGTAAAATGGTAACAGAACATTTCTACCCTAAAGTAGAAAAATATTAGTGTAATGCAGGCTTTATGTTAATAATGTGCCCTTTCTGGGGTAATCTTTCCTTAAATAATGTAAGGCTGGAATTTGGGTCCCATAAGTACCCATTTGCTGACCTGTACTAAATATCTTGGGCGCGATCAAATATACAACGCAGGTTTCGGCGCAAGCGTGGGAACCCGGGCCACCCTTAATTTCACCTCGCACATCGGGGTATTACATATACTGCGCCGTCAGATGCTAAACTGGCGTAAGTAGGACAAACTGGCGATCTTCTGAAATGTGCGCAAATACACATTTTAGTCGTCGCAAGTAACTTACGTCAGTATTTTGTCCACGGAAAGTGTCAATATAGAGTAGTTTTATGCAAATTAGGCTAACACTGGTAAAAATGAACCGCGATTTCAAATAAATGCGACACGTAATTATGCTGTTCAAAATTCATATATAAACCCATATATAAAGAGATGAAGGTAATACAATTATGATTTCTCATTGTTCTCTCCTCCAAGTATTGTTGATTGTTTTGAGAAGAAATTTAAAGTAAATAAGCAAGTATATGTCCACAATTTGATAAAGTACCTACAAGCTCAATCCATTTGATTATGTTGTGGCTTCAAACTATTTCAAAAACACAAATAAACCTTAAAAACCAATTTCATAGTATACTGTCCCTTTAACCTTGAGATGCTGCTTAAATGTATGTGTTTGTTAAGGCTTTCAGGGAGTTACGTTGCTTTTTTAGTCAGTGCAAGGGTTGCTGCACCTGCAATTTGTGGCGAGAGGAGAATGGAGTCAATTTTCTGAATTCTAAGGGCATAAGTCCTCAAGCTGTATATTGGATACCAAATTGCGCGTCTGTTCTATGTTAGTCTATGAGTAAGAAAAATACATCCGAAGGGTGAAATATTCGCACGTAACTTGTATGCTACGCCGTATATGTAATACCTAAATCAAATAAAATCTGGCGTCGCTGGCTTTTGCGGGCGTCACTGCATATGTAATGGAGGCCCTAATTGCTTTGAAATCTTGCCAATTATTATACAATTTCAATAGCTAAATGTGGGTAATTAAAGTGGAATTGCAGTCCCATAACTATGTTAATGAGCATTCACGATTGTGGCATCAACAATTGCATTATATAAATGTAAAGCCTCAAAAAGACTTCAATGCATACACAGACATGGGTCCATTGGAACGAGCAAGAGTCATATCATTCCAAACTTTACACATTTCAGTCTGATTTCTGGGCATAGATGGTATAAACCCATTACCTAACTACCTTGAGGGGCATATTACCTCTTAATTAAAACTGGAGAATAACTTCTTTTACATTAGATTCCATTTGAACTTTTTTATATCACATGGTTTAAATAAAAATAGTGACTTATTAACAAATTAAATCACCAGTTTTGATTATTAAATATGGGAACATTTTGAAACACTCTCCTTACTTAAATGTGGAGTCATATAACTCTCTAAATATCCCATGGCTGATGCATAAATGGAAACTAACTGAACACTTACATATAAAGTTTAGAAATATATAAAGGGAAGAAGTTAAACCAAATAAAAATAAATCAATACACCAAATTAAACCTTGAATTTGAAAGTAACTTATTTCTAAATGGCAATATTGACCTCTAGATATTACATAGTTGATGAATAAAAATAGTGGATGAATAATCTTAACATTTTACATAAATAGCGCAATGTGGGCAAAGAAACTGTGTCACTTTTTTTTGTCAAAAATAAATATATAAACCGCTACACACTTTTACTCTTTTTAAATAATAAGTGATATGACCCTCTAAGATACTGTGTCAATATTTAATAAAAGCAATTTACCTCTATAAATCACATGCGCTTCATTCTCTTGTTATCCTCTTGTAGAAGGAGCAGCAAAGCACTGCTGAGAGCTAGCTAAACACATTGGATGAGCAAATGAAAACGATATATGTGCAGCCACCTAATCAGCAGCAAGTTCGTAGTAGCGTATTACTGGCTCTTGAGCCTACACACATTGTTATGCCTTTCAAAAAATAATACCAAAAGAAACAAAGCAAACTATGTTTAAAATGTAATATTCTATCTTGCAAGTAATGTCTATCATGCAAGTATTAATTTTGAATTTACTGGCTGTGACACAGGTGGGTTGTGACTTAGTTGAATGTGGTGGTGGGGGCAGTGGAACAGCACTCTCCAAAATACAAAATTGTTAAGAGCTCTACAAATTATATATATGTATATATATATATATATATATACTAGTATATATATATATATATATACACTGTATACACACACTCAGAAATGGAATGCCACTCTTAAAACGGACACATCCCATGATCCTGGAGTGCTCACCAGTACTCACAGGATAGCTGCACAGCTTCAGAGACTTAGGCAGTTAACCCAGCCAATCCTGGGTTTAAAGCCCATAGGGAAACTTACAAACAAAATGATTCAATAAACACAGAAAATCTGGCAAACTCTTTTGAAACACATAGCTAGATTAAAAGCAAAATGGAATAGTTAGTTACAGCATTTAGGTCACTAACTTTTGAAATTGCAAGGGGCTCTGTGTCACCCTTTTCTTACATCTCAGATTTTGGGGTGGAAGGCGATGCGTTGTGTGGCTGTAGGTTAGGGCCCCAGGGAGAAAGAGACCTTGATGTGGTCCTCCTGGGGCCTATCAACTATTTGGCCAAATGCTGCAACTAACTCTTTTAATTTTGCTTTTAATTTTGCTGTTGTGCTTGAAAGAGGAGTGCCAGACTTTCTATGTGTTTTGTTAATAATTTTGTTTGTAATTTTCCCTATGGACTTTGCACCCAGGCTCTAACTGGGTTGACTGCCCTGATTCCCTTAATGCTGTGCCGCTATCTGTGGAATGCTAGTGATCTCCCAGGGCTGTGAGCCTTTGCAGGGTCATAGGATGTGTACACAGTCCAGTTTGAGAGTGTAGTACATTTCTGTGATTTTTATGTGTCTAGGGAAATTACAATGGTCCTTTGTTACCCTTGTTTGTATCTCAGTGTGTTTGGTTGAAGGCATGCATTGTGTGACTGTAGGTTAGGGACCCCAGGGAAGAAGAGACTTTGATGTGGTCCTGGGTCTATGAATATTTGGCAACATTCTGTAACTAACTCTTCCATTTTGCTTTATAATCTGGTTGTGAACCTTGCAAGAGCAGTGCAGGACTAGCTATGAACTTGTTTATAATTTTGTTTGTAAATTTCCTTATGAGCTTTGTAACCAGGGACAGTAAATGTTAAAAATATGTAACATTATCCTAGCGACACCTTAAAAAAAACAAAAGAGATAGCGGGCGAAGCTTTGCCGCGGCTACAGAGCGGACACACTTTCAAGGAGCTCTGTGGAAAAACTATAAAAGTGACGGATTAATAGGCAATAAATAGCCCTAAGAACCGGACCTAAGCTATCCCAAAAGTTGTAAGGAACACCCCGGGTGACAAGAAGACTAGAAACAAGTCCCTGGGATTGACCGCATTGGAAGTTACAGCCTGCTGGTGATGCAGCCTAGCACAAATAAAATGTGCAGCAAAGCCTGTATGGCGGTTAGAAACCCAGCAAAGTATAAGAAAAGTACAGGACCACAACGTAAACAACCCGAAAACTACAATCAGGACTCTCATTCCAGAGTGAGAACTACCAACATAAGAGAGAGGGTGGGTAAATCTTATTTTCTACTTCTCATCAAGGCGCTCCGCGCCCCATATCAGATAACACAAACACACTTACACAGTTTAAAGACTGAAAAAAACGCCAAACCCCTGATTGCAGAAATTAGTGCTAATAAAAAGACAACTGGGATTTAGGAGGAAAAACAGAAGCAGCCCATTATAAAAATTACAAAAGCTTCCATAGAAGTCACTGCATTATTAGTTTATATAATGCGTGAGGAGCTTAAATAAAAAGATCACAGCAAAGTCCTACAGTGATCTGATCCATGGATAACTAACCCTTACCCATATCACTCTAAAGACCTAATATTAATACTCAGTACTGAAAGCAAGGTAGGAGGATTTCATACAAGCAGACAAAAAATAAAACGGCAAGAAGCACCATCTTCACCAGGAGCTAGCGTTGCAGCAGCTTCAGAGAATACAGTGGAAAAACAGCCAACAACCCCACCTAATAGGAACTTCTCCTGCAAATAAAAGTTTCTTCCAGGAAGAATTTAAACTGCATTAACAAAAAATTCGACAAGACATTCTAGAAATGGAGGTCTAACAACTGCAATCGAAGAAAGATTAGACAAAGTAGTGGAAAGAGCTACCAATTGTCCAAAATGCCATCACGAACAAGCAAGCCAAATTAAAAGATTCGGAAGAACAACTAGAAGAGCTCATAAATCGCTCCAGGAGGTCAAATCTCCACATACACAATTTGCCAGAATCCTACCTCCAACCTTCCAAATGCATTAAACCCAAATCTTCCAAACAGTTATTACCAGATACAGACATGTCACTTTTCCTAATGGACAGAGTCTATAGAGTGCTGACAAGACCTCCTCAAGCATCTCAACACAGAGATGTGATAGTAAAAGTCCATTATTACCATATAAAGGAACAACTAACTAAAAGCAGCGAGAACGTCCTGCCTCTCAATTCGATTTGAGGACCATCAGATCCTAAATCTACTCGGATCTAGCACCCATCCTTGATGATACTGTCAACTGCTCAAATAAAATATAGATGGAAGTTTCCATTTAACTCTCCTTCAACTACCAGAACAACACCTACTCATGCTCCTCATTAGAGGAAGGTCAAGGCTTGCTAAGAAGACTACAAACTCTTACAAGATGCACGTCCTTCCTCATCAGCACCTAAACCAGAGAGGAAAGTGTATTAGAAGGAATGGGACATCAGTGGGGAAACCCAAAAAGCCCAGACAAGAAGATCAAGACCCAAAGGTTGAGACTGGTCCAGACCAATCATTAGAAGATGGAACCCGGATCACTTTATATATGTATCAGCTTCATTATTTTCTAATTAATCTTACTACTTGTTAGTAGTGCTGGATTAAAGCACAAAATAAATAACTTATTTTCCGAAGTTGTTTATAGTTTTTGTTAACGTTTAGTATACGCATCTTTTTGGGACTACTATAAACATGTTAAGTTGAAGGTGGGTTTAACCCACAACATAAATACCACTTCAGATCTCTACTTCAAGGATTCTATATCCCTCAGTCCTTTCTCCTTCCCCACCCCTAATCCACCTCCCTCAATCCCCTAACCATGGTTCCCATTTAATTGTTTTAGCACAGTTGCTGCAAGTCAATTACTTAACATATGTTCACATATTTCAGTGAATTGTTTATTCTCCTTTAAAACTGTTATTTGTTATTGTATGTTTCACACATAACCAACGTATCTACACAGTATGGCTATTCACACACCTATTTTATAAACACACTAGAAATACAAGTGACTGGATTTAATTACAGCTAATTTGAAAATCCTGTACAAAATAATATACACTTCCCCCCTATAGGTCCCTAAATCATGCCAGGAGATGGACACATATAATTTCACCCAATCCCTTCACATAAAATCAGTGGCTCCCCTTTGCTTAAGCAATTATTACATTGATATTGATTGCCACAAACATTAAGCGAAAAAAAGCGCTCTGACAGAATATAAATCTAATAATGCCCACATTGTACTATTACAGGAGACTAATTTCACTAAATCCTGCAGACCCCAGATATTGGGACAAATGTTCCCACAACGATTCCATGCCACGAAGCAAAAAAAACAACATTGTGAAGTATCCATACTTTTACACAACTCGCTTAACTTTAAGGAAGAAGAAATTATCTCTGATAAGGAGGGCAGAAACATTATAGACAGAGGCCTGATTCATTACACCACCAAGTAATAATAGCAAATGTCTATGCACCAAATGAGATCCAATCCCCTTTTATATCCAGGTCTAAGTCAACAACTGACACAGTGGAAAAAATACTGTATGATAGTAGGAGGTGACTTTAATTTGACTCTAGACGACAACATTGATAGGTCTAAAAGGACAGGACTGGCAGGGCAGCACCGTAATATATCTAAAAAAATACTTAAAGATTTCTTACTAGACCATAATCTAATAGATGGTGGAGAACCCAAATCAGAATGAGAGAGATTATACCTTTTACCTCCTCAGTGCACAATTCATTCTCACGAATTTACTATGTACTACTAAGTCATAGTACCTCTCCTATGTAAGGCCTAGATTTTAAATTGTACTTGGTCTGATTATGCATTGGTGGTAGTCTCTATCAAAGGAATATTTAACCCCAATAGAACTCGATCCTGGATACTGAATCCCAGATTACTCAAAGACACAATATTCTCACAAACTTAACAATGAAAAAACCAAATTTACTTGAAAACTACGAGGGTTCCACGTCCAAACTTCAACACACATGGGGGGCTCAAAAGCCCTTAATTAGAGGTCTCCCTCATTACTGAATCAAACAAAAGGGAATAAATAAGAAAAACCATGAGTAGAGTCTCTGAGAGGAGGGAGATAATGAACCTAAAAGAACAATTATGACTAATCCTAGCTTATAACAACCAGAATCCTTTAAAGCGATAAAACAAGGCATTAGACAAATGCCTTGACTAAAGTCGCTGCCAGATCTATTAAATTACTTGATACACACTCTCTTTATACACACTAATAAGCCAGACAGGATGTTATCAAACAAACTAAAAGAGATTACTAGAGCAATCAACTGTCCCCACATTACAACAACTCCAGGTAAACAGACAAATGACCTCTAGAAAATAGCCAAATATCTCTTGCTAACGTCTACCAGAATCTATACTATATACCTAATCAAGATTAGAGATAAGTAAATCAATAGTGCTACAGAAATGTTTGATGGGGTAGTTCCCTTCCAAACTGCCCACAAACAGAAAATAGACTAAATTGAATGAAACCCCATATCAGTACAAGAAGTCCTACTAGCCATAAAAGTTCTTAAAGTCAATAAAGTGCCTGGTCCCAATGGACATTCAGGTTTCTTTTATAAAATGTTTTCTGAGGCCTTGGCCCCACAACTTGTGCTGATTTTTAACACTATTATGCAAGGTGGTGAAATTCACCTCGAAATGCTGCTGGCAAGAATATCAGTCATCTTCAAGCCAGGGAAAAATAAACAATTAAGGCCCATTTCTCTCATAAGCCAGGACATCAAATTGTTTACTAAGATTTTGGCCAATAGACTCAATTCACCATTACTAAAATCGTATCCATTCAGACCAGGTGGGATTTGTTAAGACTCGTCAAGCCCCAGATAATGTCCGCAAAATAGTAAATGAAATGCCTTCTCTCTTCCTATCGCTGGATGCAGAGAAGGCATTTGATAGGGTTAATTGGGAATAACTACATATAATACTAGACGAGGTGGGGATTACAGGAGCATTCCATAAAGCCAGATACTCTTTATATTCAAACCCATCTGCACATGTTAAATTAGCAGGGTACCAATCTAAAAAGCATTATAATAGGAATAGAACAAGGCAGGGATGTCCTTTGTCCCCTCTATTGCTTGTCTCTGTAGAGAACCCCTGGTGATTAAAGATAACCCAGATATATTCAACATTTCTGTAGCAGACAAACAGTATAAATTGGCCTTATTTGCATATGGCGTAATTTTAACACTAACCAAACCCATTAAGTTACTCCCACGCTTATATTAAACCCTCACTTTAGCCTCCTCTCCGGTTACAAGATTAAAGATAATAAATGTGAAGCAATCAGCCTAAATATACCTGCACTAACCAAAAAACAAATAGAACTAAACTTTACTTTCAAATAGGCAAAGAAATCTATTAAATATTTAGGCATTAACATAGCTAGCGATATCCACACCCTCTACCAGCATAATTATAAACCCTTATTCGCGCAACTCAGACAATGAATTAGACCTCCGCTAGGAAAGAGTTACGTGGCCATTGCGCATTTCCTGTTCATATGGGAAAAGACGCTATCTAAATTTCAATTTACTAATTCCACATCGAAACTTACTGCACTAGTAACTTACACTTCATTAATAGACAAAATGGTAGAAGATAAATGGGCAAACAAAGGCCTCTATAGAATTGCAGACACCCTCATTAATGGGAAATTCATGACTCAGCAATACAGTGAAATAGACCCTATGGACACACACACTTGGTTTCAATAGTTCCAGCTCAGATCTAGGGTAAGAAAAATACTAGGTCCCTCACTAACCTCAGCAGCAATCACAACTCCTTTAGAAGCTATCACCTAGATTACGAGTTTTGCGCTAAACAGGGTGCAAAACTAACGCCAAAAAAGTTGCGTTATTTCACCTGCCATTACGAGTTACTGAAAAGCCTCTTTGTGCATGCGATATTGTGGCATTAAGCTTCATACCGCGCAAAATCCAATGACTGCTTTGATGTGCTCGTGCACGCTTTCCCCCATAGACATCAATGGGGAGAGTGTGTTAGAAAAAACACCTGAAGTGCGGAATGAAAATTCTACGTAACGCAACCCCATTGATGTCTATGGGGAAAAAAAGTTACGTTTAAACCTAACACCCTAACATAAACCCCAAGTCTAAACACCCCTAATCTGCTGCCCCTGACACCTAAATAAAGTTATTAACTCCTAATCTGCCATTCCCCGACATCACCAACACTATAATAAAGTTATTAACCCCTATTCCGCCGCTCCCCAACATCACCAACACCTAAATATAGTTATCAACCTCTAATCTGCCGCTCCCGACATCACCGACACTAATAAAAGTTATTCATCCCCTATTCCACCACTCCCCCGACATCACCGTCACTATAATAAAGTTATTAAACCCTAAACCACCACCCTCCCACATCGCAAAACACTAAATTAAACTATTAACCCCTAAACCTAACACCCCCCTAACTTTAAATTAAAATTACAATATAACTATATTTAAATAAATAAAACTTGCCTGTGAAATAAAAATAACCCTAACATTAAACTATAAATTAACCTAACCTTACTATTCTAATAAAATAAAAAATACAACCAATTAAAAAATTTAAATTTCAAATAAAAAAAACCCTAATCTGATAAAAAAAAAAAAAAACCTAACACTTACCCCAGAATCTCTACTCACGGTTGCTGAAGTCCGGACATCCAGGCGGCGAGAAGTCTTAATCTAGGCAGCGACATCTTCATCCATCGCGGAGGCATCTTCTATCTTCATCCCGGCGGTGTGGGAACACTTCCAACGCAAAGCGTCCTCTTCATATGGTCCCCGCCGTACACTGAAGCTTCAATGCAAGGTAGCCATTTCAAAATGGCGTACCTTGCATTCCTATTGGCTGATTTGATTCTTCAAATTCAAATCAGCCAATAGGATGAGAGCTTCTAAAATCCTATTGGAATAGACTCAGCAACCGGGAGTAGATATTCTGGGGTTAGTGTTAGATATTTTTTTTATTTTTTAGAGTGTTTTTTTTCTTCACATTAGGGTTTGGGTTTTTGAAAAAGAGATAAATGCCCCTTTAAGGTCAATGGGTACCTTAGGTTTATTTAGACTTAGTTTCTTTTATTTTTGGGGGTTGGTTGGGAGGTGGGTTTTACTGTTGGGGGACTTTGTATTTTTTACAGGTAAAAGAGCTCTTTAAATTAGGGCAATGACCTACAAAAGGCCATTTTAAGGGCTATTGGTAGTTATTGTAGGCTAGGGGGTGTTTTTATTTTGAGGGGGCTTTTTTATTTTTATAGGGCTAGATTAGGTGTAATTGTTTTTATTTTTGATAATTTCGGTTATTATTTTTTGTAAGCTTAGTGTTTTTTATTTTTCGTAATTTAGTGTTAGGTTTTAAATTTAGTGTTAGGTTTTCTAAAATTTGTAATTTAGATTTTTTTAATTGGTAGTATTTTTTAAGGTTAGGTTAATTTATAGTTTAGTGTTAGGTTTATTTTTATCTCACAGGTAAGTTTTTATTTATTTAAATATATTTATATTGTAATTTTAATTTAAAGTTAGTGGGGTGTTAGGTTTAGGGGTTAATAGTTTAATTTAGTGTTTTGCGATGTGGGGGGCCGGCGGTTTAGAGGTTAATAGGTTTATTTAGTGGCGCAGATGTGGGAGGCTGGAGGTTTAGGGGTCAATAACTTTATTATAGTGTCGGCGATGTCAGGGAGAGGCAGAATAGGGGTTAATAACGTTATTATAGTGGCGGAATAGGGGTTAATAATTTGTATTAATGTCTGCGATGTTAGGAGCGGCAGATTAAGGGTTAATACATTTATTTAATAGTCGCAATGTGGGTGGCAGATTAGGCAAAACTCATAACTACTGCTCTCAGGTGGGGGTATAGATTGTCTCGGTATAGGCTGTAACGCAACCATTTTAGCCTCACCGCACAACCTGTAATACAGGCGCTATGAAAATCCCACTCAAAAACGTTGCTTTACAGGCTATACCGACACAATGCTTGCAGTATAGCTATACCGACACAACTCACAATTGCCATTTTTTCAGCGTTAAAAACCGTAACGCAAAACTCGTAATCTACCTGTATATGTCTTACAAAAACTAGAGTTAAAAGCTCAATAGGTAAATTATATCCCTCCTTCAATATCATTAATATAGATAGAAAGACCTCACATATGAGAAAGTGGGAAGCAGAACTAGGGCAAGAATGTCCTCTAAACACTTGGATCAAGACCTTAAAACAAGGTACAACATTCACCTGTAATGCTGTCCTCCAAGAAAACTATCTAAAAACAGCATATAGATGGTATTTACATCCTACTCGTACGCACAAAACTGGGGGCACATCCAACACTCTATGTTATAGGAACTGTGGAGATGAGGGAACCTATTTGCATACTTGGTGGTATTGCAGTAAAATCATTACTATTGGCAACAGACAGCCAGACTACTTAGCACAATACTCGAGAGAGACGTTATTATAGGCCTAGAACATGCACATGTTACATTTTCCACTACAAGGTTTTCCTCCAAGACATAATAAATTAATAGCATTAATATGCACAGCAACCAGGTCCACTATTGCAAAATATTGGAAAACAGAACCTCCTAGTTTCAAGATGGTTAGAAAAAGATCAGTTTCTTGAAGTTTGGGATCCGTGGATTATGTACATGAAGCAAACATAGGGCCGATAATAGGAGCTGAATGCAAAAAAATTGGTGTGAGTTTGGGATATATTTATATGTCATACGTCAAAGGTTTATAACTTTATTAAATAATGATAACATTGTTAGCCTGTGTAACAAAATATGAGTGAACAAATGCACTTTATTACTTTTGTGCTGTATAATATTCGCATTACTGTCATGATACTTGTTATGATGTATATTTCTTTTTGATTTGTCTGTTATGTTTTATTATAAAAATTTAATAAAGTACTATCATCAAAAAAAACAAAAAACAAAAGCGATTGAGAGATTAAACCACCCAAATGTATACTTACCTTCCATTCCTCACCAGCCTCTTGTGATTTTTTTCTTCTCAAATGTGCCTGACGGCGAGCGCACCCTACATTGCATAGAACTTAATGTAACATGCTCCCGGCTTTACCCAGCACGGGAGCGTGCTACATTCATTTCAATGGCGCATTTAGGCTTACTGTGATTAGACAGTGCAGCTGTGACATGCTTTTGTGGAAAAAAAAGTCAGACAGGAACAGAAGGTAAGTATACAATTGGGGGGTAAATCTCTCAATATCTTTTGTTTTTAAGGTGTTGCTAGAATAGTTTTACTTTTTTTTTTTACGTTTTTTTTTACGTCTGCCTGATTCCCTGAAAGCTGCACAGCTGTCTGTGAGTACTGGTGATCATCCAGTGCTGTGAGCTTTGCAGGGTCATGGAATGTGTACGCAGTCCAGTTTGAGAGTGTAGTCCATTTCTATGTTTTGTATATCTAGGGAAATACACAAAGAGCCTGTGTCACCCTTGTTTGTATCTCAATGTGTTTGTTTGAAGGCACGTATTGTGTGGCTGTAGGTTAGGGACCAAGAAAGGAAGAGACCTTGATGCGGTTCTGGGCCTATCACTATTTGGCCAAATGCTTTCACCCTCAGCTTTATTAAATCCCTTAAAAAATTTTGCAAGCCTTCCTTTGAAAAGTTTAACTTTCTGAAGGTATGACCCAAACTGGTAAACTTTAACATGCCATACAAACCTCACTTTTTCAGCAGCTTATACCCTTCCTATATAACTAAGCATCCTACTAACCTGACCTAAATAATAGTTTAATGTCCTGTTTGGACTCATAATACTAGATTATAAGTAAAGCTATACATTTGTATCAGTCATGAGCGTTAACTGTGCACAGTGTAAGGTTAGCACGGGTATTACAAGTTGAAAGTTAAAAGTTAAAACAAGATGAAAGACTCAGGTGTGTTAACTTCAGGAGTTTGGATATTGCAAGCCTGCTAACTCCCGCTCCCCATAGACTTCTATGAGGGAGCTAAAAAAGCATTTTCTATTTATCGCTCACACACCAACTTGAAAACTAAGCTAGACCAACTGAGCTAAAGCCTAAGAAATACTTCCACATTCCTATGTTCTTCACTTAGAAGAAAATGTTCTTCACTTAGAAAAAAAAGCTAAACCTAGGAGGTTCATATGCTGATTTTTAAGACCTTGAAGACTGCCTCTAATCTGAATGCATTTTGACCACTAGAGGGCATTAGTTCATGTGTTTCATATAGATAACATTGAGCTCATGCACGTGAAGTGACCTAGGAGTGAGCACTGATTAGCTAAAATGCAAGTCTGTCAAAAGAACTGAAATGAGGGGGCAGTCTGCAGAGGCTTAGATACAATATAATTACAGAAGTAAAACGTGTATTATTATAACTGTGTTGGTTATGCAAAACTGGGGAAAGAGTAATAAAGGGATTATCTTTCTTTTTAAAGAACAAAAATGCTGGTGTTGACTGTCCCTTTAATCACTAACCAAGATATGTTGTCTGCGGAGAGGAGGTTGAGAGTGCTGCCCAGGCCTACATTTGGTCCCAGTTCGGCCCTGATTTTCATTATTCTTAGTACAAGACAGAGTGCAATGTATCGAACCCTGCAATGTTGATTGAATCTAGCTCATAAAAATTACTAAGGAACATTTAAATAATAATAATAATAATAAAAATAATACTGCAGTGCTGTAACAAAACTGTGCATTATTTAATTAGTAGATCCCTTTAATCTAAATTCCTGTTTGTTTCAGAATTCTCCTTCAATAGCCACACAGATATCTTGGTTTGTGATAAAAGAGCTTTTAGTTAAACACATTTTGTTTTATCAAGGAGAATAAATCCATTTTAAATGTCAAATTCCAAATTGTATATAAAAATCACTGGACTTGATGTGACTGATCTCTCTTTTGCAATAGCTAAGAGTTTTATTAGTGCCATTTCCGTGGAATGAACTCTTCTGCAGCCAAATTGGAAGGGTAATAGTGTATGGCATTGCTCCTAAATGTTGTCATTTGTTTATGCACATTTTGACAAATTTGTCCATGACAGAAAAGAAACATTTTGAAAGTCTGCATTCAGTGTGGTTACACCTTGATTAATTATCTAAACTAGAAGCACTTTACACAAGACAGATCAATTATAGGTCATTGATGATAATTTTATCTTAGGTCATTTTAAAAATTTCTAAATGTACTTTTCCATAATAGAAAGAAACGACTTTACATAAAACAAGTAGGTTATAGTGGGACAGTCACGAGTTGAGACAGTAGAAACCCTTTAAACCTGAATTACTTGTTGAAATAAATTGTTAGTTGCAGTTGTAATTTAGTACTGAGGTCAGCTAGCCTCAAGCCCTTATAGACTAAAAGTGGAACGCAAAGTTATAAGTGCTATTGTGCCGCTTACCGCTCAAGTTCAGTCAATAGCGCTTTTATTTTTGCACTCATATTACAAGCCAAAAAAAAAGTTAGCTTTTGAGCACGGGTGCGCTAAATCTTTCACATATTAGAACTTTATGTGAGAGCGATGAAAAACTCATGACGGCTATGTGTGTACATATCTACACACATATACACCTTTTACCCCTTCCCAGTCCAACAACTTGTCATATGCCTTATCCCGTTAAATCAATCTTTGCTAAAACATTTATTTCAATAAAAATCTTTATTTTACATATACTGTATATATATATATATATATATATATATATATATATATAAAAAATAAACCAAAATGGATTTGCACTCATACTTCAATATAAATCCGCCAGGGTGTCAGGAAATATAAATGAATCCCTATAGTTTAAAATCCGCACTCACTGGACGTGTAGCAAATAGTACTTTATTTTTGTGACGTTTCGGAGCAACCATGTTGGTCTGAAGAAGGGGCTGTTGGGCTCCGAAATAACACAGTAAAAAAGTACAATTTGCTACAAGTCCATTGAGTGCGGATTTTACACTATATATATATATATATATATATATATATATATATATACACACACACACATATAGTTATGAAATACCTTATTTTATCATATTATACATGTGTTTTGTTATGCATATATTCAAGTCCCCATAAACAATATATTTTCCATTGCTATTTTGTATTTTGCCCGTGCTTAAAGGTGCATGAAACCTAAAAAATGTATTTCATGATTTAGGTAGAACATACTATTTTAAACAACTTTCCTGTTTACTTCTATTATCAAATTTGTTTCATTCTCTTGCTATCAATTGTTGAAGGAGCAGCAATGCACTACTGTTTTCTAACTGAACACATATGTGAGCCAATGGCAATCAGTATATATATATATATATATATATATATATATGCAGCCACCAATCAGCAGCTAGAATATAGCACACCCTGTGCTATTCATTAAAATATAGGGTTTCCTAAAAAAAATCTGTCACTTTAAGATTCTCTGGTAAATCTTTATTTACTATACATTCGTAATACCAGATTGTGCGCTATTCATAGTGCAGAGTCACAATATGGATAACGCACACTGCCCTATCAATAGGCTCCACTTGTAATCTAGGCCATAATGTGACAAAAATTGGTTCAGTTATAAAATATAGTGAGATACTAGCCTAGATTCAAGTAAACCTATTTCTAAAACTAATATCTCATGGGAAAGAGTTTCCACATTATCTCAACCTGAAAAATTACATATTTTAAAGAGATTTGTACCCACCCCTTATCCAAGTTGCAGGTAACTAGTCATAATCAGTGAGCTGTATCTATCTTTAACTGTTCATTTGGATGGATCCCTACATCACAAAACACCTTTAATATGTTACAGATAAAGAAATTAAAATAAAAAAAGTAACTCTCTCTATTAAACAGTCCACACTAAAATATGCACCAAAGAAAACTTATAGACAAAGAGAAATATAGAAAAGATAAAAACAAAGACAAACTCATCAGCTTTGCAATAGCGAGACACATCCGTGAGGTGAGTTACTTCACAACGGCAGTAGAGTCTTTATGAACTTCTCATGGTGGGCCTAGCTGCCACGCCTCTAGATTGCCACAGAACGTCCACGGCCAGACTGTGAAGACACCTCTCGTTCTATCCAGTGAGACTAGTTTAACATAGCAAAACAGGCATACAAATACAGTATTTTACAATTACAGACATTTACATTAACTGTTTTGCAACCATATTTACGTACTACAGTTATAATTATTTTTTTTCTTGTTGCTGGTGGTTCTCGTTGAATGTGTGCTCTGCGGCTCCCACAGCTATAAAAGTTAAAGGACCAGTAAACACAGTAGATTTGCATAATCAACAATGCATTATAAAAAGACAATGCAATATTTAGTCTGAACTTCAAATGAGTAGTAGATTTTTTTCTGACAATTTTAAAATTTATGTCTATTTCCACTCCCCCTGTACCATGTGACAGCCATCAGCCAATCACAAATGCATATACGTACCATGTGACAGTCATCAGCCAATCCCAAATGCATATACATTTAGTCTGTGAATTCTTGAACATGCTCAATAGGAGCTGGTACTCAAAAAGTTTAAATATAAAAAGACTGTGCACATTTTGTTAATGGAAGTAAATTGGAAAGTTGTTTAAAATTGCATGCTCTATCTGAATAATGAACCTTTAATTTTTACTTGAGTGTCCCTTTAATGGCAGGAACCCCCACATAAAAAAATGTTGAAAACGATAAGTGATAATTGTCAAACTGACCTTTACAACAAGGCCCCCAATCAACCTCAAGAGCATCAATGACTTTAGGACAGTGTTTATTTCATGTGACCCTAATTTTTTATTTTATTTTAAGAGAGAAAAAAAAGAACACTGTCTTGGATAGCAGTTTTTTGTGCTTGGGCAGTATTCTTTCTTATTTTCACAATATATACAAACATTTATTTTTTTCAGTTAAACTGCTTGTGCTATGATGATTAAGAAAATCTAAATAAACAATATCAATAAAAGTCACTTAAAATCTTACAATCACTGATCAAGCACATTACTCATAAGAAACATTAAAGTCAAAATTAGCATGAATCCAAAGACTGATGATAAAAAGAAAGATTGTTCTTACAGCTTGTGCTCATAGAGGTCGTAATCATCTTGAAGGGAGTGCAACTTAAAGAGACAACTTACATTATTGAGCATATTATTTTTACTTTAACAAATATGGGGTCAATTTCAATCTTTCTGAAAATCACATTTGATGTAAAAAAAGGGATCACTCGTTATTTTTTCATTTCTTTTTTATCAAAATGATCACAGTCAAAGTTATAGGTTGAAAACTTCCCTGACATTCTCCATTTCCATATAATTGCACAGTTAACAGTCGATAATGGCTGTTGATCATTGAAATTGGTTGATAGGGTTAATGGAATCCATGTATGTGTTTTGCAATTAGGTAGAGTGGTGTTTCTTTTAAGTGTTAACTAATTTGAATGCCATTTGTATATTGCCATGATAGATATACAGGGCACGCTTTTGCTTAATTATTTTTTATAAACTTTTAATATTTTAAAATTATTTCTTTACTAATGTTTTTTAATCATTGAGAAAACCGTTTAACCTAGTTTTTCATTTTGGTGAGGTTATCATATAAAATTTACTTATGTGTTTATATGGGTATATATGTCTGTAAATACATATATACACATATAAATACATATGTACACACACACACACATATATATAAATATATATATATATATAGAGCGAGATATATATTTTTTATATATACACATACATATTCAGACAAGTATATGTATGTATCTTTATGTTAAAGCCCTTTGCATGCCCATTTTTTTCTAACAGCTGAGACCTCATATCTTTGAGCCCTTCTAACTTTTGTATGCCTTTATTAATAATAATTTTTATTAGACAGAGTTATTGAGTGTAGCTGTACTTTTAAAGGTACAGTAAACACCCAAAGTAGACTTACTTCATTCTAATCCTTGCTACTAATTACAGTGTAATATATTCTCCAAAGGGGCATTCTTTTTTCTCATGTAGCCAAAAATAAAGTATGTTTGCCTGCGTTGGCCATTTTGAAATGGCTGCCGGATTCCTCCTACTTATTATATCAAAGTGTCCTAATGTTGTGGAGTCAAATTGGCTGTGTGTCATGAACGACAAAGCATGATAGTGCACAGAGAATAGCGCATGTGTAGCTTCCTCCAACGGCCCTTTAGTATCCAGAAGTTGACCAGGGGTCTCAGTTCCATACTGGACAACACAGCGAGAGGATCGATCTGTCACATATAGTGTTCAACACGGATCATCTTGTCTCAAAAAAGGTAAAAGCTGTGTACTATGCTTTTCTTTTTTACATATGGTGCAGGAAGGGTTTGAATGAGTTTGGAGCGGGGGGACTGCTGGTGCAGGAAGGGTTTGGGTGAGCTCGGAGGTGGAGTGGTCAGCATTCTACAAGCACTGAGAGTGGTCAGAAGCTGCTATAAAGTTCTGCTTAGTTCTGCAATTTCCTCTAGGGCAGGGCTCTGAAATTCTTAACAATTATGTATTGGGAATGATGTACTGCAAATATGATTGTAGTGTGAGGGGAGCACAGCAGTGTTAGCGAAGGGAAACAACAGCACAAATGAAGAGGCTTTATATTGACAGTAAGCTCACACTAAACTAAACTTTACATAGTAGAACTTTCAATACTTGCCGGAGTTATTGGACAGAAGATTCAGCTTGGTCACATATAAGAGTGTTGCTACTGCCGCTTGATATAATACAAGGCTGCTTACACTAGCCACTCTGATTTTCCGATATACCAGAAGTATACTGAAAGCCGGCAGGTCCGTTGCTTTAATATGTTCCCTGATCTTCCTGTTTAAGCACTGACTGTATTGTGCATGTGCTAATCTAGTACCCTCAAGCACAGAAGCGATTGTTAATCACACCTTGGGACACAGTGACGTAATAAGCAGGAGGCGTCCAGCGGCCATTAAAAAAAAATTCTATATTTTGGCTACATGAGAAAAACGAATGCCCATTTGGAGAATATAGTACAGTGTAATCAGTGTCAAGGATTAGAATAAAGTAAGTCTATGTTGTGTGTTTGCAAAAATACCGGTACAGGCGCTAGAAGTCTCTGGTAAGTTCAATAGTAAAGCCAGTTACACTGATTAGGAATATCCTGTATCAAAAGACATTGAAGTCTCAATGTAATGTTCCCCAGATGGGTATCCATTCCCGACGATCGTTACCATCACAAATAATCTGTATATGGTCGGATGCAGCCCACAGTGCAAGTGAAGATTTTTCAAACTCACTGAAGAAAGGTAAAAGCTGAAAAGAAATAAAACAGAGGCACAACCTGACTCAGGTGCAGATCAATTAATTAAATTAAACAGTAAGCGCCCACACAAATGGCAACTTACAGGAAATAAAATACAATTTTGCAATTGTGTTAAAAAGGTCCCTCTGGTCCTTGCCAACCTCCAGTCATCATAAAGATTCCCCCTCCATACCAGCCATCAAACCGTATGAAGGAACAAGGGAAGATGACTCCCAGGTGTAGACCCTGGTAGGGACAAGTTGTCTCTATGCGTTTCGTCTGTATGCAATTTACTGTCTCAGCACATAACAGCAACAGTGCTTTAACCATTTCATCAGATTTCTCAGTAGCAGGCTGCCAGCTTCTGCCAACTCCTTGAGCACTTATTTTTTAAATAATTGATTTGCACCTATGTTTGGTGCTTCATATCCTATTTAAATCTTCCTTATCCAATAGTATTGCAGAAAGTAAAGCACGTCATAGTTAACACAAGGATTGTCAATTAGCAATTACCTATATGAAAAAACAAAAAATGTGTTGTTCTAATTACCAACTGCAAGCTACATCGGTTTTAAAATACAATGTATCACTCTATTCATCAGCCAAAAACTACATCGATATTCAATGCGTAAATGACAAAAAAAATCCCTTTTAACAGCAAAGAAAAAAAATAAAAATCTGAAGCAAATCGTATCATACTAAATGAATAACTAACCTGGTTCTGACAAAAAACAGACATTAACTATGCCCAGATATTTCATAATCGTATAATGACTATTACACTTTATCAGTAAATAGCGTTAGTGTATGTGAGTTTTTTACAACTACTTTATAATATAAGATGTGGTATAAAGAAAACGGAGTATTCTATCTCTATGTGTCAATTTACTAAGCCAATGTGAATACAAGGCATTATGTGTAATAAATGAGATGTAATTATCATATTCACTACTGTGTGTAGAACAATGGGACTCAGATGGCACTTCTAATAACAATCTATTGTGTTCGTATAGGTGAGTACAAGTAAGTGTATAAGGTCAATCCCAAATATGTTCGATTCCAATAAAAAACTAATGATGATCTACATAAGTGGTGACAGCAATATCTATGTGGTCACTAAGCTGACTGTAATCACTGAATGTTCCTATCTCAATATATTGATACACTAAGAACAGCATGTGTAGTGTGCAGAAAAGAATGTAATAAATCACCTTTGTGACTATAAATGTGATAAGAATATGTTACAACAATACTATAATAAAATACATATATAATATAACAAAAATTAGTGAAATGTTTTAGATAATAATTTGATTGTGATACAGACATGACTAAATAGATGGTGCAATATAGATATATTAAAATATTTTAATGATTAGTTGGAATCAGATATTTACTGGCTAATGTTAAAACTAGTGTAATCTTAAAGGAAGATGTCTAATTAAATGCTGCCATATCAATATTTTCGTTAAGACAAAGATCTGATTTTATATATCCATTATGTTTCCCTCTGTCTTAAACGAGATATCCTATTGGTGCCAATTTTGGGTGGAATGGTCTCCAAAGGGGTGATTTTCATTTTGCAATCTGTATTGCCATGATGGTGAACATGGTTGGTGTCTGACTTGATACACTATGCTTGAGAGAACCGTTTTTTAGGTTCCTCAGATGCTCACTCCATCTTTTTCTTATTTTTCTTGTGGTGTGTCCCAAGTATTGGACCCCACATTTGCAGGTTAATACATATATAACAAAATTGCTATTACACGTAATGTGTCCCAAAGTTTTAAAGCTATTTCCTGTTACTGTTGATGTAATAGAATGTGCTTTATGAGTTATAAATTTGCACATGAAGCATCTAGAGTGATTTCATCTGAACGCTCCTTTAACAGATATATTAGGCTTGTTATCTTTGGAGATCATTTTCTTAGGTAATCGTTTTGATAAAAGAACTTTACTGGGCACTATTTCTGTTTGATGGTGAGTGCTCTTCTAAAAGTATAATTTGGAACATGATTAATAATCTTTTTGAGTATGGGATCTCTCAGAAGGACAGGCCAGTGTTTGCCTATAATTCATCTTATAGCTTTGTAATTAGAATTAAATTGGGTAGTGAAGCTTGAACTATATTTACTGGCGTCTACCTCTATCTTATCCTTCTTTTTCTCAAACATTAATGAGCGATCTAGATTTCTTGCCCTCTGGTATCCATTCTATATAGTTTCTGATGGAAATCCTTTGTTAGTAAATTTCTTTTTTAATATCAAACTTTGTTGATCATAGGATTGTTGTGTAGTACAATTTCTAAGAATTCTTTAAAATTGACTGAATGTAATGTTGGTTTTCCAACTTTGCAAGTGGTTACTGTAATAATCAAGAAAGTTGTTACTATCCACTTTGAAAAAGGTGGACGAAACGAAGTTTCCCTCCCCATCCCATGTGACACTTACATCTAGGCGGTCATCTGTTATTTATTGCGTCATTCTTGGCGCGATAATTTTTTGGCACGAAGCTACATCTTTGATGACGTAAGTTCGTCATTTTAGGCATCTTACTTGACGCCAGGTTTCCTTGCGCCTGTGATGACACGAGTTGCCTCATTTCTGTATGTTGTTGGCGCCAATATTTTTTTCTTAACTTCCTTTTCCGTTGTGCGTCATTCTTGGCGCCACAAAATTTAGTTTATTTTTTCACCCCACTTCCTATATGCCTCTTGCCTTCTATGTGCTCAGAGGGCTATGCTGTTTGCATTTTTTCCCATCCCTGAAACTGCTATATATAGGAAATTGTAAATTTTGCTTTAATGTTGTTTTTTCTTTTACATTTTGCAAGATGTCTCAATCTGATTCTGTCTCAGAAGCAACTGTTGGAACCCTGCTGCCTAATCACAGTTCTTCCAAAGCTAAGTGTATCTGGTGTAAATTAGCTGAGATTATATCTCCAGCTGTAGTATGTAACAGTTGTCATGATAAGCTTTTGCACACAGAAAATGTTTCCATCAGTACTAGTAAAGTTTCTGTTGTTCCTTCAGCATCTAATGTACATGATATCCCTGTTGATATGAAAAATTATATTGCTGGATATTTGATGTAAAAGAGAGACCTAGAGTGTTGTTATTAAAATGTTCTATAAAAGTTAGAGCAGTGGATTTTATAATTACCAAATAAATAGCAGATCATTTATATAACTGCCATAGAACACCAGGTGTTGCTCCCACCTTGCATGATGGATATATGATTCCTCAAAAGACCCCATATAGAGGTTAGCAAAGCTGGGAGCAAACCTGGTGCCCATGGCAGTACCTCTGACCTGTAAATAATACTCAACTAAAAATTTGAAGTAGTTTTGGTGCAAGATGAATTGGATGGCTTCAAGTATGAATTGTTTCTGTGTGGAAGGCTTATATATATCTCTTTCAAGATAGTTCCCAATTGCTTTAACTCCATCATGTGGGATGTTTGAGTAAAGGGCTCAACACATTGCATGTTATCCACAAAAAAATCATGTTTCCTTTTTACATCAGATAATTTTAATAGGGCATCCGTTGTCTCTTTGATATATGAATCTAAATGGACAACGTGTTTTTGTAGGAACCTATCAATGTATTTGGATAAATGATCAGTTATACTGTTGATACCCGCTATGATGGGCCTACCAGGGGGATTGATTGTACTCTTATGTACTTTTGTCAGATGATAATAAAAAGGAGTATCAGGTTGTTTAGGTGTTAAAAATATTTTTTCCTTCCTGTTTAGAATACCCTCTTTGAAACCAAAATTGAATAATTATTCTAACTTTTTAGTGTACTGTTCAGTGGGATCCCCTTTACGTTTAACATTATAAGTCTCATCCAAAAGGATATGATTTACTACATTTACCTAATCACAATAATTCTGGATGACAATCCCACCCCCCTTATCCACTTGGCGGATCACAATATTTGCATTTTTACTTAAAATGGTCAGTGCTTTCCTTTCAATAGGCCACAAGTTTTGTTTCCCCATAACATGTTTGGGAATAGTTTCACAATCTTCTAAAACCAAAGTTTGAAATAAATCAATATATGTGATATTGTCAGGGATTCCTCTTCCCTTAACAAACTAACTGTCAGTTATCACTGTTCCTTTAATTCTGGGCTCACCTTTTCACTCCCCACCCTATATAAGGTTGCCTCCCACTTCACAAGTTGCTTAGTATTGAAGATATACCTCTGATACACTACAAGCCAATTCCTGCCGTGAACACTGTTCATTACTCTGATCCAGACGACCTGAACACTATACACCTACTCCTACAGAGCTTTCTAACACTTTGTATTCGAACCGCTCTGCATACCTCTGCTCCGGAACCCTCTGCCGCGGCAGTCAGCTGGGAAAGAACTACGCCCATCCAACCCGGGCGGAGGTGACGTCACAAGCCAAGCTTTCAGCAGAGACGGACTGACACAGCGCTCACTAACTGGACAGAGCAGCCCTCCGCTCTCACATCCAGTTGCTTTCCGGTAAGGCACTAAAGTTTATATGCATCTATGCTGTGGTATTCTGCACCTCATTTTCACTCCTCATGGGACGTTTATGTGCACGGACAGAATCTTGCCTCCATGCTTAGTACTCCATTGTATGATTACAAGTTAGATTGCTCCTCCTCAGGTTATACTTACTACCTAAACAAAAACAATTATAAATCTAAGTTTTAGCTTCTTATTTATTTAACCAGTTATCCCTATATGCTTTATCGGACCTCTGGAGTGCAAACTGATTTCCCTGCTGCAAATTCTCTCAGTGCATTAATCTGCACATGTGGCAGCTATAGGGTAATCTTACTTACACCACCATAACAACAATCACAGCTTGGTGTTACAATGGAGATACAACCACTTGTGGTCATTGTATTCTTCAGTAACTTTCTGCTACATAACTCTTAAATATTACCCTCACTCAGCAGTTGAGGTCCATACCATTTATTGCAATATATTTGTATTCCTCAGATACGCATCGGGTGTGACAGAATACTAAGCCCAAAAAGAAACATGGACCCAGCTGAGACCAACCCCCACATAATTGCCCTTAAGCAAAGGGTAGACCTATTAACTGACGGTCTCAACACCCTTAAAACAGAGAATGATACTATAAAAGCTTATATTAGAGATGTGGTCGACAAAAGAATTCCTGGGACTGAGCCTCAGGTTAGCCCCCCAGAGAAATTCCACGGGGATAGGTCCCAGTATAGAGAATTCAAAAATGCATGTCTGCTCATGTTTGCACTAAAACCCCATACCTATCCAAATGATAGAGTTAGGGTCCTTACTACGATATCATATTTAAGAGGTGAACTCCGTACATGGACGAACACTTTTTTTGAGAACAACGAAGAAATCTTAAACTCGTTAGAGAGTTTCTTTACAGCTATGGGTCAGTTGTATGAGGACCCATATAAACAGATTACGGCTGAAACAGCCATGAGAGGGTTGAAACAAAAAAAGAGAGTAGTAGAAGACTACATCACGGAATTCAAGAAATGGGCAAAAGATTCTCAGTGGAACAACTTATCATTGCGGAACCAGTTCAGATTGGGTCTCTCTGACGCTATCAAAGACGAACTTTCACGATTAGATTTACCCCCCACACTTGAAGAGTTGATGACTCTGTCAATTACCATAGATAGACGCCTCCGAGAAAGGCAGCAAGAGAGGTCTTTTCATGACTCATCTTACAAAAAACAAGTCACTACCTCACATACGACTCCTACTACTAAAACATCAGCCAAACCTATGGACATCGGATTCGTAAAAGGACCTCTGTCACCCCAAGAAAAGCTCAGACGACGCAGCCTAAATCTTTGTTTATACTGTGCTTCTGACGATCACACAGTAAAAGACTGTCCATCCCTTCTTAGACAGAAAAAGGGTAAGATGTCATATCAGACGTTCTGTTGTACTACCCAGGTTCAAAGTCATTCTTATCTAACACTGTCTCTTCTCTTACAGTGGGAACAACAGCGGGCCAGCGCATCCGCGATAGTTGATTCCGGAGCCACTGCCTCATACATAGATCAGGAATTTGTCACTGTTAATAAAATACCACTAACTCAGAAAAAGTCTCCTGTCTTTCTTAGGGGGATAGATGGTAGAGAAATCACTACTGGTCCTGTAGTGTATGAAACCGTCCCCCTGCTCGTTAGTACCACAGACCACCATAGAGAGTTTATTACTTTTGATGTGATTTGTTCAACTGTCTTCCCTGTGGTTCTGGGTATTCAATGGCTCAAAACTCACAATCCACATATAAATTGGGCTAACCACTCACTCACATTCCACTCTCCTTACTGTATTAACAATTGTTTCCCGGTTACTGTCCTACAGACTACCGAAGTGTCATACATCGATGTTTTTAGTAAAATAGAAAGCAAAAATCTACCCCCTCACCGCAAATACGATTGTCCCATTGAGATTATTCCTGGGTCCGAAATACCCTGTGGGCATATATTCCCTTTGTCGAACCCCGAACTTCTGCACCTAAAAACATATATCCACGACAACCTAAAAAAGGGCTTCATACACCCCTCTACCTCTCCCGCAGGAGCGGGGATATTTTTCGTGAAAAATAAAGATGGTTTGCTAAGACCCATAATCGACTATAGAAAATTGAACCAGATTACCGTAAAAAACAGTTACCCCTTGCCGTTGATTCCAGAACTCATAGAGAGACTTGTAGGGGCCAAATATTTTACTAAATTGGACTTAAGGGGGGCTTACAACCTAATCCGAATAAGATCTGGGGATGAATGGTTGACGGCGTTTTGTACTCGCTATGGCTTGTTCGAATATGTTGTCATGCCATTCGGGTTGTGTAATGCCCCTGCTACTTTCCAGCATCTCATCAACGAACTGTTCAGAGATGTCTTGGATGTATACATTGTCATCTACCTGGATGATATACTCATATACTCCAAGTCCTTACCTGAACACATTTCCCATGTAAAACAAGTTCTCTCTAGACTTAGAAGTAATCATTTATATGCAAAGGCTGAAAAATGCATATTCAACTCGGAATCTATTTCGTTCCTGGGTTACGAAATATCTCCAGCAGGTATTCGTATGGAGGACAACAAAATCAAAACAATACTACAGTGGCCTATGCCTAAAACTAAAAAACAGGTACAAAGTTTTATGGGATTCGCGAATTTTTATCGCAAGTTTATCAAAAATTTCTCCAAGCTTACAGTTCCGCTCACTTCGCTAACAAAATCCAATATACCTTTCAAATGGTCTTCTGACTCCCAAAAGGCATTTGATTTCCTCAAGGAAAAATTCACTACTGCACCCATCCTCCGGTTCCCTGACCCAAAACTCCAATTTGTTCTTGAAGTTGATGCATCCAACTATGCAATAGGCGCAGTCTTATCTCAGAGGGAAGACATAAAAAAACCTTTACACCCTGTCGCCTACTACTCACGCACTCTGAATACAGCTGAACAAAACTACCCCATTGGGGATAAAGAGCTACGTGCTATAAAGCTATCTCTGGAACATTGGCGTCACCTGTTGGAAGCAACTCTTATTCCTATACTAATCTTCACCGACCATAGGAACCTACAGTACCTGAAGTCTACAAGGACATTATCTGCAAGACAAGTCCGGTGGAATCTATTCCTCTCAAGGTTTAACTACCTAATTACTTTTCGTCCATCTGGAAAAAATCAGAAGGCAGACGCTCTCTCACGTATGCCAGTCGATAAACCTTCACCATCCCTTCAACAATCTGTTATCCCTGCTCAAAATTTTCTCTGCTTCACCACTAATTCCCTGCCTATCCTAAAAACAGAACAAAGAAAGGATCAAACAAAACCAGTACTTGATCTCAATATCAAACCTGATGGGTGCTACTACTATAACTCTAAATTGTACATCCCACCTACTCTCAGACCTACTCTACTTCACTCTGTACATGATTCTCTACTCGCTGGACATCCAGGGGTTACCAAGACTCTAGAATTAGTAAACAGAGATTATTGGTGGCCTCGCATGACCACTGACATTAAAACCCATGTCCAGACTTGTGGCACATGTATCTCTTCCAAAAAGGAAAAACAACGCCCTTACGGGTTGTTACTTCCTCTTCCTACACCAAAAAGGCCCTGGTCCAACATCGCACTTGATTTTATAGTTGACCTGCCCGTTTCCTCAAAAAACACCACTATTCTTGTTGTTGTGGATTTATTCACAAAAATGTGTCATTTCATACCTTTTACTAAACTACCTACTGCTATGGAGACTATTCGTTTACTTATTACCAATGTTATAAAACACCATGGTGTACCCACTACAATTCTTTCCGATCGGGGCACACAATTCTCCAGCAAGTTATGGTCTCAGTTCTGTAAAATATTCAACATCGACAGAAAACTCACCACTGCCTATCATCCGCAAACAAACGGACAGACGGAAAGATGTAATCAGTGGCTTGAGCAGTTCTTAAGAGCCTTCTGTTCAACACAACAAGATCTCTGGTCCGAACTTTTACCTTACGCAGAATTCTGTTACAATAATACGTTACATTCCACTACCAATCAAACTCCTTTTTTCTCTAATTATGGATTTCATCCCTCCTTCCAATTATTACCTAATTCACAGTCCCTCTCTCCCTCCATCTCAGAATTATCTGACTCCATTTCCTCAAACTTCAGCTCTATCGAATCTTCAATAAAACGAGCTAAAGACATACAAAAACATTATTATGACAAACACAGAAGATCTCCTCCAGTCTACCAAACAGGTGACTTAGTATGGCTCTCCACAAAAAACCTGAGATTAAATACTCCATCCAAGAAACTCTCTCCCCTTTTTGTTGGACCATACCCAGTTGAGAAAGTGATCAATCCAAATGCTATCCGTCTCAAGTTGCCCGATACATTAAAGATCCATTCAACATTTCACGTCTCCCTCCTAAAACCTTATAGGGAAGTGAGGCGCTTCTCAAATCAATTGTCTACTCCAGCGGTTACCATTGATCCAAATGTCGAATATGAGATAAGATCTATTCTGGACTCCCGCCTCTACCGAGGTGCTCTGCAGTACCTAATCAGCTGGAAGGGCTACTCCAAGGAGGAAGACTCTTGGGAACCTGCCAGCAACATCTCAGCACCACGTCTAGTTGACAGTTTCCATCAGAGAAACCCGGACCACCCTAAACCATGAGCCCCTGGAGTTGCTCATTAGATGGGGGATTCTGTCAGGGATTCCTCTTCCCTTAACAGACTAACTGTCAGTTATCACTGTTCCTTTAATTCTGGGCTCACCTTTTCACTCCCCACCCTATATAATGTTGCCTCCCACTTCACAAGTTGCTTAGTATTGAAGATATACCTCTGATACACTACAAGCCAATTCCTGCCATGAACACTGTTCATTACTCTGATCCAGACGACCTGAACACTTCTGCTGCCAAAGTGAACGCTGTTCACCTTCCCAGGTTTCAGCATAAGAGAAGTTTTCCTTTTGCTATACACCTACTCCTACAGAGCTTTCTAACACTTTGTATTCAAACCGCTCTGCATACCTCTGCTCCGGAACCCTCTGCCGCGGCAGTCAGCTGGGAAAGAACTACGCCCATCCAACCCGGGCGGCGGTGACGTCACACGCCAAGCATTCAGCAGAGATGGACTGACACAGTGCTCACTAACCGGACAGAGCAGCCCTCCGCTCTCACATCCAGTTGCTTTCCGGTAAGGCACTAAAGTTTATATGCATCTATGCTGTGGTATTCTGCACCTCATTTTCACTCCTCATGGGATGTTTATGTGCACGGACAGAATCTTGCCTCCATGCTTAGTACTCCATTGTATGCTTACAAGTTAGATTGCTCCTCCTCAGGTTATACTTACTACCTAAACAAAAACAATTATAAATCTAAGTTTTAGCTTCCTATTTATTTAACCAGTTATCCCTATACGCTTTATCTGACCTCTGGGGTGTAAACTGATTTCCCTGCTGCAAATTCTCTCAGTGCATTAATCTGCACATGTGGCAGCTATAGGGTAATCTTACTTACACCACCATAACAACAATCACAGCTTGGTGTTACAATGGAGATACAACCACTTGTGGTCATTGTATTCTTCAGTAACTTTCTGCTACATAACTCTTAAATATTACCCTGACTCAGCAGTTGAGGTCCATACCATTTATTGCAATATATTTGTATTCCTCAGATACGCATCGGGTGTGACAGATATCATCTCTAGGGGCATTAAAGGAAGATGGCAAAGCTAGATCTGTGTGAATGTATGTCTCAAAAAGTTCCTCTGTGAGATCAGTAGGATCCAAAAATATAAATTTTTCCCCATTCATTGTGTCTGTAAGTATGGGGATCCCAGTAATTTTACGGGACTTTAAATTTTTATTTGCAAAGTATCTCTGTAGAGACAACTTTCTTTTAAATTTGTTTAAATCTACAAATAAGTCAAATATATTTTGTGAATTTGAAGGACAATAGGAAAGGCTCTTCTCCAAAATTCTAATCTCATCATCAGATAAGGAATGGGATGAGAGATTAAAAATTCCCTTGTTTAGTTTTTGTAATTGTTCTTTTTGAAAGGTTTTTCCTCTCCCTCTTCTCCCCCGTCTGGGTCTTTTTGTAACTGTGCTCTTTTGGTAGTGTGGGGGATTCTGATAAAGGACTTGTGGGTGGGGATTGGGATATTATTGGAATATCTGTCCTTTCAGAGGATGATGATTCTCGCTTCTCGACAATGGTAGTAAATATGAGAATTACCTCTCATTTATGACGCATAATGCCTTGTATTCACATTGGCTTAGTATAGTGACACATAGAGATAGAATACTCAGTTTTCTTTATATCACATCTTGTATTGTAAAGTAGTTGTAAAAAAACTCACATACACTATTTAATGCAATTTACTGATAAAGTGGAATAGTCATTATACAGGGAGTGCAGAATTATTAGGCAAGTTGTATTTTTGAGGATTAATTTTATTATTGAACAACAACCATGTTCTCAATGAACCCAAAAAACTCATTAATATCAAAGCTGAATAGTTTTGGAAGTAGTTTTTAGTTTGTTTATAGTTATAGCTATTTTAGGGGGATATCTGTGTGTGCAGGTGACTATTACTGTGCATAATTATTAGGCAACTTAACAAAAAACAAATATATACCCATTTCAATGATTTATTTTTACCAGTGAAACCAATATAACATCTCAACATTCACAAATATACATTTCTGACATTCAAAAACAAAACAAAAACAAATCAGTGACCAATATAGCCACCTTTCTTTGCAAGGACACTCAAAAGCCTGCCATCCATGGATTCTGTCAGTGTTTTGATCTGTTCACCATCAACATTGCGTGCAGCAGCAACCACAGCCTCCCAGACACTGTTCAGAGAGGTGTACTATTTTCCCTCCTTGTAAATCTCACATTTGATGATGGACCACAGGTTCTCAATGGGGTTCAGATCAGGTGAACAAGGAGGCCATGTCATTAGATTTTCTTCTTTTATACCCTTTCTTGCCAGCCACGCTGTGGAGTACTTGGACGCGTGTGATGGAGCATTGTCCTGCATGAAAATCATGTTTTTCTTGAAGGATGCAGACTTCTTCCTGTACCACTGCTTGAAGAAGGTGTCTTCCAGAAACTGGCAGTAGGACTGGGAGTTGAGCTTGACTCCATCCTCAACCTGAAAAGGCCCCACAAGCTAATCTTTGATGATACCAGCCCAAACCAGTACTCCAACTCCACCTTGCTGGCGTCTGAGTCGGACTGGAGCTCTCTGCCCTTTACCAATCCAGCCACGGGCCCATCCATCTAGCCCATCAAGACTCACTCTCATTTCATCAGTCCATAAAACCTTAGAAAAATCAGTCTTGAGATATTTCTTGGCCCAGTCTTGACGTTTCAGCTTGTGTGTCTTGTTCAGTGGTGGTCGTCTTTCAGCCTTTCTTACCTTGGCCATGTCTCTGAGTATTGCACACCTTGTGCTTTTGGGCACTTCAGTGATGTTGCAGCTCTGAAATATGGCCAAACTGCTGGCAAGTGGCATCTTTGCAGCTGCACGCTTGACTTTTCTCAGTTCATGGGCAGTTATTTTGCGCCTTGGTTTTTCCACACGCTTCTTGCGACCCTGTTGACTATTTTGAATGAAACGCTTGATTGTTCGATGATCACGCTTCAGAAGCTTTGCAATTTTAAGAGTGCTGCATCCATCTGCAAGATATCTCACTATTTTTGACTTTTCTGAGCCTGTCAAGTCCTTCTTTTGACCCATTTTGCCAAAGGAAAGGAAGTTACCTAATAATTATGCACACCTGATATAGGTTGTTGATGTCATTAGACAACACCCCTTCTCATTACAGAGATGCACATCACCTAATATGCTTAATTGGTAGTAGGCTTTCGAGCCTATACAGCTTGGAGTAAGACAACATGCATAAAGAGGATGATGTGGTCAAAATACTCATTTGCCTAATAATTCTGCACTCCCTGTACGATTATGAGATATCTGGGCATGGTTAATGTCTGTTTTTTGTCAGAACCAGCGGCTAGATTACGAGTTTTGCGGTATGAGTGAAAAACCAGCGTTAAGGCTCATAATGCTGCTTTTTCACTCCCGCTGGTATTACGAGTCTTGCAGGATTAGGGGCACCACACACTTTTTTGGCCGTACCGCAAATTAACTTACGCAATTTGTGTAAAGTCTTTTTTTCAATGGGACTTCCATAGCGCCGTTATTACAAGCTTTTTCTGGGAGGCCAAAAAGTGAGTGGTACAGTCTATCCCGCCAGATTCGTAACGCAATCTAAAGTCAGTACTTATGAGTTTTAAGCTACAAAGCTGTAGCATAAAACTCATAACTAAAGTACTAAAAAGTACACTAACACCCATAAGCTACCTATTAACCCCTAAACCAAGGCCCTCCCGCATCGCAAACACTAAAATAAAATTATTAACCCCTAATCTGCCGCTCCGGACATCGCCGCCACTATAATAAACATATTAACCCCTAAACTGCTGCACTTCCGCCTCGCAAAAACTAGTTAAATATTATTAACCCCATATCTGCCACCCCTAACATCACCACCACCTACCTACATTTATTAACCCTTAATCTGTCGCCCCCAACGTCACCGCCACTATACTAAATTTATTAACCCCTAAACCTAAGTCTAAACCTTACCCTAACACCCCCTAACTTAAATATAATTAAAACAAATCTAAATAAAAATGACTATCATTACCTAAATTATTCCTATTTAAAACGAAATTCTTACCTGTAAAATAAACCCTAAGATAGCTACAATATAACTAATAGTTACATTGTAGCTAGCTTAGGGTTTATTTTTATTTTACAGGCAAATTTGTATTTATTTTAACTAGGTAGAATAGTTACTAAATAGTTATTAACTATTTACTAACTACCTAGTTAAAATAAATACAAATTTACCTGTAAAATAAAACCTAACCTGTCTTACACCTAACATTATACTACAATTAAATAAATTAAATTAATTAAATACAATTACCTAAATTACAAAAACAAACAAACACTAAATTACACAAAATAAAAAAAGAAATTATCAGATATTTAAACTAATTACACCTAATCTAATAGCCCTATCAAAACATAAAAGCCCCCCAAAATAAAAAAAAACCCTAGCCTAAACTAAACTGCCAAAAGCCCTTAAAAGGGCCTTTTGCGGGGCATTGCCCCAAAGAAATCAGCTCTTTTACCTGTAAAAAAAAATAAAAACAACCCCCCAACAGTAAAACCCACCACCCACACAACCAACCCCCCAAATAAAATCCTAACTAAAAAAAAACTTAAGTTTAGGGGTTAATATGTTTATTATAGTGTGCGTGGATGTTCGGAGCGGCAGATAAGGGGTTAATAAGTATAATGTAGGTGTTGGCGATGTTGGGGCGGCAGATTAGAGGTTAATAAGTGTAAGATTAGGGGTGTTTAGACTCGGGGTTCATGTTAGGGTGTTAGGTGTAAACATAAAATTTGTTTCCCCATAGGAATCAATGGGGCTGCGTTACGTAGCTTTACGCTTCTTTTTTGCAGGTGTTAGACTTTTTTTTTAGCCGGCTCTCCCCATTGATGTCTATGGGGAAATCGTGCACGAGCACATAAAACCAGCTCACCGCAGCTTTCAGCAGCGCTGGTATTGGAGTGCGGTATGGAGCTCAATTTTGCTCTACGCTCACTTCTTGCCTGTTAACGCTGGGTTTATGAAAACTCGTAATACCAGCGGTGTAGGAAAGTGAGCGGTGACAATAACGTGCAAGTTATTACCGCACCCCTCATACCACAAAACTCATAATCTAGCCGCAGGTTAGTTACTCATTTAGTATGATACGATTTGCTTCAGATTTTTATTTTTTTCTTTACTGTTAAAAGGGATTTTTTTTTGTCATTTACTCATTGAATATTGATGTAGTTTTTAGCTGATGAATAGAGCAATACATTGTATTTTAAAACCAATGTAGCTTGCAGTTGGTAATTAGAACGACACATTTTTATTTTTTTCATATAGGAACCTAGGCCTCCATTACATATGCAGCGTCGCCCGCAAAATCCTCCGCAGACAGATTTTGGTATTACATATACGGCGTAGCATACAAGTTACGCGCATATCTTTCACCCTTCGGATGTATTATTTTTACCCATAGACTAACATAGAACAGCAGCGCAATTTGGTATCCAATATACAGCGTAAGGACTTACGCGCGCAGAATTCAGAAAATCTTCTCCATTCTCATCTCGCCACATATTGCAGGCGCAGCAACCCTTGCACTGACTAAAAAAGCAACGTAACTTTCTGGAAGCCTTAACAAACACATACATTTAAGCAGCATCTCAAGGTTAAAGGGACAGTATACTATGATATTGTTTTTTTAAGGTTTATTTGTGTATTTGAAATAGTTTGAAGCCACAACATAATCAAATGGATTGAGCTTGTAGGTACTTTATCACATTGTGGACATATACTTGCTTATTTACTTTAAATTTCTTCTCAAAACAATCAACAATACTTGGAGGAGAGAACATTGGGAAATCATAATTGTATTACCTTCATCTCTTTAGAACCCACTGGAGTGTAATTTATTCTAATGCTAACACAGCTTGGCATTGATGCCAAAATATATAAAGGGACAGTCAAGTCCACAGAAAACCTTCTTGTTTTAAATAGGGCATGTTATTTCAAACTACTTTCAGATTTAATTCTAACACTTGCTTTGTTCTCTTGGTATTCTTAGTTGAAAGCAAAACCTTGGATGGCTCATATGATAATTTCTAAGACCTTCTTGAAGGCTGCCTCTTTGCAATTGTGTCAAACCAATCACAGACACCACAACCTCTCACCTGCAGCCTTAAAACATCTGATAATGCACACCCTATCAGTAACATCACTACTATATATACCAATGTGTCAATTTATATTGGATGTGAGATACATTGATTTACATCTTAGAAGTGAATATTACTATATGTACCCTTCAGAAACAACTATTGTGGATGTGAGTTATAGTACAAGAATATGTCATAAACATGATAATATAACCTTTTTTTTTTGGCCATTTCCACACAGGTCTTATTATATGTTTTTACAATATTAGTGTACTAAAACACACCTAACATGGATGTGGATGACAATTATATGGTAAATAACAGAGGACAAGATTTATGGTGAACTATAAGAATATTTATTTATTTTTTGGCTTCTTGGATGAGGGAGCTGAGGTGGCTGTAGTGGATTGCCTTGTTCTCCTGGTTTGAGAAGATTCTGATGTTTCTGCTGGTGTGCTGGCCACAGATGATAGGCTGGAGGCAGTGTCCTGCTGGTGTGTAAAGTGCTCAACCAACACACCCAAGAGTTAATTTTGTTCTCTCCATCTATTGTCCATTTGCATCTGCATATCAGACAGAATTCGCATCATCTGTGATTGGTTAGGAACACTTGCACTTAACGATGCTGCCATGTCCCTCTGTAGCTCTATGCTATGTTGTTGTCTCCTCTCTTGGCTCCTGATGAACCTTTCATGGTTCCTGAAGAACCTCTCTTGGCCTCTTTGTATGTTCTCCATGCTTGTTATGATCCTCCTCTGGAGTGCAATGTATTCCTCACCCAGGGGTGAATACAATGCATCCACAGGCTCTTGAGCAGCAGGGCTTCTAGGTGCTTGTGGGGCAGGGTCACCTGCATCTGCTGTTGCTTGAGGTGCAGGGCCAGCTTCAACTGCTGGTTCATGTGGTGGTGGGCCAGCTTCAACTGCTGGTTCATGTGGTGGTGGGCCTGCTTCAACTGCTGGTTCATGTGGTGGTGGGCCAGCTTCAACTGCTGGTTCATGTTTTGTTGGGCCAGCTTCAACTGCTGGTTCATGTGGGGCAGCTGTAGAATCTGCTCTATTTCCATCTGCCAATGGTGGAGCTCGTCCAATTGCTGAGGATGGTGGAGCTCGTCCAATTGCGGAGGATGGTGGAGCTCATATGGTTGGTTGATAGTTGTTCTAACGGTTGCCTGAAGGGTGGTAGTGGTGGCATGGATGTTTGCGTCCTTGTGACAGGAGGTTCTGTGAAGGAGTCAAAGGATGAGATGGATTAGTAAAGTCAGATATATGTCCACGTGGGCATACAATATACATTGATACATGCTAGGGCCTATACTGATTCCCATGTCAAACTCTATAACATGTGTCCTGTGTTAATCTGAGACATGTTAGTATTGCACTATTCCACCTCATATCATGAATTGCATTGTGTTAAGTAGCATTAATGTCATACAATAGTTATGTGTACATGTCAATGATGGAAAAAATATGTTCTCTAAGTGACACTATGGTCAGACAATTTACTTTAGCCTGATGTAGACACAGAACCTTCTTTATTGAGCTAAAAGTATTGTGATGGCTATAGTGTCCATTTACTGAAAACTCTACATGTGGCTTGTGGCCTGTGTTACTCTGAGACATGTTAGTATTGCACTATTCCACCTCATATCATGAATTGCATTGTGTTAAATAGTATTAATGTCAAATATAATTGTAGATGTTTTTGTTAGTAGGCCAAATACCATGCTCCTCATTGTGTACATGAATGTGTGATATTAAAGGATGTTATATCTCAAATACATATAATACTGGTGTGTGGGATGTTACTCACCAGCATGATGTGCTGTGGTTGCAGCCCCTGAGTCACGAGCCCCTGGAAGTCCACTGACTGCTGTGATACTCAGGGACCTGCGTATCATCTCCTGCCAGGTGTTATACTCTATGTCCAGGGATGGACCACCGCCTGTTCCCCTCTGGTGCATAGCTTCCTGCCCCATTTTTTCTTTGACCCGCCTCTTGCAGTCATTCCACCGCTTTTTCAGGCCCTCAACAGTCCTCCTCTTCAGGGCCACACTGTTGACGGCATCCTCTACCGCCAACCATGCCGTTTTTCTCCTTTTGGCACTGCCTTTGCCGTTCTCCTGCCCGAAGAGGGCACTGTAATTGTCCATGATGGCCTGGACTAGGGCAACATTATCCTCAAATGAGAAGTTGGGACATCTCAGCCTCTCATCCTCCATAAACACCTGGCTTGCTCCCTGTGATGTCCCTGGTGTGGGTTCCTCCCTATCCTCTCCCTCCTCCCCCCTTCTCTCCACATGTGCACCCTCTGTCCCTCTCCTAGATGTGCCTGGTTTCTGGGGCTCTCGGACATCTCCCCTCCCATCATCCCTTCTAGCTCTCCCTCTCCCCACTCCACTTACTCCCTGACTGGGACCCCACTGCTCCTCCTGTCCTCTCCAATACTCCTCTCCCTGCCACTCCTCTCCCCTCCTCCCCTCCGCCCTACCTCTCCCTGCCATCCTCACACTAAATCACACTACACACACTCACACTCACTCCCAGTTCAATCACACACAATCACAACCAAACACTCAGCCTATCACACTGTGAAATTCAAATAAAATTTGTGAGGTGTTAGAAAACAAAGTGTGGTGTATTTGTATATGTATGTATGCAAAATGTGTGCAATATGTAAAGATATGTGTAAGTGTACAAGCTTAATCAAACAACAATGCAACCTAACTAACTCCTCTGTTTGCGCCTCTCTCTATTCTGACTAATCCTCCACTCCAGTGTAGTGTGCTGTAGCTCAGAGAACAATCCAAACACACTGAAGAAAATGGCAGCTGCGCATGGGTTTATATATGAATTTTGAATAGCGTATCTACGTGTCGCATTTTTATATTAAATCGCGGTTCATTTTTACGAGTGTTAGCCTAATTTGCATAAAATTACTCTTTATTGATACTTTCCGTGGACAAAATACTGGCGTAAGTTACTTGCGACGACTAAAATGTGTATTTGCGCACATTTCAGAAGATCGCCAGTTTGTCCTACTTACGTCAGTTTAACGGCGCAGTATATGTAATACCCCGATGTGCGAGGTGAAATTACGGCCGGCACGGGTTCCCACGCTTGCGCCGAAACCTGCGCCGTATTTTTGATCACGCCCCAAGTATGTATATTCATGATAATTGCTAATTGACAATCCTTGTGTTAAAAGTGTCTAACTTTCTGCAATACTATTGGATAAGGTAGATTTAAATAGGATACAAAGTGATTTGTGTTTATGTCTGAACAGGGCCAGTGCTAGGATTTTAGGCTACACAGGCGAATATATATTTTGCCGCCCCCCCCCCCCAAAAAAAAAATTAATAATTGCAAAACATCAGTGTGCAGCCTCTTCACAAAATGTTATAGGGATGCGGTAAAACAGACACAGATAACCATTTTATCAATTATTTTTAAATTATATAGATCCCATTACCCAAAAAATTGAGTGTAGAAGTGTGCACATACCTATATATATGAAAGCATGCATATAAATTTACACATAAAAGAGCATATACTAACACAGGCGGGCATACACAAACATGAAAGCATGCATATAAATTTACACATAAAAGAGCATATACTAACACAGACGGGCATACACAAATATTAAAGCATGCATATAAATTTACACATAAAAGAGCATATACTAACACAGGCGGGCATACACAAATATTAAAGCATGCATATAAATTTACACATAAGGGAGCATATACTAACACAGGCGGGCATACACAAATATGAAAGCATGCATATAAATTTACACATAAAAGAGCATATACTAACACAGGCGGGCATACACAAATATTAAAGCATGCATATAAATTTACACATAAAAGAGCATATACTAACACAGACGGGCATACACAAATATTAAAGCATGCATATAAATTTACACATAAGGGAGCATATACTAACACAGGCGGGCATACACAAATATGAAAGCATGCACATAAATTTACACATAAAAGAGCATATACTAACACAGACGGGCATACACAAATATTAAAGCATGCATATAAATTTACACATAAAAGAGCATATCCTAACACAGGCGGGCATACACAAATATGAAAGCATGCACATACATTTACACATAATAGAGCATATACTAACGCAGGCGGGCATACACAAATATTAAAGCATGCACATAAATTTACACATAAAAGAGCATATACTAACACAGGCGGGCATACACAAATATTAAAGCATGCATATAAATTTACACATAAAAGAGCATATACTAACACAGGCGGGCATACACAAATATGAAAGCATGCACATACATTTACACATAATAGAGCATATACTAACACAGGCGGGCATACACAAATATTAAAGCATGCACATAAATTTACACATAAAAGAGCATATACTAACACAGGCGGGCATACTCAAATATTAAAGCATGCATATAAATTTACACATAAAAGAGCATATACTAACAGATGGGCATATACAAATATAAAAGCATGCATATAAACGTACACATAAGGGAGCATATACTACACAAATGCTACTATAATAAAATAGCTGAAGATACTATGTAGAAGCTTACCATGTGCCTATTCACCCCAGGCAAGGTGAAACTACAGAGAAGGACAGGAGAAACAAGACCCAAAAAGACACTGTGAGGCCTATCTATCAAGCTCCGAACGGAGCATGAAGGGTTGTGTTTCTGGCGAGTCTTCAGACTCGCCAGAAACAGCAGTTATGAAGCAGCAGTCTAAAGACCGCTGCTCCATAACCCTGTCCATCTGCTCTGATGAGGCGGACAGGAATCGCTGGAATTCAACACGATCGAATACGATCGGGTTGATTGACACCCCTCTGCTGGCGGCCGATTGGCCGTGAGTCTGCAGGGGGTGGCGTTGCACCAGCAGCTCACAAGAGTTGCTGGTGTAATGCTGAATACGGAGAGCGTATTGCTCTCCGCATTCAGCGAGGTCTTGCGGACCTGATCCGCACTGTCGGATCAGGTCCGCAAGACCTTTAATAAACTGGCCTCTGTGGCAGAGACAGGGACAGAAATGGTCAAGAACAGGAACAGAAATGGATATACTTAGGAAAGGGACCTGGGGACAACAAGGATAGAGGTAGGGTGTGAAGGACACAAGGACTGGCACAGGGATATGGACAGGAACAGAAATGGTGAGAGAAACAGGAACAGGGAAAAAAGACAGATGAACAGAGAATTAAGACACATATATGCACGCAAATAAAGGGGCATATAGCTAGTCATGCAGACATCATGCTATTGTAAAATTGTACATGGATGTGAAAACAGCATGGGGGACACAAATCATCTGTCACAGGAACACACAGATACACAGGTATGCATGCAAATACAGACTGCTAGGAAAGGTAGGGTCCAATAAACAAAGTGGCAGCAGAGTTTAACACCATGACTGCTGGAGGGAGCTGCTATATTATACGTTCTAAACAGTCAAAATGTTTCATTTTGCAAACACAAAGTGCTCCCTGTTTGTAATATTGCTCTCCATCTGATTGATTACAAGTTATAAAAACATGTTCTGTATGTTTAAAACATTCAGATCCCTGCCATTACCCAGTTGGTTGTGCTTCAGAGAGCTATAAGGAGAGCCCAAGCCAGCTGCACAATACAGTGAACCAAATCAAATACATGTCTGACCTCTCCATTATTCTTGCTATATGTAAAGTAACTTTTTTAGACCAGCAGCCCACATGAAGATGATTTGCATTAATACTGTTAAAACACTCAGTGAAAAAACTTCACCTACGCTGCCTTCTGCTTTCACACACAGTGCTCCTTTACCTCGTAAACAGTGGGAGGGGTAGGGAGGGGTAGGGAGGAGACATCTCTTTCACTTCATATGCAATCTCATTGCAAACCTCCAGTCCTGTCACCAAAGCAGCAAGTTACAGCACAATTTTATCTGCAAACGTGCGGAACAGTAATGGGGACATCATGTGCCCCAACATTTTAAAATATATACCTGGGTTGGTGGGAAGAAACTGTGGTGTTCCATGACACATTAGAACAGTACACTAAACACATTGCCCACTGATCCAGGTATATAGATGACATTTTCTTTGTGTGGGACGGTCCTAGAGATTTGTTACATGAGTTCATTATGCTGCTAAATACAAATCCTTTTGGCCTATTTCTTACTATGGTAACAGATGACATAGAAATAGAATTCCTTGATTTGACAATTAAGAAAGTCAATAATCATCTGGAATCAGATACTTATAGGAAGCCAACGGCCACTAATAATATCTTGTGTGCTGATAGCCATCATCATCCTAAGACTATCAAGAGTTTAACCGTAGGCAAATATTTTAGGATACGCTGAAATAGTTCCTCACTGGAATCATTTAATAAGGTAGCACTTAAACTCAGAAACAGACTTCTACAGAGGGGTTATTCCAGAAAGTCTTTAGCTAGAGCTTACAATAAGACCTTGAACAGAAATAGACAGGAGCTTTTAACGCCCAAACATGTCCAAAACTCTAACCCCTCAGATTTATATCAACATTTACAAGTCACCAAATTTTCAACATTTTGAATAAACATTGGCATGTTCTACAAGCTGATGAACAACTACAGTCAATTATTCCGGACAAACCATTGTTTACCTACAGGAGAGCTAGCAACCTTAGCAATTGCCTAATAACTAGTCATTTTGATAGAAACGCTAAGAAACTACCCCTGTATAGGAGCTTTATAGCATGTGGCAATTGCAAGGTATGCCCACATATGGTGAAGAAAAAAAACATTGTGGACAGGTTCCAGAGTAAATGGACGATTAACAATCATATTACCTGCAAAAGCACTAATGTAATATATTGTGTATCATGCAGCTGTAATTTACTCTATGTAGGTATGACTACTAGATTTATGGGCAGGAGAATGACTGAACATCTAAGCAATATTAGAAATGCTGGTAAGGATGTAGAAAAAGGCAAAAAAATTACAAGCATTGACAGACATTTTCTACAATATCACAATGGCAACACTAGTGCCTTCAAAAGTTGGGGTCTGGAAACTCTAAGACCTGGTATAAGAGGAGGTGATGTTGAACAAGCGTTATTCAAAAAGGAAGCCAGATGGATCTTTAAATTAAATTCTGTCATGCCCTATGGCATGAATGAAAACAACAATTTTTTTTTTTATGAGACAAAAAGAATAAGGGATATATAAACAGTTAACCTAACATGATGTAAGGTTGTAGCTTTTATTAAACATAAATTACTGATGAGTCACTCTATAAGCACAATCGGTTAAGACTAGGGTAATAGGTTTCTTAGGATGTTCCTTATAACGTTAGATCTTATTTGGAATAGATGTAAACAACCAGGACTAACATCTATCTAATTACAGGCTAAACCTTCTCTGCATATATCCATAATTTAAAATAACTGTCTATGATAAAAGCCCAACTCAGGTGTGCACCCAGAAGAAGTGACGGGTGAATGTAATCCATATATAGTCACTTCTAATATAGCGTTAATATTAGTCATAACCAAGGATTAACTGTTCTATGTTACAACATAGTAGATGTTATGTATTGACTTTGTATTCTGATGGGCTATTTCAATGAGGTGATAGGTGAATGCAAGCACATCTACGATTAATTGTAATACGGACACTAGAAGGTTAATATATTTCATTCCCCTCATTGATTCAGTATAATCAATCTAGATATTGCCCAAGACCAACTCAATCATTGACAGGGTAAAAAGGTGTTTGACTGAAGTATTATTTCCATATTTATTTAGTGTCTTTTTTTAAGGATAAGATACATACTCTCTTCACTATAATTTGGACTGGAGCTGTATTAAGTCACGCAGTAAATGAATGGATAGTATATAATAAGAAACTATTATTACTATCAAATATACCGATGATACTATATGTATTACAATGAAGCATCACAGCATGAAGTTTAATGCCTCTTGAAAGTGCACGTTTGAGTTTTTATCTCGCACATATCTTTTCAACTTAATAGCCGTTTTGTGATGATAGAATTATAATATCTATATCCCTATTAAGTAGCACTAAGAAAATACTGCTACCAATCACAGTAAGGTAATAAAAAGGAGTGTGCGATCAAGTTATGGTGGATTGGTTATACAAACTATATTGCGAACCAATCATCATGTACAAAGATTGACAACACGTCTGCGTATGAACTCACTATGATTGGTTAATAGGTGGGCGTGTATGTGAATCGACACGCCATTGGTCCAATGATGGAAAGGCACGTTTTAAAAGCTGCAAGATTACGGCACTCGGTTTCTCAAATCTTTTCAGCTCACATTGAAAAAGGCCAGGTTGTAACGGCCGAAACGTGTTTGTGTTGATTTTAAAGTTTTTTCCCTAATAGTTGTTTGTAGACTATTAAAGATCACTGTCTAAGCTACCCCTGGCACCTGAAGCCGACGTTTCCAGCTATCGGCCAGGAACACAGGGGGGTAGTTAACAGTGTATCTAGTTATATTGTTTTCAGCCTTCTATGGGGATTTGGTAGTCACTGGTGGCTAGATTTCACCTTTATCATAGTATATAGTTCCTTTTTTAAACCATTAATAATAAAGCTGGTTTTTAACATTAACTATTTAACATTAACTATCACCATACTTTAGCTGAGTAATTTCAGCTCTATTGTACCTCATATTAGGAATGAGTGCTCTTTAACCCTTTCTTATCCATCTCTTCCCCAGTCCATACTATCACTTCGTATCGTCTGATCTGTATGATCACTCCCCCTATTTGCTGATCAGCCGGATCTGGTCATTTGGGGCATCTTCATAGTGGAATTACCCTGTTCCAGAGTTTGAAGCACCTGGTTCTGAGGACCGTTATATCAGTGAGCTGGAGCGCGGCGAAACTTCAGTCTGTTTCCATTAGCACAACAGAGTGCTGCCTCTTTTGTGAGTATATTGAGAGCGAATGAGACGTTACCTGCCTGTTTGTATATAGCTGATTCACACAAGGAAGCGCCTCTTCTTTTTTCTGTCTTTCAGACTGAAGTTTGGTAGATTTCTTCACATGTTTGTGCGATTGGAGAGAGCAGCTGATCCTTGTACCTGTGTCCATATCCCTAAGAATACCCGGGATTCGTCATATACAAACTGACCTATTATTGCTCAGTTTAGAGCTGGACTCTGTAGCGCCTCCTGCACTTCTGGACTTGGTTCCAGGGATTGTTTGGTATGTTTAGTGCTTACTGTCCCTTTAAATGTAATTTTTAAGAGTTTTGTGCAACTTTTTGTCTTGTGTAACAGTTAAGCAAAGCTCTGAGGTTGCGATATCCTGACGCACGTTATATTCAATTGTGCTCTTGGTAATGTGTTTACTTTTAACTCATAATACCACGCTACTTTTGACGCATGCAAAGAGCCACTATATATCCCTTTTTGCTTGCTCCACTCGGAATCTAGCCCTATGTTTTTAAAGGGACTGTAAAGTCAAACTTAAACTTTCATAATTCAGATAGGGCATGCAATTTTACACAACTTTCTAATTTACTTTTAGCATCAAATTTGCTTTTTTTCTCTTGGTATTCTTTATTGAAAGCTAAACCTAGGTAGGCTCATAGGCTGATTTCTAGACCCTTGAAGACTGCCACTTAGCTCAGTGAATTTTACAGTTTTTCACAGTTAGACAGTGCTCGTTCATGTGTGATATATATATATATATATATATATATCTATAACATAGTGCTCATCAAGTTTATAAATAGCACTGAGATAAGGGGGCAGTGTGCAGAGGCTTAGCTAAAAGGCAATTACAGAGGAAAAAAGTGCATTATTGGCTAGGCAAAACTGGGCAATCTATACTATAATTGCGTTTGTAATGTGTCCGTCGCCGTCGCCTGTTGCGCACGCATCCTCAAAGGAATGTTGGCTGTGCGAGGCAGCCAAAAGAATGTTGGCTGCGAATGCAGCCAAAAGAATCCTCCTGGATGCAGCATAGGGAAACCCGAAGCCTTAATAAAAACATGCAACCGTCCGCTCAAAATAACTAAAAAACACGTAACCACCTGCAAGAAATAAAAAAAACCCACAGAAGTATTAATAAACACCTAAACCGCCAACCCCCACATCACAAAACAATAAAGTAATTAACCCCTAATTCACAAATAACACAATTAAAATATTAACCCCTAAACCGCCAACCCCCCACATTGCAATAAACATATTTAACCTATTAACCCCTAAACCAACAAACCCCCATATTGCAATAATCTTAATTAGCCTATTAACCCCTAAACCGACAAACACCCACATTGCAATAAACCTAATTAATATATTAACCCCTATACTGCCAACCCCCCCAACAACACAGTTAACTAATTTAATTACTAAGCTCCCTAACCTAACACACCCTAAATTAACCCCAATTACTACTAAATTAAAATAAAACATCCTAACATTAAATTACAAAAAATAAAAAAACTCTAAAATAAAAAAATTATACCTAATTAGTGATGTCGCGAACCTAAAAATTTGGGCTCACGAACGGAGAACTCGAACTTCCACAAAAGTTTGCGAACCGGCAAACCGGGCGAACCCTCATAGACTTCAATAGGCAGGCGGATTTTAAAACCCACAGGGACTCTTTCTGGCCACAATAGTGATGGAAAAGTTGTTTCAAGGGCACTAACACCTGGACTGTGGCATGCCGGAGGGGGATCCATGGCAAAACTCCCATGGAAAATTACATAGTTGATGCAGAGTCTGGTTTTAATCCATAAAGGGCATAAATCACCTAACATTCCTAAATTGTTTGGAATAACGTGCTTTAAAACATCAGGTATGATGTTGTATCGATCAGGTAGTGTAAGGGTTACGCCCGCTTCACAGTGCGCAGTGTAGGTGATATACCTGCCCTGACCATGCTTTGCAGACCAGGTATCAGTGGTCAGATGGACCCTTGCCCCAACACTGTGTGCCAGACATGCCATTATAGCAGACTTATATGGCTTTGGCGTTGCTTTTTGGTAATTAGAAGGCTGCTAAATGCCACTGAGCACCACACGTGTTTTATGCCCAGCAGTGAAGGGGTTAATTAGGGAGCATGTAGGCAGCTTGTAGAGTTAATTTTAGCTTAAGTGTAGTGTAGTAGACAACCCAAAGTATTGATCTAGTCCCATTTTGGTATATTTCATGCCACCATTTCACCTCCAAATGCGATCAAATTTAAAAAAAACTTACATTTTGCAATTTTAGGTTTCTCACTGAAATTATTTACAAACAGCTTGTGCAATTATCGCACAAATGGTTGTAAATGCTTCTCTGGGATCCCCTTTGTTCAGAAATAGCAGACATATATGACTTTGGCGTTGCTTTCTGGTAATTAGAAGGCCGCTAAATGCTGCTGCGCATCACACGAGTATTATGGCTAGCAGTGAAGGGGTTAATTAGGTAGTTTGTAGGGAGCTTGCTGGGTTAATTTTAGCTTTAGTGTAGAGATCAGCCTCCCACCTGACACATTGGACCCCCTGATCCCTCACAAACAGCTCCCTTCCCTCCCCCACCCCACAATTGTCCCCGCCATCTTAAGTACTGGCAGAAAGTCTGCCAGTACTAAAATAAAAGGTTTTTAAATTATTATTTTTTTTAGCATATTTACATATGCTGTGGTGTAGCATCCCCCCTTAGCCCCCAACCTCCCTGATCCCCCCCAAAACAGCTCTCTAACCCTCCCCATCTGCCTTATTGGCGGCCATCTTGGGTACTGGCATCTGTCTGCTATTATTTCACAGTCAAAAAAGTTTTTTTGTTTTTAAATGTACACTACTGTTACACCAGATATGAGTGGTGGCACTGGGCAAGTGGGCACAGTATACGCTGTGAGCCTGACACACACACTGGCAGGCAGGCAACTGCAATTAGATTACACAGGAAAAAAAAAAAAAAAGCAGACTGATGTTCTAGCCCTAGCTTTTTGGGGTGCTGTCCTTACAGCAGAGATCACATGAGTCCTTCAGGGCTGTAGTGGACACTGAATACACTAGCCTAGCTATCATTTTCCCTATTAAATCAGCGGCAGCTACACTGTCCTTCCTCTCACTAAGAATGCAGCTTCCAAATTAATCTAAAATGGATGCTGTCCAGGAGGTGGGAGGGTCTGGGAGGGAGGGTCTGCTGCTGTTTGGCTGTAATGTGTATTCTGACTGTGAGGTACAGGGTCAAAGTTTACTCAATGATGACGAATAGGGGGCGGATCGAACATCGCATATGTTCGCCCGCCGAGGCGAACGCGAACATGCTATGTTCACCGTGAACTATTCACCGGCGAACAATTCGCAACATCACTATACCTAATTCCTATGAAAATAAAAAAGCCCCCCAAAATAAAAACACCCCATAATCTAAGCTACCAATAGCCCTTAAAAGGGCCTTTTGTAGGGCATTGCCCTAAGTTAAACAGCTCTTTTACATTTAAAAATTACTAATTCCCCCCTAACAGTAAAAACGCCCCGCCCACCAAACCCCCAAAATATAAAATCCTAGCACTAAAAAACCCTAAACTACCAATTGCCCCTAAAGGAGCATTTGAATGAGCATTGCCCTTAAAAGGGCATTCAGCTCTTTTACTGCGCTTAAAAGGGCAATTAGCTCTTTTTCACACCCATTAAATCCCTAATCTTAAAAAAAATCAAAAAAATCCTAAGAGTAAGCCCCAAATAGGTACTCACCATTTCTGAAGTCCAGCAGAGAAGGTGTTCTTCCAGGAGGCTCCATCATCTTCTATCTTCATCCGTAGCAAAAGCGGTGGTGAGCAGGGGTGCTGAGCTGGCTTCCCCGATGCACGGATCCTCAGCGGCAGTCCTCAACGCCGGCGGTCCTCGGCAGGGTGGAGGCTCCTCTTCATGCGATCGTCCATCGCACACTGAAGATTGAATGCAAGGTACCCCATATTTATTGGGGTACCTTGCATTCCTTTTGGCTGAAATTTTGAAATCAGCCAATAGGTTGAGAGCTGCTGAAATCCTTTTGGCTGATTTTCAGCCAATAGGAATGCAAGGTACCCCAAATTAAATGCATTACCTTGTATTCAATCTTCAGTGTACGTCGGACATCGGATGGAGTGGAACGCCATCGCTGCTGAGCACCTCCCCCGTCGAGGACCACCACCGAGGATCCATGCATCGGGGAAGACAGCTCCACACCTCCACTCCACCCTGCCTTCGTTCTGGATGAAGATAGAAGATGATGGAGCCGCCTGGAAGAGGACCTTCTCTACCGGACTTCAGGAACGGTGAGTACCAATTTGGGGCGTAATCTTAGGCTTTTTTTATTGTTTTGGGGTGGCTTTGTTTTAGATTAGGTTTTTTTGGGCTGGAAAAGAGCTGATTGCCCTGAATGGGTAGTTTATTTTTATTTTTTTGTTAGGTTTTTTATTTTGGGGAGTTTGGTGGGTGGGGGGTTTTACTGTTAGGGGGTCATTTTTGTAAGTAAAATAGCTATTTAACTTAGGGAAATGCCCTACAAAAAGCCATTTTAAAGGCTATTGGTAGTTTATTATTAGATTAGGGGGTGTTTTTATTTTGGGGAGATTTTTTATAGGGGTATTAGTTTAGGTTTAAATTTTTTATTTTGGATAGCTTTATTTCTTTCCAATGACACGGTGAGTCCACAGATAATCTAATTACTATTGGGATATTCACCTCCTGGCCAGCAGGAGGCGGCAAAGAGCACCACAGCAAAGCTGTTAAATATCCCTTCCCTCCAACCCCAGTCATTCTCTTTGCCTGCGTTAGAGTAAGGAAGTGGTAAAGTTAGATGCTGGAAAGATTCTTCAATCAAGATTTTATTATTTTATTTGCAGTACTAGTATGTAGTGATGTTGCAAAATTAAAATTTCCCGTTCGCGACCAGCGAACGCCAGCGTCCGCAACTGTGTTGATTTTAAAGTTTTTTCCCTAATAGTTGTTTGTAGACTATTAAAGATCACTGTCTAAGCTACCCCTGGCACCTGAAGCCGACGTTTCCAGCTATCGGCCAGGAACACAGGGGGGTAGTTAACAGTGTATCTAGTTATATTGTTTTCAGCCTTCTATGGGGATTTGGTAGTCACTGGTGGCTAGATTTCACCTTTATCATAGTATATAGTTCCTTTTTTTAACCATTAATAATAAAGCTGGTTTTTAACATTAACTATTTAACATTAACTATCACCATACTTTAGCTGAGTAATTTCAGCTCTATTGTACCTCATATTAGGAATGAGTGCTCTTTAACCCTTTCTTATCCATCTCTTCCCCAGTCCATACTATCACTTCGTATCGTCTGATCTGTATGATCACTCCCCCTATTTGCTGATCAGCCGGATCTGGTCATTTGGGGAATCTTCATAGTGGAATTACCCTGTTCCAGAGTTTGAAGCACCTGGTTCTGAGGACCGTTATATCAGTGAGCTGGAGCGCGGCGAAACTTCAGTCTGTTTCCATTAGCACAACAGAGTGCTGCCTCTTTTGTGAGTATATTGAGAGCGAATGAGACGTTACCTGCCTGTTTGTATATAGCTGATTCACACAAGGAAGCGCCTCTTCTTTTTTCTGTCTTTCAGACTGAAGTTTGGTAGATTTCTTCACATGTTTGTGCGATTGGAGAGAGCAGCTGATCCTTGTACCTGTGTCCATATCCCTAAGAATACCCGGGATTCGTCATATACAAACTGACCTATTATTGCTCAGTTTAGAGCTGGACTCTGTAGCGCCTCCTGCACTTCTGGACTTGGTTCCAGGGATTGTTTGGTATGTTTAGTGCTTACTGTCCCTTTAAATGTAATTTTTAAGAGTTTTGTGCAACTTTTTGTCTTGTGTAAACGTTAAGCAAAGCTCTGAGGTTGCGATATCCTGACGCACGTTATATTCAATTGTGCTCTTGGTAATGTGTTTACTTTTAACTCATAATACCACGCTACTTTTGACGCATGCAAAGAGCCACTATAAATCCCTTTTTGCTTGCTCCACTCGGAATCTAGCCCTATGTTTTTAAAGGGACTGTAAAGTCAAACTTAAACTTTCATAATTCAGATAGGGCATGCAATTTTACACAACTTTCTAATTTACTTTTAGCATCAAATTTGCTTTTTTCTCTTGGTATTCTTTATTGAAAGCTAAACCTAGGTAGGCTCATAGGCTGATTTCTAGACCCTTGAAGACTGCCACTTAGCTCAGTGAATTTTACAGTTTTTCACAGTTAGACAGTGCTCGTTCATGTGTGATATATATATATATATCTATAACATAGTGCTCATCAAGTTTATAAATAGCACTGAGATAAGGGGGCAGTGTGCAGAGGCTTAGCTAAAAGGCAATTACAGAGGAAAAAAGTGCATTATTGGCTAGGCAAAACTGGGCAATCTATACTATAATTGCGTTTGTAATGTGTCCGTCGCCGTCGCCTGTTGCGCACGCATCCTCAAAGGAATGTTGGCTGTGCGAGGCAGCCAAAAGAATGTTGGCTGCGAATGCAGCCAAAAGAATCCTCCTGGATGCAGCATAGGGAAACCCGAAGCCTTAATAAAAACATGCAACCGTCCGCTCAAAATAACTAAAAAACACGTAACCACCTGCAAGAAATAGAAAAAACCCCACAGAAGTATTAATAAACACCTAAACCGCCAACCCCCACATCACAAAACAATAAAGTAATTAACCCCTAATTCACAAATAACACAATTAAAATATTAACCCCTAAACCGCCAACCCCCCACATTGCAATAAACATATTTAACCTATTAACCCCTAAACCAACAAACCCCCATATTGCAATAATCTTAATTAGCCTATTAACCCCTAAACCGACAAACACCCACATTGCAATAAACCTAATTAATATATTAACCCCTATACTGCCAACCCCCCCAACAACACAGATAACTAATTTAATTACTAAGCTCCCTAACCTAACACACCCTAAATTAACCCCAATTACTACTAAATTAAAATAAAACATCCTAACATTAAATTACAAAAAATAAAAAAACTCTAAAATAAAAAAATTATACCTAATTAGTGATGTCGCGAACCTAAAAATTTGGGCTCACGAACGGAGAACTCGAACTTCCACAAAAGTTTGCGAACCGGCAAACCGGGCAAACCCTCATAGACTTCAATAGGCAGGCGGATTTTAAAACCCACAGGGACTCTTTCTGGCCACAATAGTGATGGAAAAGTTGTTTCAAGGGCACTAACACCTGGACTGTGGCATGCCGGAGGGGGATCCATGGCAAAACTCCCATGGAAAATTACATAGTTGATGCAGAGTCTGGTTTTAATCCATAAAGGGCATAAATCACCTAACATTCCTAAATTGTTTGGAATAACGTGCTTTAAAACATCAGGTATGATGTTGTATCGATCAGGTAGTGTAAGGGTTACGCCCGCTTCACAGTGCGCAGTGTAGGTGATATACCTGCCCTGACCATGCTTTGCAGACCAGGTATCAGTGGTCAGATGGACCCTTGCCCCATTACTGTGTGCCAGACATGCCATTATAGCAGACTTATATGGCTTTGGCGTTGCTTTTTGGTAATTAGAAGGCTGCTAAATGCCACTGAGCACCACACGTGTTTTATGCCCAGCAGTGAAGGGGTTAATTAGGGAGCATGTAGGCAGCTTGTAGAGTTAATTTTAGCTTAAGTGTAGTGTAGTAGACAACCCAAAGTATTGATCTAGTCCCATTTTGGTATATTTCATGCCACCATTTCACCTCCAAATGCGATCAAATTTAAAAAAAACTTACATTTCGCAATTTTAGGTTTCTCACTGAAATTATTTACAAACAGCTTGTGCAATTATCGCACAAATGGTTGTAAATGCTTCTCTGGGATCCCCTTTGTTCAGAAATAGCAGACATATATGACTTTGGCGTTGCTTTCTGGTAATTAGAAGGCCGCTAAATGCTGCTGCGCATCACACGAGTATTATGGCTAGCAGTGAAGGGGTTAATTAGGTAGTTTGTAGGGAGCTTGCAGGGTTAATTTTAGCTTTAGTGTAGAGATCAGCCTCCCACCTGACACATCAGACCCCCTGATCCCTCACAAACAGCTCCCTTCCCTCCCCCACCCCACAATTGTCCCCGCCATCTTAAGTACTGGCAGAAAGTCTGCCAGTACTAAAATAAAAGGTTTTTAAATTATTATTTTTTTAGCATATTTACATATGCTGTGGTGTAGCATCCCCCCTTAGCCCCCAACCTCCCTGATCCCCCCCAAAACAGCTCTCTAACCCTCCCCATCTGCCTTATTGGCGGCCATCTTGGGTACTGGCATCTGTCTGCTATTATTTCACAGTCAAAAAAGTTTTTTTGTTTTTAAATGTACACTACTGTTACACCAGATATGAGTGGTGGCACTGGGCAAGTGGGCACAGTATACGCTGTGAGCCTGACACACACACTGGCAGGCAGGCAACTGCAATTAGATTACACAGGAAAAAAAAAAAAAAAAGCAGACTGATGTTCTAGCCCTAGCTTTTTGGGGTGCTGTCCTTACAGCAGAGATCACATGAGTCCTTCAGGACTGTAGTGGACACTGAATACACTAGCCTAGCTATCATTTTCCCTATTAAATCAGCGGCAGCTACACTGTCCTTCCTCTCACTAAGAATGCAGCTTCCAAATTAATCTAAAATGGATGCTGTCCAGGAGGTGGGAGGGTCTGGGAGGGAGGGTCTGCTGCTGTTTGGCTGTAATGTGTATTCTGACTGTGAGGTACAGGGTCAAAGTTTACTCAATGATGACGAATAGGGGGCGGATCGAACATCGCATATGTTCGCCCGCCGAGGCGAACGCGAACATGCTATGTTCACCGTGAACTATTCACCGGCGAACAATTCGCAACATCACTATACCTAATTCCTATGAAAATAAAAAAGCCCCCCAAAATAAAAACACCCCATAATCTAAACTACCAATAGCCCTTAAAAGGGCATTTTGTAGGGCATTGCCCTAAGTTAAACAGCTCTTTTACATTTAAAAATTACTAATTCCCCCCTAACAGTAAAAACCCCCCGCCCACCAAACCCCCCAAAATATAAAATCCTAGCACTAAAAAACCCTAAACTACCAATTGCCCCTAAAGGAGCATTTGAATGAGCAAAAGGGCATTCAGCTCTTTTACTGCGCTTAAAAGGGCAATTAGCTCTTTTTCACACCCATTAAATCCCTAATCTTAAAAAAAATCAAAAAAATCCTAAGAGTAAGCCCCAAATAGGTACTCACCATTTCTGAAGTCCAGCAGAGAAGGTGTTCTTCCAGGAGGCTCCATCATCTTCTATCTTCATCTGTAGCAAAAGCGGTGGTGAGCAGGGGTGCTGAGCTGGCTTCCCCGATGCACGGATCCTCAGCGGCAGTCCTCAACGCCGGCGGTCCTCGGCAGGGTGGAGGCTCCTCTTCATGCGATCGTCCATCGCACACTGAAGATTGAATGCAAGGTACCCCATATTTATTGGGGTACCTTGCATTCCTTTTGGCTGAAATTTTGAAATCAGCCAATAGGTTGAGAGCTGCTGAAATCCTTTTGGCTGATTTTCAGCCAATAGGAATGCAAGGTACCCCAAATTAAATGCATTACCTTGTATTCAATCTTCAGTGTACGTCGGACATCGGATGGAGTGGAACGCCATCGCTGCTGAGCACCTCCCCCGTCGAGGACCACCACCGAGGATCCATGTGTGGTGACATTTTATCACTGGAATATTCACTTAGCTGTTATTGGGATCCCTTCCCCCAGGTACACCTTTCTCTCTGAACTATAGACACTCCCATTGGTCTTTTTGAGTGGCATTTGATAAGCCACTCCCTTTTGAATTGGGTTATAAAATATTGTAACACCAGAGCCTCTGCCTCTTCTTTTGTATCCTGCTCCTGCTAAAAGATGGATGATGCTGGACACAGAGAATCTGGCTAAGTATTTCTGGGATAATTATTCTGTGTAGCACAATTGTGGTTAGTTTAGAAAAGTTGCCCTGTATCTTAAAATGTGGACTGTATCTGTAAAATAGATTGATATATATATATATATATACCTGTAAATATTTATCTTATTATTAACATATATTGATTCCAAAATAAACTGTTTGACAAATAATGGAGGATCCTCATATAGTTTATTTTCACAATTTATCTGTGTTGGTTTTAGTGGTTTCACCATAGAGATTTAGTATATTATATTTAGTAGAAAGTAGAGATATTTTAAATTAATAGATAACCACATTTTGGCGGCCATGAAGTTGTAGACGAATCCATATGCCATTTAGTTTTGCAGGAATCAAATGAATGTTGATTTATTTTAAATTTAACTGCAGTAAATGTAGATTTTGGTGTTTTATAGCAAAGTCTTTGTATGTAGTACTTTATTTAAAAAGCGCAAATAGTGGTTGGTTTCAAAGGCCTGTTTGTTTCTCAAGAAAAGCATGGCTTTAAAAAACCTGTATTTCTGGTCTGTATAAATTTGCATTTTGCATAGGGGAAGGCCTGTTTTGTAGCCTGCTAAATCTTAAATAACCCCCACAGCGTCTCTTTGTGTTGAAAAGAGATTTTTAAAAAAAAGCATGTGATAAGAGGCAACCCTAAAAGGCTTAGAAATCAGCATATGAGCCTACCTATGTTTGGCTTCAACTTAGAATGCCAAGAGAAAAAGGCAGGTTTGATGATGGAAGTAAATTGTGAAGTTGATTATACTAGACTGTCCCTTTAACTCTTGTATATTTCTTGTTTTTGGAAACTGGATACTTTTATTGTTGAGCCAGTTTTCTATCAGTTTTCTAATGAATTTTAGAGACATGTGTTGTGTTGGTCCCATCTAAATGTTTTTACAAACAAAAGCTTTACAGTACTATGTAATAGCTGCCAACAGTAAGGTTTTTTTTATTTATTTCTTTTTACAAAGGATTCATTTCTGTGCATGTGTTACACCCAGAGCTGTAGCTTGCCCTATACATAAATTTAATTCTGAATTGTATGGGAAATTGTGTAGAATTTAAAGTTAAGAAATTACGCTTTAATTAAGCTTTGTTTTGGGTAACAAAGTTAAAAAAAAATTGCATTTCCTGTGTTTGGAGCAGATCCTGGAACCAAAACTACAGTTGAAATTAGCATTTAGAAGAATCTTCCTGTACTTCAAAAATATTTTTATAATTTTTCCTCAATTTGGGAAAATATCAGTAAAAAGGATTCCTTGCTTTGCTTTGTTCATTTATTTTACTTAGGTTAGTATTATTGATGGTTTACATCTTTTAAAAGAGAACAATATTTAATTTTTTAATTTTGTTCTGCTTAATTTCTGTTTAGTCTGGTTTTTCATTGCCCTATAGAGATGATAATTCCTTGCATTTGGTGCAGTTAAAATAGTCTGGCAAACTATGCTGTGAGAGACACACTATTCTAAGTCTGTTCCCCAGATTTAAAATAAAGAATAATGAGCAGTGGTTAGAAAAACTTAACTATACTACCACCTCTGCTGGAATGCTGACCTGCTTATAAACAGATCTAATTACTCCCTTCTACATGGCTTAACTGCTATGTCCTTTGTTGTGTAAAATTAGCATCTCAATGGTATCTTGTACATCCTGTGTTAACATTTAAAAAAAAAAAAAAACTACTATGCTGTGAGAGACACACTATTCTAGTATATAATATATATAGAATTTTTTTTATTATTATTTTAGTTCTAACGGCTATCTGTTAAAAATGTCTGGAAAAAACTATATTTCACAGGAAATCTGTGATTACTTTAACAATTACATTCATAAATATAATGGTCCATTCCTCATCCCAGAAGCTAAAAACAACAAGTGTGAAAGTGTTTTAGATATACTAACACAGGTATTAACTCTTAAAAAGATGAATAATAATAAAAGAAAATGTATGATAGCACAGGCAGTGATTTCAACTATAAAGAGATTAACGGACATTATTGGAGAACTTACAGAGCAAAATAAAGACCTTAAATTAAAGTTAGATAACACACAGACTGACAGAGATTGTATTAAGCTTTCTGCTTTAACTAACACCATACAGATCAGTAAATTACAACGAAAATTAAAATCAACAGAACACATCAGTAACGAATACTCAAACAAAATTACTGAGTTACAGATGAAAATTGAACAAAAAGAAAAAATAATTAGTGATATTTCTGGGAACAATGCAGATAGTGATAACTTACTGCCACAAAGGAAAGAGCCAAAACAATTAGTAAAACAAGATAAAATGCAAATGGGCCCCACTAAAAACCCCAGTTCTGTTCCAATTGCCCCTGTCATAATTTCTGAGAATTTTAACAACCTGAAAGTTCCTACAGGTTTTTCAAATCAGACTAGGCCAATGACTGTAGCAGATAAAGACATTTTTAAGAAATGGTGGGGCACAATCCCCACAAACAGCTTTAATAACTTTTCACATTGGTTTCACAAGGGAACTGAAAAAGCCATAAAATTAGGTATGAGCATGCCGGAATGGACCGAATTGCTTCAAGATGCCATGGGCCCCTATGCCAACAGGTTATTAGGATTTAATTCAAGTATATGTGATCAGGCTGGCAGGATAGCTAAAACCTTTTTCAATTTTACTAGTCTAGAGAAAGAGATTAGTGAAATTACCATGAGACCACTAGATGGGCCATTTGAAGTAGCAAAAAGAGTTTTATTTTGGTGTGTGCTGCGCCAGCCACAGACCCAAATGGTCTGGGGGTCACCAGCTCATATACAGAGGGTACTTGAAGCTCTCCCCAGAAAATGTCAGGAGTTTGTAAAGCTGTATGATCCAAACTCCACAAACCTACATATGGTGCTCACTAGAGCTGAGAAGTGGTGGAATTATCACCCATACACCATTAAGGCAAATTCTGCAGTGAAGCAGTCAATGGAGAATAATCTGAATATTCACAGGCAGGAATCAGAGAGGGGTAATAGAAGGAATGTTTGTGGATATCAGAATAGTAGAGCATCAAATACAGGAAACTGGAGAGACAGGAATTTAAATGGCGATATTAACAGAGGAGAAAATTGGAGGCTGAGGTCAAATGAGATAAACAATAAGGCCAACTTAAGTTATTGGGAACTCAAACAAAAAAACAGGAGAATGAGAGATCAAATTGGGTTTCTAAAGAAGCAACTGACAGAGCTGGAGTGCTCAAATTAAATCATTCATTTTTTTTTATAAGCATATTTGTTTGCAGTACATTTGTATCGTGTAATGTGTACTTTAGTTTTAAGTTCAATTAATAATTTTAAGTGTTTTTCATTATTAAGTTTTAAATGCCAATATTTAGAATGTATAGTTAATTGATGCATTCTCTTTCTAAAAAAACAATAACAGATACCTCCATTGTGATTAGTTTTGGGAGGCCACATGCAATACCATTTCTATGTAAACTGTCTGAAGTCTTATCTTGCAGGAAGAAAACCAATGAAGATAGAAGGCTTCTCACCTTTCCTTCCAGTTTTTCCCCAATAACACATATTATAGATTGTTGCTTTTCAGGTGTCTTCAGGACTGATCTTACCATGAAGCTATGATGGTGGCGTTGGACAAATCAAATAAGTATAATGTATCACAATGGAGATGTAAAATGGTGCATTAGGCCAAAATAATTATATATATATATATATAGCATAAAGGGGTAAATAATCATATAAATCAAGCAACATAAGTTAAGTAAGGGTGCGAGTGGGATGATGCAATAACAGAGGCACTTTCCAACTTGAAGTTAATAACTGTGAATGTGGTTTCTACTGCAGATGGAGTGTTGTAGTGTGAAGTAAATATATGCCTGGTTTTAATCTTTTTTTCATTCCTTTGAGGGTCTTGGAAAAAACAAAGTGGTTCAAAGAGAGAGATTTGGTAAAGCAAAAGCAAGGACCAGATGCCAAAAGCAAGGACCAGATGCCAAAAGATGACAACAAAGAACTTCAGTGAACCATTATAACTTTTGTTTTACAGGCAAAATTCACACTTTCTTAATAAAGATTTTACTACACACATACCCATCTAGTGTACCCACACTCACACACTCATACATGAACTTTTGCCAATATTTAAGACCATTGTATAAATGTTGCTAATGGGGTTTAGCATAGGATTTTGTGTTTCTATGTATAATTTTAAATTAATTTTTCTAATGAATTGTATAAAGTTAGATTAGGAATTGACAGTCCTAGGAAAGTACAGAAGAGCTCATATCGCCAAGGGAATGATTCCGAAGGGATGGTGGGAGAATTTTTCCTGTAAGGTTTTCGCTCCCACTGTGTTCTTCTGTACTAGTGGGTATAACTAGAAAACGGGGCAACATAGGAGAAGAAAAAGTGAGGGAATGTGGTGACATTTTATCACTGGAATATTCACTTAGCTGTTATTGGGATCCCTTCCCCCAGGTACACCTTTCTCTCTGAACTATAGACACTCCCATTGGTCTTTTTGAGTGGCATTTGATAAGCCACTCCCTTTTGAATTGGGTTATAAAATATTGTAACACCAGAGCCTCTGCCTCTTCTTTTGTATCCTGCTCCTGCTAAAAGATGGATGATGCTGGACACAGAGAATCTGGCTAAGTATTTCTGGGATAATTATTCTGTGTAGCACAATTGTGGTTAGTTTAGAAAAGTTGCCCTGTATCTTAAAATGTGGACTGTATCTGTAAAATAGATTGATATATATATATATATATACCTGTAAATATTTATCTTATTATTAACATATATTGATTCCTAAATAAACTGTTTGACAAATAATGGAGGATCCTCATATAGTTTATTTTCACAATTTATCTGTGTTGGTTTTAGTGGTTTCACCATAGAGATTTAGTATATTATATTTAGTAGAAAGTAGAGATATTTTAAATTAATAGATAACCACACCATGCATCGGGGAAGACAGCTCCACACCTCCACTCCACCCTGCCTTCGTTCCGGATGAAGATAGAAGATGATGGAGCCGCCTGGAAGAGGACCTTCTCTACCGGACTTCAGGAACGGTGAGTACCAATTTGGGGCGTAATCTTAGGCTTTTTTATTGTTTTGGGGTGGCTTTGTTTTAGATTAGGGTTTTTTGGGCTGGAAAAGAGCTGATTGCCCTGAATGGGTAGTTTATTTTTATTTTTTTGTTAGGTTTTTTATTTTGGGGAGTTTGGTGGGTGGGGGGTTTTACTGTTAGGGGGTCATTTTTGTAAGTAAAATAGCTATTTAACTTAGGGAAATGCCCTACAAAAAGCCATTTTAAAGACTATTGGTAGTTTATTATTAGATTAGGGGGTTAGCTGTTAAATATCCCTTCCCTCCAACCCCAGTCATTCTCTTTGCCTGCGTTAGAGTAAGGAAGTGGTAAAGTTAGATGCTGGAAAGATTCTTCAATCAAGATTTTATTATTTTATTTGCAGTACTAGTATGTAGTGATGTCGCAAAATTAAAATTTCCCGTTCGCGACCAGCGAACGCCAGCGTCCACAACTGTTCGCGAACGGGCGAACCGGGCGAACGGCCATTGACTTCAATAGGCAGGCGAATTTTAAAACCCACAGGGACTCTTTCTGGCCACAATAGTGATGGAAAAGTTGTTTCAAGGGTAGTAACACCTGGACTGTGGCATGCCGGAGGGGGATCCATGGCAAAACTCCCACGGAAAATTACATAGTTGATGCAAAGTCTGGTTTTAATCCATAAAGGGCATAAATCACCTAACATTCCTAAATTGTTTGGAATAACGTGCTTTAAAACATCAGGTATGATGTTGTATCGATCAGGTAGTGTAAGTGTTACGCCCATTTCACAGTGATTGACCAAACTCCCCATTTAACGCACCGCAAACAACCGCAAACAGTCAATTTGCACAACCACGAGATAGATAGATTTGATTGATAGATAGATACATAGATTAGAGAGATAGATCAATAGATGCAATATACATTTGATAGATACGATAGATAGATAGATTTGATAGATAAATAGATAGATTTGATAGATATATAATTTCCCAGACAGAGAATTACAAGATGTGCGGTGTGTGACCCATGGTAAGGTTCCCAGAGGTAGTTGCAGCGCCAGGGGACGTGTATATGGCATGGATTTTAGGAACCGGGAGATGGAAAAAGATGCTTGGTCGGTCCTCCTACTTTCGGGGCACTGTGCGTGCAATCTACTGTGCCACCAGATATGAGTGGTGTGTTAAGTAGTACTATTCTTATCAGTTTAATACCTGTTACATCCCCTATCAGGGGACGTGTATATGGCATGGATTTTAGAAACCGGGAGATGGAAAAAGATGCTTGGTCGGTCCGGCCACAAGATAGATAGATTTGATAAATAGATAGATACATAGATTAGATAGGTAGATCAATAGATACATTTGATAGATTCGATAGATAGATAGATAGATTTGATAGATAAATAGATAGATTTGATAGATAGATAATTTCCCAGACAGAGAATTACAAGACGTGCGGTCTGGGACCCATGGTAAGGTTCCCAGAGGCAGTTGCGGCTCCAGGGGACGTGTATATGGCATGGATTTTAGGAACCGGGAGATGGAAAAAGATGCTTGGTCGGTCCTCCTACTTCAAATTTGGGACACTGCGTGTGCAATCTACTGTGCCACCAGATATGAGTGGTGTGTTAAATAGTACTATTCTGATCAGTTTAATCCCTGTTACGCCCCCTATCAGGGGACATGTATATGGCATGGATTTTAGGAACCGGGAGATGGAAAAAGATGCTTGGTCGGTCCTCCTACTTCAAATTTGGGGCACTGCGCGTGCAATCGTGACCGGACTTTTAGCCGACGGACATTTGGCAGACGGACATTTGGCCGACGGACATTTGGCCGAAACACAAGTGGCTGTCACAAAACAGTCCGGCCACAAGATAGATAGATTTGATAGATAGATAGATAGATACATAGATTAGATAGATCAATAGATGCAATATACATTTGATAGATTCAATAGATAGATAGATTTGATAGATAAATAGATAGATTTGATAGATAGATAATTTCCCAGACAGAGAATTACAAGACGTGCGGTCTGGGACCCATGGTAAGGTTCCCAGAGGCAGTTGCGGCGCCAGGGGACGTGTATATGGCATGGATTTTAGAAACCGGGAGATGGAAAAAGATGCTTGGTCGGTCCTCCTACTTCAAATTTGGGGCACTGCGCATGTAATCTACTGTGCCACCAGATATGAGTGGTGTGTTAAGTAGTACTATTCTTATCAGTTTAATACCTGTTACGTCCCCTATCACAATACGTGTATATGGCATGGATTTTAGGAACCGGGAGATGGAAAAAGATGCTTGGTCGGTCCGGCCACAAGATAGATAGATTTGATAGATAGATACATAGATTAGATAGATAGATCAATAGATGCAATAGATACATTTGATAGATATGATAGATAGATAGATTTGATAGATAAATAGATAGATTTGATAGATAGATAATTTCCCAGACAGAGAATTACAAGACGCACGTCTGGGACCCATGGTAAGGTTACTTCCTTTTGCACAATCGAGTACAGGTTGGGGATTGCCTTTTGTGCAAAGAAATTTCGGCCGGGTACCTTCCACTGCGGTGTCCCAATAGCTACAAATTTTTTGAACGCCTCAGACTCCACCAGCTTGTATGGTAAAAGCTGGCGGGCTAAGAGTTCAGACAAGCGAGCTGTCAGACGCCGGGCAAGGGGGTGACTTTGTGACATTGGCTTCTTACACTCAAACATGTCCTTGACAGACACCTGACTGTGGGCAGATGAGCAGGAACTGCTCCGGAAGAGAGACGGAGTGGCGGATGGTTGAGAGGGGGCAAGGAGGACAGCAGTGGTTGACGTGGCTGAAGATGCTGGACCAGGAGGAGGATGGCGGCTTTGAGTTTGTGGGCTGCTTCTACTCATGTGTTGATCCCATAGGCGTTTGTGATGTGCGATCATGTGCCTTCGCAAAGCAGTTGTACCTAGGTGGGTGTTGGACTTCCCACGACTCAGTTTCTTTTGGCACAGGTTGCAAATGGCATCGCTGTTGTCAGAGGCAGACACACAAAAAAAATGCTACACTGCTGAGCTCTGCGATGACGGCATTCTGGTGGTGGCAACAGCATGTATTGATTGGCGTGCTGTCTGGCTGACCCTGGGTGCCGATGCATGCTGTCTGACTGTGCCACTAGCTCCTTGTGACAACCTCCCCCTGCTTCCAACTCGTCTCCTCCTCCTCCTCTCTGTCTCCCCATCTGAACTTTCCCCCTGTTCTTCTTCTCTTCTAGCGGGCACCCACGTGACATCCACGGACGCATCGTCATCATCAACCGCTTCACTTGCATCTGACAAATCAACAAAGGAAGCAGCAGCAGGTACAACATCATCATCATCACACCATACGTCCATGTCTATAATGCTGCCTGACTGAGACATATCACTGTTATCTACATCCTCTGTCAATGATGGTTGCGCATCAATCATTTCTTCCAACTGATGTGTAAATAACTCCTCTGACACATCAAGTGAAGCGGCTGTGGTGCTAGTGTTGGTGGTGGCGGCAGGCGGGCGAGTGGTAACTTGAGAGGTGCCCGAAGATAAGCTGGAGGAGGATGGTGCGTCAAGGTTCGGAGCGGAAGCTATAGAAGATTGGATGTCCTGTGTTAAAAAGTCAACTATGTCCTCCTCAGAACTTTTCGAGTTCATGGGACGTGGCCTCTGAACACTGGGCATTATTCTAGGGCCAAAGGGAATCACAGAACCACGACCACAACGGCACCTGCGGGGTGGCCTGCCTCTGCCTGTCATTTTTTTTTAAATGTACACTTACACTACTATTAAACAAGATATGAGTGGTGGCACTGGGCATGTGAGCACAGTATACGCTGTGAGCCTGACACAAAAAAGCAGACTGATGTTTCACAGTCCAAAAAGTTTTTATTTTTTTAAATGTACACTTACACTACTATTAAACAAGATATGAGTGGTGGCACTGGGCAAGTGGGCACAGTATACGCTGTGAGCCTGACACAAAAAAGCAGACTGATGTTTCACAGTCCAAAAAGTTTTGATTTTTTTAAATGTACACTTACACTACTATTAAACACGATATGAGTGGTGGCACTGAGCAAGTGGGCACAGTATACGCAGTGAACCTGACACAAAAAAGCAGACTGATGTTTGACAGTACAAAAAGTTTTTATTTTTTTAAATGTACACTTACACTACTATTAAATAAGATATGAGTGGTGGCACTGGGCAAGTGGGCACAGTATACGCTGTGAGTCTGGCACACACGCTGGCAGGCAGGCAACTGCAATTAGATTACACAAGCAGACTGATGTTTCACAGTCAAAAAAGTTTTTTTTTTTAAATTTACAATACTGTTACACCAGATATGAGTGGTGGCACTGGGCAAGTGGGCACAGTATACGCTGTGAGCCTGGCACACACGCTGGCAGGCAGGCAACTGCAATTAGATTACACAAGTAGACTGATGTTTCACAGTCAAAAAAGTTTTTTTTTTAAGTTATTTACACTACTGTTACACTAGATATGAGTGGCGGCACTGGGCAAGTGGGCCTGGCACACACGCTGGCAGGCAGACAACTGCAATTAGATTACACTAGCAGACTGATGTTTCACAGTCAAAAAAGTTTTTTTTTTTTAAATTATTTACACTACTGTTACACCAGATATGAGTGGTGGCACTGGGCAAGTGGGCACAGTATATGCTGTGAGCCTGGCACACACGCTGGCAGGCAGGCAACTGCAATTAGATTACACAAGCAGACTGATGTTTCACAGTCAAAAAAGTTTTTTTTTTTTAAATTATTTACACTACTGTTACACCAGATATGAGTGGTGACACTGGGCAAGTGGGCCTGGCACACACGCTGGCAGGCAGGCAACTGCAATTAGATTACACTAGCAGACTGATGTTTCACAGTCAAAAAAGTTTTTTTTTTTTAAATTATTTACACTACTGTTACACCAGATATGAATGGTGGCACTGGGCCGGGCACACATGCTAGCAGGCAGGCAACTGCAATTAGATTACACTAGCAGACTGATGTTTCACAGTCAAAAAAGTTTTTTTTTTTTAAATTATTTACACTACTGTTACACGAGATATGAGTGGTGGCACTGGGCCTGGCACACACGCTAGCAGGCAGGCAACTGCAATTAGATTACACTAGCAGACTGATGTATCACAGTCAAACAAGTTTTTTTTTTTTAATTATTTACACTACTGTTACACCAGATATGAGTGGTGGCACTGGGCAAGTGGGCCTGACACACACGCTGGCAGGCAGGCAACTGCAATTAGATTACACTAGCAGACTGATGTTTCACAGTCAAATTTTTTTTTTAAATTATTTGCACTACTGTTACACCAGATATGAGTGGTGGCACTGGGCAAGTGGGCCTGGCACACACGCTGGCAGGCAGGCAACTGCAATTAGATTACACTAGCAGACTGATGTTTCACAGTCAAAAAGTTTTTGTTTTTTTTAATTATTTACACTACTGTTACACCAGATATGAGTGGTGGCACTGGGCAAGTGGGCCTGGCACACACGCTGGCAGGCAACTGCAATTAGATTACACTAGCAGACTGATGTTTCACAGTCAAAAAAGTTTTTTTTTTTTTAATTATTTACACTACTGTTACACCAGATATGAATGGTGGCACTGGGCAAGTGGGCCTGGCACACACGCTGGCAGGCAGGCAACTGCAATTAGATTACACTAGCAGACTGATGTCACGATATGAGTGGTGGCACTGAGCAAGTGGGCACCGTATACGCAGTGAACCTGACACAAAAAAGCAGACTGATGTTTGACAGTACAAAAAGTTTTTATTTTTTTAAATGTACACTTACACTACTATTAAATAAGATATGAGTGGTGGCACTGGGCAAGTGGGCACAGTATACGCTGTGAGTCTGGCACACACGCTGGCAGGCAGGCAACTGCAATTAGATTACACAAGCAGACTGATGTTTCACAGTCAAAAAAGTTTTTTTTTTTAAATTTACAATACTGTTACACCAGATATGAGTGGTGGCACTGGGCAAGTGGGCACAGTATACGCTGTGAGCCTGGCACACACGCTGGCAGGCAGGCAACTGCAAATAGATTACACAAGTAGACTGATGTTTCACAGTCAAAAAAGTTTTTTTTTTATGTTATTTACACTACTGTTACACTAGATATGAGTGGTGGCACTGGGCAAGTGGGCCTGGCACACACGCTGGCAGGCAGACAACTGCAATTAGATTACACTAGCAGACTGATGTTTCACAGTCAAAAAAGTTTTTTTTTTTTAAATTATTTACACTACTGTTACACCAGATATGAGTGGTGGCACTGGGCAAGTGGGCACAGTATATGCTGTGAGCCTGGCACACACGCTGGCAGGCAGGCAACTGCAATTAGATTACACAAGCAGACTGATGTTTCACAGTCAAAAAAGTTTTTTTTTTAAAATTATTTACACTACTGTTACACCAGATATGAGTGGTGACACTGGGCAAGTGGGCCTGGCACACACGCTGGCAGGCAGGCAACTGCAATTAGATTACACTAGCAGACTGATGTTTCACAGTCAAAAAAGTTTTTTTTTTTAAATTATTTACACTACTGTTACACCAGATATGAATGGTGGCACTGGGCCGGGCACACATGCTAGCAGGCAGCAACTGCAATTAGATTACACTAGCAGACTGATGTTTCACAGTCAAAAAAGTTTTTTTTTTTTAAATTATTTACACTACTGTTACACGAGATATGAGTGGTGGCACTGGGCCTGGCACACACGCTAGCAGGCAGGCAACTGCAATTAGATTACACTAGCAGACTGATGTATCACAGTCAAACAAGTTTTTTTTTTTAAATTATTTACACTACTGTTACACCAGATATGAGTGGTGGCACTGGGCAAGTGGGCCTGGCACACACGCTGGCAGGCAGGCAACTGCAATTAGATTACACTAGCAGACTGATGTTTCACAGTCAAAAAGTTTTTGTTTTTTTTAATTATTTACACTACTGTTACACCAGATATGAGTGGTGGCACTGGGCAAGTGGGCCTGGCACACACGCTGGCAGGCAGGCAACTGCAATTAGATTACACTAGCAGACTGATGTTTCACAGTCAAATTTTTTTTTTAAATTATTTGCACTACTGTTACACCAGATATGAGTGGTGGCACTGGGCAAGTGGGCCTGGCACACACGCTGGCAGGCAGGCAACTGCAATTAGATTACACTAGCAGACTGATGTTTCACAGTCAAAAAGTTTTTGTTTTTTTTAATTATTTACACTACTGTTACACCAGATATGAGTGGTGGCACTGGGCAAGTGGGCCTGGCACACACGCTGGCAGGCAGGCAACTGCAATTAGATTACACTAGCAGACTGATGTTTCACAGTCAAAAAAGTTTTTTTTTTAAAATTATTTACACTACTGTTACACCAGATATGAATGGTGGCACTGGGCAAGTGGGCCTGGCACACACGCTGGCAGGCAGGCAACTGCAATTAGATTACACTAGCAGACTGATGTCACGATATGAGTGGTGGCACTGAGCAAGTGGGCACAGTATACGCAGTGAACCTGACACAAAAAAGCAGACTGATGTTTGACAGTACAAAAAGTTTTTATTTTTTTAAATGTACACTTACACTACTATTAAATAAGATATGAGTGGTGGCACTGGGCAAGTGGGCACAGTATACGCTGTGAGTCTGGCACACACGCTGGCAGGCAGGCAACTGCAATTAGATTACACAAGCAGACTGATGTTTCACAGTCAAAAAAGTTTTTTTTTTTAAATTTACAATACTGTTACACCAGATATGAGTGGTGGCACTGGGCAAGTGGGCACAGTATACGCTGTGAGCCTGGCACACACGCTGGCAGGCAGGCAACTGCAATTAGATTACACAAGTAGACTGATGTTTCACAGTCAAAAAAGTTTTTTTTTTTAAGTTATTTACACTACTGTTACACTAGATATGAGTGGTGGCACTGGGCAAGTGGGCCTGGCACACACGCTGGCAGGCAGACAACTGCAATTAGATTACACTAGCAGACTGATGTTTCACAGTCAAAAAAGTTTTTTTTTTTTAAATTATTTACACTACTGTTACACCAGATATGAGTGGTGGCACTGGGCAAGTGGGCACAGTATATGCTGTGAGCCTGGCACACACGCTGGCAGGCAGGCAACTGCAATTAGATTACACAAGCAGACTGATGTTTCACAGTCAAAAAAGTTTTTTTTTTTAAATTATTTACACTACTGTTACACCAGATATGAGTGGTGACACTGGGCAAGTGGGCCTGGCACACACGCTGGCAGGCAGGCAACTGTAATTAGATTACACTAGCAGACTGATGTTTCACAGTCAAAAAAGTTTTTTTTTTAAAATTATTTACACTACTGTTACACCAGATATGAATGGTGGCACTGGGCCGGGCACACATGCTAGCAGGCAGGCAACTGCAATTAGATTACACTAGCAGACTGATGTTTCACAGTCAAAAAAGTTTTTTTTTTTTAAATTATTTACACTACTGTTACACAAGATATGAGTGGTGGCACTGGGCCTGGCACACACGCTAGCAGGCAGGCAACTGCAATTAGATTACACTAGCAGACTGATGTTTCACAGTCAAAAAAGTTTTTTTTTTTAAATTATTTACACTACTGTTACACCAGATATGAATGGTGGCACTGGGCCGGGCACACATGCTAGCAGGCAGGCAACTGCAATTAGATTACACTAGCAGACTGATGTTTCACAGTCAAAAAAGTTTTTTTTTTTTAAATTATTTACACTACTGTTACACGAGATATGAGTGGTGGCACTGGGCCTGGCACACACGCTAGCAGGCAGGCAACTGCAATTAGATTACACTAGCAGACTGATGTATCACAGTCAAACAAGTTTTTTTTTTTAAATTATTTACACTACTGTTACACCAGATATGAGTGGTGGCACTGGGCAAGTGGGCCTGACACACACGCTGGCAGGCAGGCAACTGCAATTAGATTACACTAGCAGACTGATGTTTCACAGTCAAATTTTTTTTTTAAATTATTTGCACTACTGTTACACCAGATATGAGTGGTGGCACTGGGCAAGTGGGCCTGGCACACACGCTGGCAGGCAGGCAACTGCAAATAGATTACACTAGCAGACTGATGTTTCACAGTCAAAAAAGTTTTTGTTTTTTTTAATTATTTACACTACTGTTACACCAGATATGAGTGGTGGCACTGGGCAAGTGGCTTGGCAGGCAAGCAACTGCAATTAGATTACACAGGAAAAAAATAAAAATAAATGATGTTCTAGCCCTAAAAAGGGCTTTTTGGGGTGCTGTCCTTATAGCAGAGATCAGATGAGTCCTTCAGGACTGTAGTGGACACTGAATACACTAGCCTAGCTATCAATTTCCCTATAAAATCACCAGCAGCTATATTGTCCCTCCTCTCACTAAGAATGCAGCTTCCGAATGAATCTAAAATGGCTTCTGTCCAGGAGCTGGGAGTTTCTGGGAGGGAGTGTCTGCTGCTGATTGGCTGGAATGTGTCTGCAGACTGTGAGATACAGGGTCAAAGTTTACTCAATGTTGACGAATAGGGGGCGGATCGAACATCGCATATGTTTGCCCACAGCGGCGAACGCGAACAAGCTATGTTCACCGGGAACTATTCGCCGGCGAACAATTCGCGACATCACTACTAGTATGTGCTGTTTTTACTCCAGGGTGTAGCTGTAGTCTATTTCAGTCTCTTCAGTAGAGCATTGGTGGCTTTAAAGCAAAGGGAACTTGTGGGACATAATTCTCACTGCGCCTCCCTCATATTTAAATAAAAGTTGCTGCCCTTATTATTTTCCACAGGTCAATGTGAGGGAAAGGACCTCTCCAAACCTAGTGAGCTGCCTTGCTGCCAGGCAGATTTATTGAGGCAAGTGCTAATTTATTTTCTTAAGCTGCTTTAAGGAAAAAACATGGCACTTTACTATTTCCCTAACAGGGATATTTAATACATTACTCCTAGTGTTGTAAGGGGGATTATGTTTGGCAGTTTTGTAGGCACTGGGGACTTGAGGAGAACTTGGCTCATTTTGGTGGTTTTATTAGGGCTTGTGTGAGGTAAAAATGTATCTGTTGCACACTTATTTTTCTCTCACTTCCTGTATACAGACATCCCAACTCTCCCTGAAGTTCAGGGAGTCTCCCTGATTGTAATAGTGGCTCCCTGATGCCAGCAAATGGAATGCAATCTCCCTGAAACTCCAAGTACCATGATCCAATGTGGCCCAAATCCGGAAAAGTTTTTCTTTAAGGAATGCCTTTAGTTGCTGGGACGTTATAGAACCCTCAAAGCATGCATCAGTAACCAAAAAGCCCCCACTTATTCTAATAAAATAAAAACACAAATACTAACTTATTTACTGCCCATAATTAAATTTCGGATTCTAAAATATTTAAGCATTCAACAAGCGTACGAACACTCAAAAAAAGGTTTGTTGTATGTGGTTGTGCAATAAAGCTACTTTTTTTTTTAATGTGACTTTAGTGGGAAGCTACTTTAATGATAAATCTATATTATTTAGGGTTTCAAGGTGTCCAATATATAACTGGGAGGGGTGGGTGTTGGTGCAGTAGCAGGTGAAGCCACCTCCCTGAAATGAGTTTTTGCAGGTTGGGATGTCTGTGTATATTGAGGAGAGATATCTGCATCTTAACGTTTTTCAAATCAAACGGTTATTTGCTAGCCTGACATTTCTGAAACAGCTCCATTTTGAATTTAAGAATCAGTTATTTCATTATCCTACTAGGATAGGCACCTCAGCAAAGCTATAACTGAGGTGTAGAGGCTGTTTGAGGTGTTATTAAGACGTTTTTATTTCACATATCTTGAAAAATAAAGCAGTAACTTTTTGTTTTTATTCAAAAAATAAAGCAGTTTCTGTTTTGCATTGCATCAAAAATAAAGCAGTTTCTTTTTAAAATTTAAAGAGACAGTAACGTTTTTTTCCTTCATAATTTAATTATTTAATTATTTATATTTATTCTAAGATGGACAACGACTCTGTTGTAGATTACAGATGTCCTTTATGTTTGAATGCTAATATTAAACCACCAATTCCTTTTTGTTCCTCATGTGTTGAGAGAACTTAAAATTTTAAGGATAGACTTTTTGAGCCAATATTGTCTAAGACGGATGCTGTCCAGGAGTCTTCTGACAATGTTCAAAATATGCAGCAATTTTCTCCTCAGGTGTCCCAAATTTTAGTACCCATTAATTCAGTGCCCTGCACTTCCTCTCAAGCTCCGGCTGGGGTCTCCTTGCAAGACATTGCTTCTCTCATGTCTATTGCAGTTTCTGATGCGTTGTCTGCTTTTCCCATGTTTCAAGGAAAGCGCAAGAGGAAGTCTAAAGAATCAGTGCATAAGGTATCTGACTATATTCCGAATATTCCCTCTCATAGATCTGATGGGGAGGATTCTTCGGTAGCATCTGAGGATGAGATCTCAGATTCTGACAGTGTAATTCCTTCCTCTGATGCTGAAGTTGTATCCTTCAGGTTTAAGCTAGAGCACCTCCGTTTACTACTCAAGGAGGTTTTGGCTACTCTGGACGACCCTGACACTACTGTCGTTGTCAACCTTAAAAACTCTAGCAAGCTTAACAAGTACTATGATGTACCTTCCATGCTGGAATGTTTCCCCGTACCAGATCGGGCTACAGAAATTATTGTTAAGGAAGGAAGAAAAGGTTTTTCTCCTTCTCCTATTTTTAAGAAGATGTTTCTCATTGATGACTCTATTAAGGAGTCTTGGCAAACGGTCCCCAAGATGGAAGGGGTAATTTCCACTTTAGCTAAGAGAACTACTATTCCCATAGAAGATAGCTGTTCTTTTAAGGATCCTATGGATAAGAAACTGGAGGGTTTTCTTAAGAAAATGTATGTTCACCAAGGGTTACAATGGCAACCTGCGGTGTGTATTGCTACCGTTTGTAGTGCGGTGGCATACTGGTTTGATGCGCTGTCTGATTCCATTCAAACAGACACTCCCCTTGAAGAGATCCAGGACAGGATCAAGGCTCTTAAATTGGCTAATTCTTTTATTTCTGATGCTTCTCTTCAGGTTATCAAATTGGGAGCAGAGATTTCTAGTTTTGCCATTTTGGCTTGCAGAGCTTTATGGTTGAAATCTTCTCTGCAGATGTGTCATCTAAGTCTAGGCTTTTGGCTATTTCCTTCAAGGGTAAGACCTTGTTTGGCCCAGCCTTGGCTGAGATTATTTCTGACTTTACATGAGGAAAAGGACATTTCCTTCCTCAGGATAAGAGATATAAGCAGAAGGGACTTCATAGTAATTTTCGTTCCTTTCGAAACTTCAAGGGTAAACTTTCTTCTCCCTCTACAAAACAGGAACAGTCCAAACCTGCCTGGAGACCCAACTAATCTTGGAATAAGAGCAATCCAAGAAGCCCGCTAATGAATCAAAGTCAGCATGAAGGTCTGCCCCCGATCCAGGACTGGATCTTGTGGGGGGCAGACTTTGCTTTTTCGCTCAGGCTTGGGTTCGGGATGTTCAGGATCCTTGGGCGATAGACATTGTGTCCCAAGGATACAAACTAGAATTCAATACCTTTCTCCCCAGGGGCAGATTTCTTCTCTCAAGATTATAGACAAAACGAAATGGATGGCGCTGGTCTTGATGTATAGTTAATTTCTAGTGATAGATAGAAATGGACTTGATGTGCAAGTTAAATCCGACAAAATAATGTGCAATATACTCACTCCTTTAGTAATGTGAGTTCTGCTTCTAAGGTGTGTCTCTCTTCAAAGGAACAACAGGTGATTTTCAAAGGTATTATCAGCTGGGCTGGAAAAGGATTAAAACCCCATCAGCAGTAAGGTAATAACTTAGGTTGTAAATCAAATAGTAACTTACTTATACAAAGTAGAAAGTCCGGCTTGTCACAGGAAAGAATGATTCCCAATATAAGAGATAAAAAGGTTTATTTCAGCTCTACGCGTTTCAACGCTCAAGCGTCTTTTTCAAGAGCAATAACTTTCACTTGTTTTTATTGCTCTTGAAAAAGACGCTTGAGCGTTGAAACGCGTAGAGCTGAAATAAACCTTTTTATCTCTTATATTGGGAATCATTCTTTCCTGTGACAAGCCGGACTTTCTACTTTGTATAAGTAAGTTACTATTTGATTTACAACCTAAGTTATTACCTTACTGCTGATGGGGTTTTAATCCTTTTCCAGCCCAGCTGATGATACCTTTGAAAATCACCTGTTGTTCCTTTGAAGAGAGACACACCTTAGAAGCAGAACTCATATTACTAAAGGAGTGAGTATATTGCACATTATTTTGTCGGATTTAACTTGCACATCAAGTCCATTTCTATCTATCACTAGAAATTAACTATACATCAAGACCAGCGCCATCCATTTCGTTTTGTCTATTGTCTGTACAGTCCCTGGGGAGAGACTGAGGAAGGGCAGCGGTCATCTGTTTATTCTAACAAGGAGAGTATTGTTTTTTAGCACATTGTGTTGAGCATATTTGTTTTGTTAACATCTGACCTGTTTGCCACACATATTTTTGTTCTCTCAAGATTATCTGTCGACCAGATAAAGCGGTGTTCTTACGTTGTGTTCGGGATCTATCCATACCTTTATGTTCCCATCCACAGGGATCATCACAAGTTTCTGAGATTTGCCTTTCTCCACAAACATATTCAGTTTGTGGCGCTTCCCTTTGGACTTGCTACAGCTCCCAGAATTTTTTCAAAGGTTCTGGGATCTCTGTTGGCAGTGCTCCGGTTACAGGGTATTGCAGTGGCGCCTTATCTGGACGACATTCTGGTTCAGGCCCAGTCCTTTCTACTAGCAATCTCCCACACGGAGATGATTTTATCCTTCCTGCATTCTCACGGTTGGCAGGTGAATCTGGAAAAGAGTTCCTTATATCCATCTACAAGGGTAGTCTTCTTGGGAACCATAAAAGATTCAGTTCTAATGAAGATATTTCTGACAGAGGTCAGAAAATCCAAGATTTTCGATTCTTGTCTGTCTCTTCAGTCCTCTCCTCAGCCATCAGTGGATCAATGTATGGAGGTAATAGGTCTGATGGTAGCCGCCATGGATATTATTACTTTTGCTCGTTTTCATCTCAGACCTCTGCAATTATGCATGCTCAGGCAGTGGAACGGGGATTATGCGGATCTGTCTCCGCAAATTCATTTTGATCAGATGACAAGAGATTCTCTTCCTTGGTGGTTGTCTCAGGATCATCTCTCCCAGGAAACCTGTTTTTGCAGACCTACCTGGGTGATAGTGACAATGGACGCCAGCCTGATATATTGGGGGGCAGTCTGGGGCCTCCTAAGGGCTCAGGGGACTTGGACTCGGGAAAAATCTGTTCTCCACATAAACATTATAGAGCTAAGAGCAATCTTCAATGCTCTTCTGGCCTGGTCTCAGTTAGCTTCTGCCCGGTTTATCAGATTTCAGTCAGACATCATAACCTCAGTGGCTTACATCAACCATCAGGGTGGAACTCAGAGTTCTTTGGCCAGGAAAGAGGTGTCCAAGATTATTCAGTAGGCAGAGACCCACAACTGTTGTCTATCTGCGATCCACATTCCAGGAGTGGACAATTGGGAAGCGGATTTTCTGAGCAGACAGACCTTTCACCCGGGAGAATGGGAATTACATCCGAAAGTGTTTTCCAACTTGATTCTCAAATGGGGACAGCCGGATCTAGATCTCATGGCATCTCATCAGAATGCCAAGCTCCCGAGGTATGGGTCGAGGTCCAGGGACCCTCAGGTGGTTCTGCTAGATGCTCTGGCAGTTCCTTGGAACCTCAGTCTTGCATACCTATTTCCTCCGTTCGCTCTTCTTCCTCGAGTCATTGCTTGGATCAAGCAAGAGAGAGCATCAGTGATTCTCATTGCTCCGGCGTGGCCTCGCAGGATTTGGTATGCAGACCTAGTGGAGATGTTATCTCTCCCCCGTTGGAAGCTTCCTCTAAGGATGGGCCTTCTACTTCAAGGGCCCTTCCTTCATCCAAATCTAGTTTCTGTGAAGCTGACTGCTTGGAGATTGAACGCTTAATTTTATCTATGCGCAGTTTTTCGGATTCAGTCATTGAGACCATGATGCAGGCTCACAAGCCTGTTACCAGGAAAATTTACCATAAGATATGGCAAAAATATCTGTATTGGTGTGAATCCAAAGGATACTCTTGGAGTAGAGTTCGGATTCCTAGGATTTTATCTTTTCTCCAAGAAGGTTTGGAGAAGGTTTTTATCGGCAAGTTCCTTGAAGGGTCAGATTTCTGCCTTGTCTATTTTGTTACATAAACGTCTGGTAGAGGTTCCAGATGTTCAATGGTTCTGTCAGGCCTTGGTCAGAATCAGGCCTGTGTTTAAACCTGTTACTTCTCCATGGAGTGTTAATCTTGTGCGTAAGGTTCTTCAGCAGGCTCCGTTTGAGCCTATGCATTCATTAGATATCAAGTTGTTATCGTGGAAGGTTTTGTTTCTTGTTGCTATTTCTTCTGCTCGTAGAGTCTCTGAGCTCTCCGCTTTACAGTATGAGTCTCCGTACCTTATTTTTCATTCGGATAAAGTTGTTTTACGTACTAAATTAGGTTTTCTTCCTAAAGTAGTTTCAGATCGGAACATTAATCAGGAGATTGTTCCTTCTTTATGTCCTAATCCTTCTTCTCATAAGGAACATCTTCTGCACAACCTAGACGTGGTTCGTGCTCTGAAATTCTATTTACAGGCGACTAAGGATTTTCGGCAGTCTTCTGCTCTGTTTGTAGCTTTCTCTGGGAAATGTAAGGAGCAGAAAGCTACGGCTACTTCTCTTTCTTTGTGGCTGAAGAGTATAATTCACTTTGATTATGAAACTGCTGGACAGCAGCCTCCTGAGAAGGTTACGGCTCATTCTACGAGGGCTGTTTCCTCTTCCTGGGCATTCAAAAATGAAGCTTCTGTGGAAGAGATTTGCAAGGCTGCAACTTGGTCCTCTCTACACACTTTTCAAAATTCTATAAGTTTGATACTTGTGCCTCGGCTGAGGCTTCCTTTGGGATAAAGGTTCTTCAAGCAGTGGTGCCTTCTGTTTAGATTCCCTGTCTTGTCCCTCCCTTATCATTATCATCTGTGTCCTCTAGCTTGGGTATTGATTACCAATAGTAATTAGATGAGCTGTGGACTCACCGTGTCATTAGAAAGAAAACAAAATTTATGCTTACCTGATAAATTGATTTATTTCTTGACACGGTGAGACCACAGCCCGTCCTGTTTTTGATGACATGGTATTTTTTTGTTATGTTATAAACCTCAGGCACCCCTGCACCAAGCTGCTTCCTTTCTCTCCTTTACTTCGGCCGAATGACTGGGGTTGGAGGGAAGGGAGGTGATATTTAACAGCTTTGCTGTGGTGCTCTTTGCCGCCTCCTGCTGGCCAAGAGGTGAATATCCCAATAGTAATTAGATGATCTGTGGACTCTCCGTGTCAAGAAATAAATACATGTATCAGGTAAGCATAAATTTCTTTGTTTATTTTTTCTTTAATTATACTTTTTTATATTTTGTAACTTCAGCTTTGGGATTTGTATTTGTTAAACATAGACTTTTTGCCTAGTGGGTGATAAAGGAATTATCTATTTTTTTGAAACACTAAATATCCCCCTTGAAAAGCTGCAAGCTCCTAACTGGCTGAACATCCGTGTCTTTCTCAGAAGCTTCATAACTGGACTTTATCTATGTGTTTACCACATTTGGAAGGGTTAAATTTATAGTTATCTTGGTCTAAAACTACACTAATACGTTTTTATGACATGTTTAATACCTGCAGTGCTTGAACATTTTAAACACATCATCTCTTTCAAAAGAGGTTAGGGGGGCGTTTTTTTAAGCTTACATTCTTTTGACCTTTTTATAAAGTCTGTGTGTTAAATCGGGACTTAACGTTTTTTGTTCTACTTGCTTTAGACAATACTACAAAATTAGCACTTTTTATTTCATCAAGAAATTTGTGTAAAAAATATAAATGTGTATTGACACAGGATTCAATTTATAGTTTGTTACTTTAATTTAATGTATATTTAAAGATTAAACTATAATTTTGTGACACTTTTACAATGTTGGTGACACTTTTTCTTTAAATCTTTAAATCAGATCTTACTAATTTGCTTAATAATAAATTGCATTACAATGGGGAACGTAAGAAATTTCCCGTTAACATATTGACAATTAACCAAATACTTCATTTCAATATAGTAAACCTATTGCCAATAAATAAAACAAAATATGGTGGGGTACTTTACAAGTGGAGAGCAAAAATATTAGCGCTATTGTGCCCTTTGTGTTTTACAATGGTGTTGTATTGAAATAAAAGTTAAAAACAATGCACGCATACATTCAATACAATGGGGCCAATTTATCAAACCTTCAACTGATAATACGCCTTAATCCGCTGGAATCTCGCATCATATTAGATGCAAATTTGATCGGCTGTAGTTAACAAAGAATAAAAATCGTCAAATGTTGAAATTTGTGACGTAATATATGCTTCCCGCGAGATCTATCCGACACAGATCGATGCATGTCTTTTTCTAGCGGAATACTGATAATTCGCCATCATATTCGACTCTATTTGGACCTCTTACTAAGTTATCAAATATTCAACAGGTACGCTCGCGTTTATTCCGACGCAGCATACCTATCGTTCAAACCGCCCTCTCAGATGCTGCGAATGCCATAGAAATCAATGGGAGCCTGAAAACACAGAAAGGTTTGTGATACTTGTTAAACGCTGATACAAATAAAACCAATGCAAAGTTTTTCAATTGCATTCTCTTTCTAAATCATGTTTGGCAATGTTAATACACCACATTATTCTTCAATACACTCAGCAAATATTTTCCCACAAAGGATAGCAAGAGAATGTAAACTATTCCATTCAAAAATACATGCAATTGTGTTTAAAATTGCATTCTCTTTCCCACAAAGGATAGCAAGAGAATGAGAACTATTACATACACAAATACATGCAAATGTGTTTAAAATTGCATTTTCTTTCCCACAAAGGATAGCAAGAGAATGAAAACTATTCCATACAAAAATACATGCAAATGTGTTTTAAATTGCATTCTCTTTCCCACAAAGGATAGCAAGAGAATGAAAACTATACCATATAAAAATACATGCAAATGTGCTGCAAATTGCATTCTCCTTCCCACAAAGAATAGCAAGAGAATGAAAATTATTCCATAAAAAAATACATGCATATGTGTTTTAAATTGCATTCTCTTTCCCACAAAGGATAGCAAGAGAATGAAAACTATACCATATAAAAGTACATGCAAATGTGCTTAAAATTGTATTCTCCTTCCCACAAAGAATAGCAAGAGAATGAAAACTATTCCATGCAAAAATACATGCAAATGTGTTTAAAATTGCATTTTCCTTCCCACAAAGAATAGCAAGAGAATAAAAACTATTCCATACAAAAATACATGCAAATGTGTTTTAAATTGCATTCTCTTTCCCACTATGGATAGCAAGAGGATTAAAACTATACCATATAAAAGTACATACAAATGTGCTTAAAATTGCATTCTCCTTCCCACAAAGAATAGCAAGAGAAGGAAAACTATTCCATACAAAAATACATACAAATGTGTTTAAAATTGCATTTTCTTTCCCACAAAGGATAGCAAGAGAATGAAAACTATTCCATACAAAAATACATGCAAATGTGTTTGAAATTGCATTCTCCTTCCCTCAAAAAATAGCAAGAGAATGAAAACTATTCCATGCAAAAATACATGCAAATGTCTTTAAAATTGCATTCTCTTTCCCACAAAGGATAGCAAGAGAATGAGAACTATTCCATACAAAAATACATGCAAACGTGTTTAAAATTGCATTTTCTTTCCCACAAAGGATAGCAAGAGAATGAAAACTATTCCATACAAAAATACATGCAAATGTGTTTGAAATTGCATTCTCCTTCCCTCAAAAAATAGCAAGAGAATGAAAACTATTCCATGCAAAAATACATGCAAATGTGTTTAAAATTGCATTCTCTTTCCCACAAAGGATAGCAAGAGAATGAGAACTATTCCATACAAAAATACATGCAAACGTGTTTAAAATTGCATTTTCTTTCCCACAAAGAATAGCAAGAGAATGAAAACTATTCCATACAAAAATACATGCAAATGTGTTTTAAATTGCATTCTCTTTCTAAGTCATGTTTGGCAATGTTAATACACCACATTGTTCTTTAATAGTGGAGTCTGAAATCAATTCCTGCCTAGGATTGGTCTCCATGCCCTCAGTGATCGAGAGGTGATTCAAGGATTCGCTCGAACCACTGACTGCAAGGACTAGGGCAATCCCTGGGATGGTAAAGTTATTATTGGTCCTGTATTTTTTGGCAACTAGATTGTTCCAGGCTGTGACAAGTCTAGGCATAGATATGAGCCAGGCAACCTACTAAAGGTAGTCCTGAATGCCTTGCACCATGCCTAGTCCATCATGTCCACTTCCCCAAAACACCAGAGGAGTGGCATGATTTAAAGATCCAGTTTTATAATCTAGCTGGGTTGCCAAGAGTATTGGGGGCCATAGATTGCACTCATATATTGATATAGCCTCCCATGGGAAGAGAGGAGCCATACCAGGAAGCAGAACCACTCGCTGAATATCCAGGTCATCTGTGACGCCAGGTTAAGAATCATGGATTGCCTGATTCTAGTCATTATTCCTTTATCCTCCGGAATTCATATATATATACAATCAGGTCCAGGAGGGACAAATGCCAGAGGGAATCCTAATAGGTAAATATCTCTTATAAATTTTCACTTATGTATATTATAGATTTAATTCATTCAGATTGCTAATATCGATGCTCTATTTCTTTTATACAGGTGATTCTGGATATTATTGTCTTCCGTGGCTGTTCACACCCGTCAACAACCTCAAAAGAGTGGAAGAGGTGCTCTACAACGAGGCGCATATCGCTACCCGATCAGTGATTGAGCGCACCTTTGGCGTACTGAAGAGCCGTTTCCGATGCTTGGACACCTCCGGGTGGCTCTTCAGTACGCCTCCTCCAAAGTCTATTTTCCTTATCTGCTGTATGTTACACAAAATTGCCATTAACATGCCTGATATAGATCTGGAGAGCTTGGATGTCCCCAAGTATGACAATCATTTAGCTCCATTACAGCTAAATGATGCAAGGGGAGTCCAAGCTCGAGCAGACTATATTCAGGCGGTTTTTGGCCAATAATGGTGTCATGATTGCCTGTGTAACATACAGTAGTTTTATTTTTGTAATATTATTTTACACTATAGCTTTTTTTCCCAAAAGATGTGAATTTTGGTTTTCTTGCAATTATCGAATTGTTTGTCAATAAATATCTTGGAAAAAAAAACTTCAATTAAAGCTTATTTATTGTACACTTGATTCTGTTTTTCATTCTAAATTGTTTAATGGATTGTCAGTTTTTTTTGTGCAGACCTAAATGTCCAAATTATATTTTTTTAATATGGTTTTAATCTCTCATGTTTGTGAATGTTAAGGTGACAGCAAAGTCAAAATTACACCTTCATGAATCGGATAGGGCATGTCATTTTTACAAAACATTACTATTTGGCTTTTTCTTCTAATGTGCTTTGTTCTCTCTTTATTCCTATTTGAAAGATACACCTAGGTCGCTTCATATGATAATATCTAAGTACTTGAAGGGTGCCTCTTATCACATGCTGTTTTATTTGCTTTTCACAACAGGGGAGGCTTATAGATAATATTGAAATCACGCACGTTGCTTTTTGCAGACAATGCACTCATTGGCTAATAGGCAAGTCAATTGATAATGTATTAAATATCATGTAATCAGAGGGCTGTCATGAGATGCTTAGAGAGAAAGTAATAATAGGTAAAGTATAGTAATGGGACATGAAACACAAACGGCTAGATTACGAGTTGTGCGTTAAGGTAAAAAAGCAGCGTTAAGAGGTCCTAACGCTGCTTTTTTACGCCCGCTGGTATTACGGGTCTTGAAGGTTTAGGGGCACCGCACACTTCTTTGGCCTTACCGCAAAACGACTTACGTAAACTTTGTAAAGTCTTTTTTCTATGGGACTTCCATAGCGCCGGTATTACGAGTCTGTCCTGGGAGGCCAAAAAGTGAGCGGTACACCCTACACCGTCAAGAGTACTAACGCATTTAAAAGTCAGTAGTTAAGAGTTTTATGGTACAACGCCGTAACATAAAACTCATAACTAAAGTGCTAAAAAGTACACTAACACCCATAAACTACCTATTAACCCCTAAACCGAGGCCCTCCTGCATCGCAAACACTAAAATAAAATTTTTAACCCCTAATCTGCTGCTCCGGAAACCGCCGCCACCTACATTATATTTATGAACACCTAATCTGCTGCCCCCAACATCGCCAACACCTACATTATATTTATTAACCCCTAAACTGCCGCCCCAATGTTGCCGCCACCTACCCACACTTATTAACCCCTAATTTGCCGCCCCAATGTCGCCACCACTAAAATAAACATATTAACCCCTAAACCGCCGCACTCCCGCCTCGCAAACATTAGTAAAATATTATTAACCGCTAATCTGCTGTCCCTAACATCGCCGCCACCTACCTACATTTATTAACCCCTAATCTGCCGCCCCCAACGTCACCACCACTATACTAAATGTATTAACCCCTAAACCTAAGTCTAGCCCTAACACCCCCTAACTTAAATATAATTTAAATAAATATAAATAAAATTACTATAATTAGTTAAATTATTCCTATTTAAAACTAAATACTTACCTATAAAATAAACCCTAAGCTAGCTACAATATAACTAATAGTTACATTGTAGCTAGCTTAGGGTTTATTTTTATTTTACAGGCAAGTTGGTATTTATTTTAACTAGGTAGAATAGTTAGTAAATAGTTATTAACTATTTAATAACTACCTAGCTAAAATAAATACAAAAGTACCTGTAAAATAAAACCTGTTACAATAACACGTAACACTACACTATAATTAAATAAATTAACTAATTTAACAACAATTAAAAAAATTAAATTAAATTAGCTAAAGTACAACCCCCCCCCACTAAATTACAGAAAATAATAAACAAATTACAAGATATTTAAACTAATTACACCTAATCCAATAGCCCTATCAAAATAAAAAAGCCCCCCAAAATAAAAAAACCCTAGCCTAATCTAAACTACCAATAACCCTTAAAAGAGCCTTTTGCGGGGCATTGCCCCAAAGTAATCAGCTCTTTTACCTGTAAAAAAAAATACAAACAACCCCCCCAAGAGTAAAACCCACCACCCACACAACCAACCCCCCAAATAAAATACTAACTAAAAAAACCTAAGCTCCCCATTGCCCTGAAAAGGGCAGTTGGATGGACATTGCCCTTAAAAGGGCAGTTAGCTCTTTTGTGGCTCAAAGTCCCTAACCTAAAAATAAAACCCACCAATATACCCTTAAAAAAACCTAACACTAACCCCCTGAAGATCGACTTACAGTTCTGAAGACCGGACATCCATCCTCAAGGAAGCGTATGGCGAAAATTGACCCTTTAAAGGGACAGTCTACACCAGAATTTGTATTTTTTTTAAAGATATGTAATCCCTTTATTATCCATTCCATAGTTTTGCATAACCCAAACAGTTATATAAATACACTTTTTACCTCTGTGATTAACTTGTTTGTAGGCCTCTGCAAACTGTCCCCTCATTTCATTTCTTTTGACAGACATGCATTTTAGCCAATCAGTGCTGGCTCCTAGGAACTCCACGTGTGTGAGCACAGTGTTATCTATATGACACACATGAACTAACACCCTCTAGTGGTGATACACTGTCAAAATGCCTTGAGAGAAGAGGCGGCCTTCAAGGGCTTAGAAATTAGCATATGAACCCCCTAGGTTTAGCTTTCAACTAAGAATACCAAGACAACAAAGAAAAATTGGTGATATAAGTCAGTTGGAAAATTGTTTTAAATTACATGCCCTATCAGAATCATGCAAGTTTATTTTGGGCTAGACTGTCTCTTTACTAAACTGAGCCAAGTATATTTTGCCCATGCATTGAATTTTATCAACAAGTATTTTAAAAAAAAAAGGATTATGTAAATCAAATAAAAACAAACAAATAACTAAATTCAGAAAATAATGTATTTAATCAAAGGCATAACTAGAAGCCACAGGGCCCTGGTGCAAGAATCTAAGAATGCCCCCCCCCCCAAAAAAAAAAGTGAATTTGCTACATATCTCTCTCTTTTTTACATTTAACACAGAAAAAACTGTGAATCAGATTACATGTCTGCAAAAGGAGGTACCCTGTGCCCACAGTCTGTGAGATGGTCTGACCCCCTATTACTGTATATAGTGGCACTGTTTAACCCACCAGTAGTGATGTCGCGAACCTAAAAATTTGGGTTCGCGAACAGCGAATGCGAACTTCCGCAAAAGTTTGCGAACCGGCGAACCGGGCGAACCGCCATAGACTTCAATAGGCAGGCGACTTTTAAAACTCACAGGGACTCTTTCTGGCCACAATAGTGATGGAAAAGTTGTTTCAAGGGGACTAACACCTGGACTGTGGCATGCCGGAGGGGGATCCATGGCAAAACTCCAATGGAAAATTACATAGTTGATGCAGAATCTGGTTTTAATCCATAAAGGGCATAAATCCCCTAACATTTCTAAATTGTTTGGAATAACGTGCTTTAAAACATCAGGTATGATGTTGTATCGATCAAGTAGTGTAAGGGTTACGCCCGCTTCACAGTGCGCAGTGTAGGTGATATACCTGCCCTGACCATGCTTTGCAGACCAGGTATCAGTGGTCAGATGGACCCTTGCCCCAACACTGTGTGCCAGACATGCCATTATAGCAGACTTATATGGCTTTGGCGTTGCTTTTTGGTAATTAGAAGGCTGCTAAATGCCACTGCGCACCACACGTGTTTTATGCCCAGCAGTGAAGGGGTTAATTAGGGAGCATGTAGGCAGCTTGTAGAGTTAATTTTAGCTTAAGTGTAGTGTAGTAGACAACCCAAAGTATTGATCTAGGCCCATTTTGGTATATTTCATGCCACCATTTCACCGCCAAATGCGATCAAATAAAAAAAAATTGTTCACTTTTTCACAAACGTAACGCCTAGATTTAGAGTTCTGTGTTAGCCGTCCAAACCAGCGTTAGGGGGTCCTAACGCTGGTTTTTACCGCCCGCTGGTATTTAGAGTCAGTCAGGAAAGGGTCTAACGCTCACTTTCCAGCCGCGACTTTTCCATACCGCAGATCCCCTTACGCCAATTGCGTATCCTATCTTTTCAATGGGATCTTTCTAACGCCGGTATTTAGAGTCTTAGCTGAAGTGAGCGTTAGAAATCTAACGACAAGACTCCAGCCGCAGAAAAAAGCCAGGAGTTAAGAGCTTTCTGGGCTAACGCCGGTTCATAAAGCTCTTAACTACTGTGCTCTAAAGTACACTAACACCCATAAACTACCTATGTACCCCTAAACCGAGGCCCCCTCAGATCGCCGCCACTCTATTAAATTTTTTAACCCCTAATCTGCCGACCGCACACCGCCGCAACCTACATTATCCCTAGGTACGCCTAATCTGCTGCCCCTAACACCGCCGACCCCTGTATTATATTTATTAACCCCTAATCTGCCGCCCCCAACGTCGCCGCCACCTACCTACAATTATGAACCCCTAATCTGCCGAACGGACCTCACCGCTACTCTAATAAATGCATTAACCCCTAAAGCTAAGTCTAACCCTAACACTAACACCCCCCTAAGTTAAATATAATTTTATTCTAACGAAATAAAATAATTCTTATTAAATAAATTATTCCTATTTAAAGCTAAATACTTACCTGTAAAATAAACCCTAATATAGCTACAATATAAATAATAATTATATTGTAGCTATTTTAGGATTTATATTTATTTTACAGGCTACTTTGTATTTATTTTAACCAGGTACAATAGCTATTAAATAGTTAATAACTATTTAATAGTTTCCTAGTTAAAATAATTACAAAATTACCTGTAAAATAAATCCTAACCTAAGTTACAATTAAACCTAACACTACACTATCAATAAATTAATTAAATGATTACTTTCTGTTATAATTTTTAAGATAAACAACTAACATATTAAAGTTAATAAACATTAATTAAAACCTACTGACCTATATTTTCTCCAAAACTAAGTTTCATAATGTTCTAAAAGTTATATCTTTTATTCGCCGATGATGTTACGTTATCCTGCCCACTATTTTCAGCACTGCATGTTCAAAATACTTAAACCAATAACTTTGTGTTTAAAGCGCCATTTTGAAACCTTGGTATTGTAAACGGATTGGTACAGAGCAAAGGATACCCACGGAGTGGGTTTGGAAAACAATTAAATTTGCAGATAAGATTTCTGATATACGGTAGAGATATGTTAATGAAATGCTATTGATAAAAAGCGTATTTGGGGTAGTTAGTTAGTAACAGGCATAGAAAATATTTACTTACAGTGGCCCTTTAAATAAACTATCTACAATTATCTACAATTAAATCAACTAAACTAAATTAAAAAAACAAACAAACACTAAATTACAAAAAAATAAAAAAAGATTACAAGAATTTTAAACTAATTACACCTACTCTAAGCCCCCTAAAAAAATAACAAAGCCCCCCAAAATATATAATGCCCTACCCTATTCTAAAATAAAAGTTTTACAGCTCTTTTACCTTACCAGCCCTTAAAAGGGCCTTTTGCGGGGCATGCCCCAAAGAATTCTGCTCTTTTGCCTGTAAAAAAACAATACAATACCCCCCCCAACATTACAACTTACCACCCACATACCCCTAATCTAACCCGAACTCCCCTTAAAAAACCTAACACTAAGCCCCTGGAGATCTTCCTACCTTGTCTTCACCACGCTGGGTATCACCGATCCGTCCAGAAGAGGGTCCGAAGTCTTCATCCTATCCAGGAAGAAGAGGTCCAGAAGAGGGTCCGAAGTCTTCATCCTATCCAGCAAGAAGAGGGCATCCGGACCGGTAGACATCTTCATCCAGGCGGCATCTTCTATCTTCTTCCATCCGACACGGAGCGGGACCATCTTGAAGCAGCCGAGACAGATCCATCCTCTTCTAATGACGTCCTAAGTCCGAATGAAGGTTCCTTTAAGGGACGTCATCCAAGATGGCGTCCCTCGAATTCCGATTGGCTGATAGGATTCTATCAGCCAATCGGAATTAAAGTAGGAAAAATCTGATTGGCTGATTCAATCAGCCAATCAGATTCAAGTTCAATCGGATTGGCTGATCCAATCAGCCAATCAGATTGAGCTCACATTCTATTGGCTTTTCCAATCAGCCAATAGAATGCGAGCTCAATCTGATTGGCTGATTGGATCAGCCAATCCGATTGAACTTGAATCTGATTGGCTGATTCAATCAGCCAATCAGATTTTTCCTACCTTAATTCCGATTAGCTGATAGAATCCTATCAGCCAATCGGAATTCGAGGGACGCCATCTTGGATGACGTCCCTTAAAGGAACCTTCATTCGGACTTAGGACGTTGTTAGAAGAGGATGGATCCACGTCGGACCCTCTTCTGGACGGATGGGTGATACCCGGCGTGGTGAAGACAAGGTAGGAAGATCTTCAGGGGCTTAGTGTTAGGTTTTTTAAGGGGGGTTTGGGTTATATTAGGGGTATGTGGGTGGTGGGTTGTAATGTTGGGGGGGGATTTTATTGTTTTTTTACAGACAAAAGAGCAGAATTCTTTGGGGCATGCCCCGCAAAAGGCCCTTTTAAGGGCTGGTAAGGAAAAAGAGCTGTAAATCTTGTATTTTAGAATAGGGTAGGGCATTTTTTTTGGGGGGGGGGCTTTGTTATTTTTTTAGGGGGCTTAGAGTAGGTGTAATTAGTTTAAAATTCTTGTAATCTTTTTTTATTTTTTGTAATTTAGTGTTTTTTTTTGTAATTTAGTGTTTGTTTGTTTTTGTAATTTAGTTAAGTTGATTTAATTGTAGATAATTGTAGATAGTTTATTTAATTAATTTATTGATAGTGTAGTGTTAGGTTTAATTGTAACTTAGGTTAGGATTTATTTTACAGGTAATTTTGTAATTATTTTAACTAGGTAACTATTAAATAGTTATTAACTATTTAATAGCTATTGTACCTGGTTAAAATAAATACAAAGTAGCCTGTAAAATAAATATAAATCCTAAAATAGCTACAATATAATTATTATTTATAATGTAGCTATATTAGGGTTTATTTTACAGGTAAGTATTTAGCTTTAAATAGGAATAATTTATTTAATAAGAATTATTTTATTTCATTAAAATAAAATTATATTTAACTTAGGGGGGTGTTAGTGTTAGGGTTAGACTTAGCTTTAGGGGTTAATACATTTATTTGAGTAGCGGTGAGGTCCGGTCGGCAGCTTAGGGGTTAATAATTGTAGGTAGGTGGCGGCGACGTTGGGGGGGGGCAGATTAGGGGTTAATAAATATAATATAGGGGTCGGCGGTGTTAGGGGCAGCAGATTAGGGGTACATAGGGATAACGTAGGTTGCGGCGGCGTACAGAGTGGCAGATTAGGGGTTAAAAATAATATGCAGGGGTCAGCAATAGCGGGGGCAGCAGATTAGAGGTTAATAAGTGTAAGGTTAGGGGTGTTTAGACTCGGGGTACATGTTAGGGTGTTAGGTGCAGACTTAGGAAGTGTTTCCCCATAGGAAACAATGGGGCTGCGTTAGGAGCTGAACGCTTCTTTTTTGCAGGTGTTAGATTTTTCCGCAAAACTCTAAATCTAGGCATTAGGTTTCTCACAGAAATTATTTACAAACAACTTATGCAATTATGGCATAAATGGTTGTAAATGCTTCTCTGGGATCTCCTTTGTTCAGAAATAGCAGACTTATATGGCTTTGGCGTTGCTTTTTGGTAATTAGAAGGCTGCTAAATGCCACTGCGCACCACACGTGTTTTATGCCCAGCAGTGAAGGGGTTAATTAGGGAGCATGTAGGCAGCTTGTAGAGTTAATTTTAGCTTAAGTGTAGTGTAGTAGACAACCCAAAGTATTGATCTAGGCCCATTTTGGTATATTTCATGCCACCATTTCACCGCCAAATGCGATCAAATTTAAAAAAAAACTTACATTTTTTCGCAATTTTAGGAATCTCACTGAAATTATTTACAAACAGCTTGTGCAATTATGGCACAAATGGTTGTAAATGCTTCTATGGGATCCCCTTTGTTCAGAAATAGCAGACATATATGACTTTGGCGTTGCTTTCTGGTAATTAGAAGGCCGCTAAATGCTGCTGCGCATCACACGTGTATTATGGCTAGCAGTGAAGGGGTTAATTAGGTAGTTTGTAGGGAGCTTGCAGGGTTAATTTTAGCTTTAGTGTAGAGATCAGCCTCCCACCTGACACATCAGACCCCCTGATCCCTCCCAAACAGTTCCCTTCCCTCCCCCACCCCACCATTGTCCCCGCCTTCTTAAGTACTGGCAGAAAGTCTGCCAGTACTAAAATAAAAGGCTTTTAAATAAAAAAAATTATAGCATATTTACATATGCTGTGGTGTAGCATCCCCCCTTAGCCCCCAACCTCCTTGATCCCCCCCAAACAGCTCTCTAACCCTCCCCATCTGCCTTATTGGCGGCCATCTTGGGTTTTGGCAGCTGTCTGCTATTATTTCACAGTCAAAAAAGTGTTGTTTTTTTTAAATGTACACTACTGTTACACCAGATATGAGTGGTGGCACTGGGCAAGTGGGCACAGTATACGCTGTGAGCCTGACACACACGCTGGCAGGCAGGCAGCTGCAATTAGATTACACAGGGAAAAAAAAAAGCAGACTGATGTTCTAGCCCTAAAAAGGGCTTTTTGGGGTGCTGTCCTTACAGCAGAGATCAGATGAGTCCTTCAGGACTGTAGTGGACACTGAATACACTAGCCTAGCTATCGATTTCCCTATTAAATCAGCAGCAGCTACACTGTCCCTCCTCTCACTAAGAATGCAGCTTCGAAATGAATCTAAAATGGATGCTGTCCAAGAGGTGGGAGGGTCTGGGAGGGAGGGTCTGCTGCTGATTGGCTGTAATGTGTCTTCTGACTGTGAGGTACAGGGTCAAAGTTTACTCAATGATGACGAATAGGGGGCAGATCGAACATTGCATATGTTCACCGTCTGCGGCGAACATGCTATGTTCGCCGGGAACTATTCGCGACATCACTACCCACCAGTACTGTATATAGTGAGTCAGTGACACAGTCTGTAATCTGTCTGTGACATGGTCCAGCCCCCCCGTACTATATATAGTGGTACTGTATAGACTGACACTGTTTACCCCCACGCCCCCCCATGCTGTCGTAACAAGGTCTGTAATTTGCTGGTTCTACAAACATACACACACACATACATGCATAAATACACAGTCACATACATACATACACACACACATAAACACCAATGGGTAAAACAGAAACACTAACCCCTGTAGTCAGAGACACTAGTGAAGCATCATGTCACACTCACATGATATCAGTGCAGGCACTGGCAGGTCAACGTTTTTTTATTGGGGGCCCAGTCACAATTGCGACCTCTGCACCCCCTGTAGTTTCGTCCCTGTATTCAATGAAAATCTTAAAATAATATCAAAAAATAAATACAAGCATTTTTTTATGCATAATACAAAATCATAGTAACAAATATAGAGTAAAGAAAAAATATATACAAAAATAAAATATTGCTCTCATGGTTTGGACCACTTAGAGGCAGGGGGAGATTGTGGAGGTTATTTCTCCCTTGCAGACCTCCCATGGAGCAACATAAATAGATTTCTATTAAAATTCCGGCTGTCTTCATCCGCCCTCTCCCTACGCTCCAGTTCCCTCTGATTGATAGCTACCCAGGCCATGTCTACTTCTAACCTCTCCCAATCAAAATCTAACCTCTCCCTTTCTATAACTACTCTTTCCCTTTCTAAATTTAATATGTCCCTATGTCTTAATTCTCTTTCCCTTTCTAACGCTAATCTTTCCCTATCTATTGACAATCTTTCCCTATCTAACTCTATTCTGTCCCTATCTAATTGAATGCCCCTCTCCAGTATCTGCCCCTGTTGCTCAACAGATAATCTTAATGCCCCATGCAGGTCCTGGTGATCAACCCTGTACTGCCTCCCCAGAATCAACAGTTCTCTAATTGCTGCATCTTCATTAAGAGGCAACTGTTCTGGGGCAGGATCAGCAGAGCAAGGAGCTGCTCGGGCATGAGCAGCAGAGACAAGAGCAGCCGGGGCAGGAGGGGCAGCAGGGACAAGAGCAACTGGATGATATGTTCCCTGAGAGATTTCCTGCTCCTGTAATTCCTGAAACAGGATCTCTCCCAGGAACTGATCCTCATCCATAGTTGCTCTTATCTCCCGAAGACAAACGGACAACTCCTCTTTAATATCACGTGCACGACCGGTATCTAAAGAAAAGGTAAAAGAAAAATATTATAATCACACGTAATTTCAAGTGAAACATTAATGGCATATGTAATTAAAAATGAAACTTTCATGATTTATAGAAAGATTTTAAATTTAAGACATTTTAGTTTAATCTGCATGATTCAGATAGTTAATGTTATCTTAATACACTTTTGAATACATGCGTATTTTATATAGTGCTTTGTTCTCTTGTTATGTGCTTTGAAATATAAATATGCACATATACTACACTAGTGCTAGCTATTTGCTGGTTATTGCGTGCACACATTTTTATCTTTGGATTATGTAACTAAATGTGTATAGCTAGCGGCCAGTATTGCAATGCTTTTCCTTCATCAAATGATAAAAACATAATTAAAGCTACATGAAACCAATTCAAGCTTTATAGAAGGAGCAGCACTGACCTACTGGTTTCTAAATGAACACATGGGTGAGCTAATGAAAATCAGGGTATATATTAATATATATATATATATATATATATATATATATATATATATGCATACACCAATCAGCAGCTAGATCCTATGTTCTTTCCTGCTCCTGAACTTTCCTAGATAAACCTTTCATCAAAGGAAAAAAAGAAAAGGAAGCAAATTAAATAATAGATGTAATTTTTAAAGTTTAAAATTCTTTGCTCTATTTAAATCATGAATGTCGAATTATGACTTTACTATCCCTTTAAGCACAATTGATAATACAAGTCAGTTATAAATTTGTTTAAAGGGACAGTCTTGTCCAAAATAAACTTTCATGATTCTGATAGGGCATGTAATTTTAAACAATTTTCCAATTGACTGTTATCACCAATTTTTCTTTGTTGTCTTGGTATTCTTAGTTGAAAGCTAAACCTAGGAGGTTAATATGCTAATTTCTCTCAGGGCATTTTGATAGTTTTTCACCACTAGAGGGTGTTAGTTCATGTGTATCATATATATATATATATATATATATATATATATATATATATATATATTATAGATAACACTGTGCTCATACACGTGGAGTTCCTAGGAGCCAGCACTGATTGGTTAAAATGCATGATAATCACAGAGGTAAAAGGTGTTTTTATTTAACTGTTTGGGGTTATGCAAAACTAGGTAATTGGTAAAAAAAGGGATTACATATCTTTTAAAAAATACAAAATCTGGTGTAGACTGTCCCTTTAAATTGTCTTCTCTATCCGAATAGTGAAAGAAAACATTGTCCCTTTAATTGTTTTTAAACACAGCCTTTTCTCTTCTAAGCTTACATTGATTCTAACAACTCTTTACATGCTACAACACAAGATTCAATACATGTCTCACCTATGGTTGGCACCTCAGCCAAGTTTTCCTGGACACTTATGAGTTACACATGCTGCAGGGTGTGCAGAGGGGAACATGAATTTCAGCCCTGGACAGCACAGGAACAGTAATAAGGAACAGCACTATTAATTTTCCTCCCTTCCCATCCTGCACCATGTGTAACTCCTAAGTGTCAATGAAAACAAGGCCGCGGTGGCAACCCTAGTCACACCGGATATTGTTTGCTCCTTTAACTAATCTCAAAATCTTCTTTTACATGTATGTTGGCATAACAGACAATTTTGAGTTTGAATTCTTTCATGAAGGTATATAAAAGCATAGACTAAACATTAAACATATTTGCACAACCAAGACATTTTTCTTAATATTTTTTTTCAATAGTTTAAAAACAAATATAATTCTGCGATAAGGGGGATGTTTGCAGAGTTACTAGTCAGTCAAAGATTATATCACAGATCAATGTAATTTAACAGTGTTGTTTAAATATGTGATATTATAGAGTAAGACTATTTAAACATTATGGCATTGACTGCCCCTTTAAGTGAGTACACTTAGAACAATAATGTATTCTCATGTTTTTGTTACCTGTTGAGGATATAGACGAGGTTGGAGCTGATCCCAAAGCCCTTTGTACCTCCACTGAAGTAGAAAAGGTGTCTCTCTCTGTCTCTCTCTGTCTCTCTCTGTCTCTCTCTGTCTCTCTCTCTCTCTCTCTCTGTCTCTCTCTCTCTCTCTCTCTCTCTCGTTAAAAATCAAATTCAAATCATACAGATAAGAGCATTTTAATTAAACAAAATATAACAGTAAAATACATACCTGTTGTTTGGCCAACACCTGCTGCTTCAAGGGTGCTGCACATTATGTCAGGCAGTGTCGCTGCGAAGGAGAAGCTGTGGCTGGACTCAGTCAGGATACTGACGGCCAATGGTACTGTGGTACTGTGGTACTGTGCAGCAGTAGCACTAGTAGATGCTGGAAAACATATCATTTTAAATTAGAGAAAAATAAAGATTAGTGCATATAATAATGTTAATAAAACAAAAGGTCTAAATATTATTTTAAACAAAATCATTTGCGACATGGATAACGCATGTAATAAAAGTGTAATTACCTGCCAACTCGTCAGTATTATGCCCAACCTCATTCAGACCTTGAGCCATATTAGCCCCCAACTTCTCCATGAGCAGAGTCTCATTTGACAAGAGCTCTGCGACATACGCAGCGCCACCTTCTGTAGTACGTGCAGACTTTCTCTCCCTGGCCAGCTTGGACTTCAAGATCCTCTTTATGTCAGAGAATCTTTTTTTACAATGCTCTACCGATTTCACATGAGCGCCTTCGGCAGAGACACTGTCAGCTATGCCTCTCCAGATCTGATTTATTTTGGAGAGAGAGAGGTCTTCTGGGCTCTGGAACCATATAAGAAATCATATTGATCTAGAACCTTGGTTACAAGAACCTGGTTCTAACAAAATTAGACTGTATATTGCACCCGGATTTGGTCTTCCCAGACTCCACAGATCCAAGTACAGAAATTCTTCAGATTACTAATCTCACACAAAATAAACTTAGTAAACAACACGACATCTAGTCCATTTCCATGCACCTTTTATAGTGAACTACTAATGACATGTTCTATTAAATCAGCCGTTAATTTAGTAGACAATCAACATTCAAATAGCTTTATACTCATATCTTTGTTTATGCAGATATATTCATAAAGGATATACTATTAATAAGGAAGTCATTGCTGACGCATATAATATTATAATTTAAAATAATTGTAATCCAAAAAATAAACACAATTTGGTTCTTTTCTATGAATTTTTTATTGTTATATAACCAATCATGTGATCAATCCAATTAGCCTATATTAATTTAATATACGTATTTTACACAATACAAGATCAGATTGGTCACTGTTTTGTTTTACGCTGTAAACTCTGGGATTTTAAAGTGTAGAAATAAATTTGACTTGTTTTATCTTATCCACCAAGGCATGACATGTGCTTGAGACTGTTGTGGAATTGCTTTATTAATTGACATGTTTCACTAGCCGGGTGACGTCATCCCCACGCTCCCTAGTGCAGCACATTGTTGATGATTGGGTAAGGCAGAGCACACCACTTCTTTGTGTGTGGAGAATATTGGTTTATACTTGTATCATTGGTGACGCAAATATTATTATATTCTTACAGGATATAATTTTTATAGGTCAGTCATTGGTGGCGCATATCATATTATATGCTTAAAAATTGACAGTATGGATGACATAGAAATGGTCATGATCACATGATTAAGAAAATCCGCCAATAAAATATGAATATATGTTTTCTACTGTCAATAACCAATCACATTGGTCTATACTTGTGCCAGTTGTGTCACAGTTATAAATTATTTTAGATTGATTTTAGTTTTTGATGATGGGGCGCCCAATATCGTTCACGGATGGCAAATTAGTCATCCTTGTGTACAGGATGAACAGATACTTTCCGAGATGGATTGGAGGAGTGAGAGGAGTAGCACATGAAGACTGGGACAAGATCATCTATGAGATGAAGCAAAGGATGAGACGTGTGTCCGGAATAAGACGTTCGTGCCCATTTAGCGACCTGGGGTGGCAAGAAAAGGAGCGCTACAGGCTGATTAGGTCACTTATTAGGAGGTGTAAGTGTCATTTATTATATTATGGATTATACTTTGAAATGATGCATATGTGAATTTGTTATTAATGGGCAAAAAAATATATATCTTAATAATAAATATTTTGTGAAATATTAATTATTCATCATTTGATAATCAATTATATGATCAAAATGATGGTATTTAATATGAATCTGAAAGATCAAATAAAATGAAAACAAATAATACATATTTATATATATATATATATATATATATATATATATATATATATATATATATATATATATATATATATATATATATAAACAAAAAAGAAGCACTCACTGGATTTTCATCAAAAAGTGACCAGAAATTTAATGTAGTTTGTGACGTTTCGGGACAACAACAGTCCCTTCCTCTGACTGTTGTTGTCCCAAAACGTCACAAACTACATTAAATTTCTGGTCACTTTTTGATGAAAATCCAGTGAGTGCTTCTTTTTTGTTTTTCTATCATACACCGTATAGCACCCTGGTAGTTGTTGAACGTTGGTGAGAGTGCGCATACACCAATTTTTTGCCTATATATATATATATATATATATATATATATATATATATATATATATATATATATATATATATATATATATATATATATATATATATATATATATATATATATATACACATACAGCATGTATATATAAATCTCTCTCTTTGTCTCTCTCTCTCTATATATATATATATAAATACATTTTTTTTGGTATATTACTATGCTTAAATGCATATATATATATATATATATATATATATATATATATTATTTTAGATTGGTTGTTATTTTCCGACAAAGAATGAAATCGCCATGCATTACAGCTGCAGATACATTACACAGAAGAAAACATAGCATATGAAGCTAATGTTGACATACATCTTTACATCTTCACAGATTTATCAAGGCCAATAGAGAAGATGAGAAGATTCCTCGATATATGAGGCCTGTCTCTATGGCCACACCACACAGCAATCGCTTCTCCCCCCGCTGCCATTAAGTCTATTGGCCAATCAGTCAGGGACTTAATCTAATGACCTTGATATCAAAGGTAATTTTAACTTAAAACACAATCAGCCAGATTATGAGTTTTGCTTTATGAGTGGCTCGCTACTAACTTGAAAGTTATTTCCACCGCTCACCTTTAATAGCGCTGCTATTACAGGTTTGCAAAAATGGTGTTTGTGGGCAATATCAAAGAAAAAAATAAACAGCGCTTCACCTATACAAAATATAGGATTGCTAGGGATGTTAGTCAATTGGTCATATACTATGTAGTATGCTTATTAAATTAGAATCGTAGATACATATGGGTAAAATAAGCTGATATTTAATTCAACAAATTCTCAAGTCAATACATAAATGTGCGTACTTCGCTGATACTATTCATACATATAAAAGCATTTATGAAAAACCATTCATAGATAAAATGTTCATAGAAAAAACATTCAACAATGCAAATGGGTATCTGAGTATAAAAAGAGGAGAGGACGTCTCCACCTCCTCAACATTAAAATTAGACCTTCAAAAAGGAAAGTTATTGCTTAAGGTAATGCATACACTTATTTTTGGGGATAGTAGCACTCCACCTTTAAAAGTTGCAAAATCACTTATTTATGTTGCAGTCCACTCTACAATGTTGCAATTTGTATAGCTCACTTCTCGGTGTTTAATATTCGACTTTTATCTTAATAGAACTCAGCAAATAATGACGTGGTTTTCGCATTAGTATGCATATATTATTATAAGAGATGAGTAGTTCGTGTGTTTGTGACTTATAGATAAAATAAAAGTTAATAGTTGTTGGTAAACAGTTAATAATTGTTGGCGAGTAGAGGAATAACTCCAAAGACACTCAATCGTATTTGGATGTGAAGAGTTGTGGCATTACAAAATTTCAGTGCTGCAAAGTTCAGTGCAGGATTGGTGTTTACAAGCAGGTATACTTTACCGGTCACCTTCTGTTTGCGATTTCCAGTGTGGAATTTTTTGGCGTCCCTTTGGCCCTATATCAACCTGCCGGATAATGCTCTCACCTCTGACCTTGATGTAATAGTGTCACGGTTCTCATCCACAATGTGCACTACTGATACGGTCTTTCCAGGTGTCCACTTCGCTACCGGTTTATCGATATCCTGCCTGCTTGTGCACTCCTTTCTTTATATGTCGATACTGGTAATCTGGATTCGGTTTTCAACTCTGCGCAGAGTGTCAAGTAAATTGTAGCCTGCACGGCTAATTGCTGTTCCAGATTGTCAAATTCCTTCTCTTAATAGCTCCTTCGAAACACGTCTACGCGTTTCAGCTTAGTGTAGGCTTTGTCTTTGTGGGCAATATGGCAGCGTTGAGCTCCATACCGCACACAAACACCTGCAATAACGGAGCATAAAGCTCCGTAACGCAGCCCCATTGATGTCTATGGGGAAAGAAAATGTATGTTTAAACCCACCCTAACATAAACCTCGAGTCTAAACACCCCTAATCCGCCACCCCCAATGTCGCCGCCACCTACCTACACTTATTAACCCCTAATCTACCGCCCCCAATGTCGCCGCCACCTACCTACACTTATTAACCCCTAATCTGCCACCCACAATTTCGCCGCCGCCACTATACTAAAGTTATTAACTCCTAAACCTCTGGCCTCCCACATCTCTAACACTAAATAAATATATTAATCCCTAAACCTAACCTTAAGTGTAAGCCTAACACCCCTAACTTTAATATAATTAAAATAAATCTAAAGAAAAATTACTATTATTACCTACATAATACCTATTTAAGACTAAATACTTACCTGTAAAATAAAACCTAAGCTAGCTACAATATTACTAATAGTAACATTGTAGCTATCTTAGGTTTTATTTTTATTTCACAGCTAAGTCTGTATTTATTTTAACTAGGTAGACTAGTTAGTAAATAGTTAATGAAATTACATATATGAGTTTGATGTCCCTTTAAGCTCAGAAATAACATTATTATTATTTTAAATGTTTATATGAAATAACTAATATATATATATATATATATATATATATTATATATAATATATATATATATATATATATATATATATAGAGAGAGAGAGAGAGAGAGAGAGAGAGAGAGAGAGAGAGAGAGAGAGAGAGAGAGAGAGAATAAATTGCAATTGGAAAAATTGCTTGAAATTTGTTGGAGTGTGATTCTGAATAAACTCAGATTATTAATTTCGCCAATATATTGGCATGTGGTGCAGACCCATACAATAGTTATCTCTTATTATTTATTAGAAGACAAAGTGACATAAATTAATATCACTTTAACAAAGACTGGGATTTCAGCATTCTTTTAGTTATAATAAATAACACAACACTCTCATGATATAGTATCAAACGTGTGGGTTTATTATGTGTCAGATGTACCCAGAAGATCACGAACTTGACTTAAAAATAAGTTCAATTATTCAACACACAAAATACAATATAGTGAATATAAAAATTAATTCCGTATCTTCTAGAATTCCTCCTAGAACATAATAGGACCGGTCCCACTTTCTACCATACCTCTACAAATGTTAACCCGTATAGTTAGAAGGAGGATAAATATATTGAGACTCTAAATGAGTCGTCAGACTTTACGTGGTTTAGTACTTTACGTGATTCTCAAATGCTAACTCCAACTGTAATGTGAACCATAATTGTGGCATTTCAGTTTTTGTTGTACAAAATAGGTCTATATAAGACTACTTTTGAATATATAAACAAATGTTAATGCAATATTATCATGTATGCATGTTATAATTATGTACGTTTTAACTTTTGCTGAATGCCACGTTTAGTTAGAAAGGATAGATACAGGTCTGGATCAATTGACCTAAACCACGTAAAGTCTGACTACTCATTTAGAGTCTCAATATATTTATCCTCCTTCTAACTATACGGGTTAACATTTGTAGAGGTATGGTAGAAAGTGGGACCGGTCCTATTATGTTCTAGGAGGAATTCTAGAAGATACGGAATTAATTTTTATATTCACTATATTGTATTTTGTGTGTTGAATAATTGAACTTATTTTTAAGTCAAGTTCGTGATCTTCTGGGTACATCTGACACATAATAAACCCACACGTTTGATACTATATCATGAGAGTGTTGTGTTATTTATTATAACTAAAAGAGTGCTGAAATATCAGTCTTTGTTAAAGTGATATTAATTTATGTCACTTTGTCTTCTAATAAATAATAAGATATATATATATATATATATATACACTGTATATCTATATAGTATATACAGTATATATATATATATATATATAATGAACAGAAGAGGGAAAGGGCGCACAGAAGACCTGATTCTGGGTGTAGTATGTTTAAATTCCACAAAGAGGGTAACACACAAGCAGTATTTGCACTCACTTGTGATGACCTCAAACGTTATGAGGTATGGAAAAAGCTGGGAGGCTCATCATAGCACAGGAAAAAAACGTCAGTAGTTTATATCCACAGTTCAGTCCCACTTGTATATTCACCAACCCGGAAGATTCTTCTTGAAGCCCCACCTGTCAGGATGTTGGAGTCCTGCAAAAAGAATCTCAGGGTTTTGGGGGCTTATTTTGATATTACCAATCGTAAACGGTCCCTATCTGTTGATCTAAGTGATGGAAATGGGAGTACAGATGTAGATACCAGTACTAATCCAAAAGAATTATTTAAAAGAATAGAGAAACTGAATAGGATCATCATCTTAAATTGGTGTGATATTGTGGGTTTAGAAACATATTTAAAGGCAGAGATCACACCAAGATGTCTTACTCTATCTAATATACCCATATTCAATAGCACTAATATAGAGCTGCTCACAGAGTGGGACTCTATTTTGGGAGACTGTTCAGTTTGTTTGATTAAAGTTATTATCAAATTTAGGGAACAAAATATAGAAAAAGTATCAATTGAGTTGAAAAAATTGCTCTAGTTGCTGTATAGAAAGAGGAATCACAATATGATAAAATTGATAAGGACATTAGAGACCTTCTTAGCAAAGTTGAAAGGGACACCAACACAAAGAAAAAGAAAAAAAGATTTTATGGCTAAACAAAAGGAGGAAGCAGAAATCTTAGAATCAGATACTGCAGTTCCATTCACTCCCAAAAACAGTTCAATTTTGATAAATCAAATCAAGTTAGACATATAAAAAAAAACAATACATATGAACCTTCTATACAAAATAATAACAAAAACAGAAATATAAACACATATAAAAATTATGGTAACCCAAGGAAGGGCAAAAATGGGTACAAAGAAAAAAACTATAATCATAATTATAACAGTAATTGGAATAACTATGAGAATGGACATAGTGTCTATAACAATAAAGAATGGAAGACATATGAAAATAAGGGTCCAAATTTACCCGCCGGGAGGAAGGTACATCATGGGCACAATCACAGGTTAATTCGAGGGATCACCATAGACCAAATAGGAATACCCAATGAGGGAATGAAAATAAAGTAAATTATAGACTCATAGAGTTCAGAGATTTACGGAACCTGACTCCGTAAATCTCCGTAAAGAGCCCAGCTTTCCCTGGAAAAATTCTGGGGGAAAAAGAGATCAAAGGAATATTATCACACACCCCAGCAACAAGGGATAAGTCCTGGAAACAGGTTCAAGGCAAGGGCCCAAGTAGAGGGCGCAAGGCCCAAACAAGTAGAGTGGGACTTGGAGTGGAGACCACCACAAGCATTAAATCACATAAGGGGCAGAAAAAGAACCATAGATACAGAAGAGGATGCAGGGCAGGAAGGAGACTTTAATACAAAAAGAAGGAAACCATAGAGAATAATGAGACTTTAAACGCCATAACATTATTTAGTATTTCCTTATATGTACTAAATTCAATATAAGAGTCACTTCTAAGAAAAGGCCTCTCCTTTGCACCTATGTAAACACCAAACCCCTTTGATTTATTTATAGATGTCAATAAATTTATTAGAAAATTGACACTAGTTTGCCATTTTGAAAAAAAAAAATGATAGGGAAGGTAACGAGGACAATGAAACCCTAAAAGCTTTGTTTGTTTTGGAACAAGAAAACTGTAGTCAGATATTAAATTTTCCTGAAGAATGGCCAATAATGGAAGCCAGTATGTCTTCCCCGGGAGGCTCACAGGAACAGAAAGCATTTCATAGTCATTTAAGACCCAAGTCTATATTCTCCACTGTTCAGTCACAGGGTAAATTTATTACAAATTTTAAAGATGCAGTCCTGCAGGAGTGTACAGACATGTGTAAAAACTTCAAGATGAAAAGCATAACTTGAGTCTTAAGGAAAAAGATGCACTAACTAACCTTAAAGGGACACTGAACCCAAAAATTTTCTTTCATGATTCAGATAGAGCAGGCAATTTTAAGACACTTTCTAATTTACTCCTATTATCAATTTTTCTTCATTCTCTTGCTATCTTTATTTGAAAAGTTTTTTTGGGTTTTGACTCTGGACAGCACTTTTCTATTGGTGAATGGGCCAGCATCTAAACTTACATTCTTGCATTTCAAATAAAGATGCCAAAAGAATGAAGAAAATTTGATAATAGGAGTAAATTTGAAAATTGCTTAAAATGTCATGCTCTATCTGAATCACGAAAGAAAACATTTGGGTTCAGTGTCCCTTTAAGAATAATGAGATTATTATTGTAAGAGAAGAAATTAATTAAGGATATATCTTGGAGACCGACGTACCGGTGGGCATGGCGGTGGGATAGAGGCAATCAAATATTTTTTGATAAAGTACGAACAGTTCCAGTATGTACAAAATTCTTTTATCCTTGAATCCATTAGATTTGTTCTGAAGAAAAACTATTTTCTCTTCCAAGAAAGATTCTATCTGCAAACAAGTGGCACCGCCATGGGGACTAAATTTGCTCCGAATTTTGCAAACCTGTACATGGGACATTTTGAGGACAACTTGATATATAAAGATAATGGAAATGGCTATAAGGACAAACATCTTGTTTTTTTGGAGACAATATATAGATGACATTCTGATCATCTGGGATGGGGACCTCCACAGCTGGACAGAATTATTTATTTTTTATATTTATTTATAAAATATTTTACCAGGAAGGATACATTGAGATTTCTCTTGTTTTCAAGTATGTCCTAGGTCCACAAAACATTGCATTGATACAATAGGGTACAATAAAATACAAAAACAATATTAATACAAAACATATGCAAAATTTAACATAGAACAGGTAAGAAATATATAATCAACCATGACAGGTGCATTTTGTTTTGAGATATGCAGACAGGGATCTCTTGAAGGATTCTAGGCTTGGGGAAGGTTTTAAAGTGTACGGGAGGTCATTCCATAATTGTGGTGCTCTGTAGGAAAATGAGGATCAAGCTGCTTTCTTTTTGTATGGGGGCAGACTAAATAATGTGCTGGTACTGGATCAGAGGCTATGGGAGGTGGGAACAGCTTGGGAGAGCATTCTGCTCAGGTAGGGTGGGAGCTTCCCAGAAAAGCTCTTAAACACAAGGCTGGAAAGATGAAGGGTGCATCTGGATTCCAGCGACAGCCAGTTTAGTTCTTTTAGCATGTCACAATGGTGGGTCCTGTAGTTACATTGTAACACAAAGCGGCAGAACGAGTTATACAGTGTATTAAGTTTATTAAGGTGAGTTAGCGGTGCAGGTGCATATACTACATCCCCATAATCCATGATTGGCATCAGCATTTGCTGTACAATCTTTTCCTTTACTGTAGGGCTGAGTCAGGATTTGTTTCTGTACAGGGCACCTAGTTTTGGATAGAGTTTAGATGCAATTTTTTCTATGTGGAGACCAAAATATAGATTGGGGTCTAACAACATACCCAAGTATTTGAAAGAGTTGACTGCGGTCAGTGTGCAATTTGATTTTGTTTTAATGCGTAGATGGGAATTTTGTAGTTTGTGTAATTTAGGACCCATTCCAAAGATCATTCTGACAGTTTTGTCAGTGTTTAGGAAGAGTTTGTTTTTTGAGATCCACTTTTCTACCTCTGTGAACTGGTCTTGGAGCACTGCCTCAAGCTGGGGCAGATCAGATTTGTTTGCATAGATTACCGTGTCGTCTGCGTACATGTGCACAGTTGAGGATTTTCAGACATTTGGCAGATCATTTATGAATAATGTGAATAGTAGGGGGCCGAGAATAGAACCTTGGGGAACACCACACGTGACTGGTAGAGGGAGGGAGTCGCTGTCAGAAATGGAGACATACTGTGATAGATCCGATACATATGATCGAAACCAGGTTAGCGGACGATCACCAATACCTGAGTTTTTTAGTTTGAGCAGTAATATGTCGTGGTCTACTGTGTCAAAGGCCTTTGCAAAATCAAGGAAAATTGCTCCAGTTAGGTCTCCTTGTTCCATGCCAGTTTGGATGTTGTTGCAAACTTTTAGGATGGCAGTTGTAGTGGAGTGATTTGGGCGAATACCTTATTGAACAGGGGTCAGATAGTTAGATTGTTGGTAATACTCACGTAGTTGCGTATGGACACATTTTTCTAAGATTTTTGACAATACTGGGAGCAATGATATTGGGCGATAGTTAGTAACCAAGGTTAACTCACCACTTTTATGGATAGGCACTACTCTTGCAGTCTTCCAAAGTTTGGGTATGTAACCAGACACCAAGACACCAGGTTTAGTAATTACCGGCGCACTGAGCTTCAACAGCATTGCTGGGATTTGATCAGGTCCAGGCTGTTTTTTCATTTTTAGATTATTAAGGTGTTTCTTAATGACATTGATGGGTACAGGTCTAAAAATGAACTTCTCTATATTGGGTCATTGCAGATTTAGCGGGGCCAGATCCACATTTGTAGTTTCAGGATGCGTGTCATTTATTAGTTCTAAGGGAAGTTGAAGGGTTTGGTTATCCACTTTGACAGTGGAGGGTTGGGAGTGGACTGGGGGAGTGTGTAAGTTATTTATGACTTTCCAAAACTTTCTAGGGTTTGATATGTTATTGTTCAGATTTTCACAGAAATATTGGGCCTTGGCCAATTTTGTTTGTTTAGTGCATATATTTTACCATTGTCTATATACACAGTGATCGTTCATAGAGCCAGTATGCTTGTACTTTGACCACAGAGAATCCCGAAACTGGTACATTTGAATGAGGTCAGCTGTGATCCAATTCATATGTGCTCCTTTTTTTCTCACCTTACGCAGCGGGGCATGCAAATTCCAAACTTGTAGGAGTTCGGACTGAAAGAATTCAACTGCAGAATCTAAATCTGGAATTAAGTTTAATCTGTGCCAGGGGAGGTTCTTGATGTCATTTAGAAATAATTGAAGATTACATTTTTTGAAGGACCTGGTGATTTTAACTTTGGGAGAGGATTTAGTAGCCTTTATTTTGCGCACGGAGTACACTAAGCAGTGGTCACTGAAACTGTTAGGGAGAACACCTGCTTCCTGGATTCGGTCAGGAGAAGTGGAGAGAATCCAATCGAGCAGGGTGTGGTTATGGCTTTTAATGTTTATGCGAGTTGGGGATTAATTGCGTTAGCTGCAAAGTCTTAAATGGTGAACAAGAACTATTGTTTTTAGGATTCAGCCAATCAATATTAAAATCTCAAAAGACCAAAATTTCACTTTTTGGGTTTTGAGCTATGGTTTCACTAAGGAGATGGGCTATGTCAGAAAGGGAATGCACAGGGGAGCTAGGTGGGCGGTAGATTCCTGCAACAATGATTGATTTACTGTACGGGATCTCAATTGTGCCAGAAAGGAAATAAAAGGTGGCAGGAGAGCTACATTTTTGTAAGGGAGTGTACTTTATGGAATTGTCAACATAAATTACAATACCGCCTCCTCTTTTTGCTCTGTCATTTCTATAACATGAATACCCATGTATTGCAATGGCAGAGTCAGGCAGGGCCGCCATCAGGGGGTGACAGGGGTGACTCCTGTCAGGGGCCCAATGGGCTAGGGGGGCCCCATGAGGCAAGAACTTATAAATAAAATTATTATTATTTTTTTTAATTACATTTTGGCAGCCACCAGTGGGTACTACAGCAGAGTGCTAATTGAGCATGGGAAATGTTATTACAAGGAGTAAAGTATTAGCATTTGAGAGGATTTATAAGTGTGCACTGAACCACTATGCACAGTGTGAGACAGACTTGGCACTTTGTTTGTAGAGTGTGTGCCTGAGTCAGACGGCTGATCACTTTCATTTGTAGAGGAGGTAGGAATTACTTAGCAAATGTTTTTTATTTCTTTGTGCAATTTAAGATTGTAACTTCAGTGTGGTAGTAGTTGTATGGTGGGGCCAATGGTCCATAAAAACACATTTTTTTAGCAGCAGTGTATTTATGATTATTTGACAATGCTGTAGAAATTATATATTTTAAACCATAAAGAAATGTTTCCTCCTCAATACACAAATGATATATATTACATTCCAGTTTACTGCCCCTTTATGCAAGGACTTTCCAGATACAAGGAGGCATTTTATCTAAGATTTTTACATCTGCATAACATGTTATACTCTCAGACTAAGATTGCTCAGTGTTGGAAATGAGACAGGTTAACTTAAAACTGTTCAGTTTACTCTACAGCTGACTTAATTTTGAAATGCATACCAACAAGCTTAAATCCTGCATTTAACCAGATCTAATGGTATGAGTACCACAGCTTATGATTCCACCAAGACCATATAGAGTACAGCATTTTCAAAATCCACAAGTACAGCTGACAGATGGTAACATTTGTACATTATATTTGAAGTGGTGCTCTTGGTTGGGGAATATAGGGAAAATATCAAACAAACATATGTCAACCTTTTAAAAGTACTTTTCTTCATCTAGCCATCTACCCAGATCATTAATGTACAATTTTGAATTCACAGAATTATTTTTGTTTGCACATTTACAAATATGATTCTTTAAAAAGTGATCTCTTAATTTCTGCATTTTATTTATCATGCATGTCACACACTGTTGATTTAGGGGATGCAAGGTGCATAAATGTTTCCTTCTGTGAGTGTTTCTGTGGGTGTCTGTGTTTATGTCTTTGTGCTTTGGTTTGTGTCTCTATGAGTGTGTATGTATTTTTTTTCTGTGGATGTCTGTGAGGGTGTGTGCATATGTCTTTGAGCTTTTTCTATGGGTGTCTCTGTGAGGGTGGGCGTGTGTTTGTCTTTGTGTATTTTCTCTGGATGCCTCTGTGAGGGTGGGTGTGTATATCTGTGTTTTCTGTGGATGTCTTTGTGAGGGTGTGTGTGTATGTATGTCTGTTTTCTGTGGATGTCTCTGTAAGGGTGTGTATTTTCTGTGGGTGTCTCTGTGAGGGTGTGTGTATGTCTTTCTGTGTTTTCTGTGGGTCTCTGTGTGTGTGTGTGTAGGTCTTTCTGTGTTTTCTGAGGCTGTCTCTGTTGGTGTTTCCTTGGATGTATGTGCAAGTTTGAGTTTGTGTGTGTGTGTGTGTGTCCATTGTCTGTTCCCTTTTAGGACATTTTGACCTTACTACTGATTATTCACATCTTTCTACAGACTTTGAGACTAATGAGATCGGAAGTCACCAATCTACCATTTAACCTTTAAATTATTGTTTAGACAGTTCAGGGCCCTTCCTTTCAGCCATTGCATGCTGTTGTCATCATTTAGTTGGCATCTTCCTTTACAAAAAGATAATCAGAACTCCATATTTTGTTTTCTAAATCTCCTTTTTTTTTTACAAAACTGTAGTTTACCTTATTACTTGACAGGTCAATGTAAACAAGTGCTAAGTGTCTGTTTGGGTGTCTGTGTCTGAGTTTCTTTGCGTGTTTGCTAGAGTGTCTATATGTGAATCCTTATGTGTGAGTATGTGTGTGTGTTTCAGTGTATGTTACTACCTTTACAACATTTCCAAGTTTAAATAGACACTTAAGAATAAAGTGCATATACGTTTTAGTCACTTGGTCAAAAATTGCACATGTCAAAGGAGGGGGGGGGGGCTGATCAATGGTTAAGTCAGGGGCCCCAAAATTTCTAGTGGTGGCCCTGGAGTCAGGTATTTGTACGGCTAGCCATGATTCAGAGATCACAATGATTTTGGTCTTGTAATGTGAACACCATGCTTGCAATGCATCAATTTTTGGTAGTAAACTGCGGATATTACAGTGCACAAAGGAAAGGCCTTTTTTAGCTGGAAGGCTATGAATGGATTTGTTGGTGGACCAGGGTTAGACTCTACATCATTTGCAAGAGCAAGTAGCATAAGGATTAGGAATAGGAATTTGGACACATTTTTGTTTGTCCATAAAGTGAATGGGATACTTTATAATTCACAAGGAATCTCAACTCCAATATCTTTAATCTTAGGTTTACTAAAAACATCAATGAGAGGGAAATAAGCTTCTTGGATGTAGTACTGTTTCATGTAGATGGAGGTATATATACAAAGGTCTTCCGAAAAGAAACTGATGCTATTTGCTATTTGGATGCTAGGAGTGGCCATCACCCTAGACTGATTGAGAACATCCCGTATGGCCAGTTTCACCGCGTAAGACAAAATTGTACCCTGTCCCAAGATTTTGAAGAAGAGGCTAATACTCTAAAGGGATGTTTTTTGGTTAAGCATTTCCTTGAGAAAACAGTTGAAAAAGCATATAATAAAGCTAGAAATTTGGATAGGGATAATCTGATTACAGCAAGCAAAGAATAATGAGACTAATCTAGAGCAATTAGCAAAATCTGGATCTAACTCCTTTAAAAAGGGAATAAGTTTTGTCACTACTTTTAATGGAGGTTACTCCAATATAAAAAGTATTCTTATGAAGGATCCCCTTCTTAAAGACACAATAGGGAATAAACCAGATGTCTTTTTGAGAAGAAATAAAAATATAAAAAATATTTTAACACTTTTTTAATATGGATACATTTTCTTATATGAATTTAAAATTTTAAATGTAATGTTATATTCTAGAGTCTGTTTTATTCTTAAGAGATATTACTACAATTATAATGGGAGTTTGTAGAAATAATCTCACAGCATTATATTTATTTCAAGTTAGGTGTGTGTATTTAGATTTTTTAACTCTATGAATGTAGCTTTTAACCATGTTTGGAAATGAATTTCAGATATGGCTTATATTACACAAATTTAGGAACGTATCGTTCTTATTTTTTTTTTATTTAGAACTTCTAACAAAGTTCTTAATGGAAATAGCACCTTTAATTTTTAACATCTAAAAATATCCTAATATTTAACAATATGTATGCTAATGAAATGAGATTGTTTTTAATTTAGTTTATATTTTAGCCCATGTTTTTATTAATGGGGAATCCGTTTTGCCAATAACAAAGATGGAAGTTAGGCATACTCCTGCCTATGAGTATTGATGCATACATTTAGAGATGTAGGGGGGCGGCACCCACTTCTGAAGAAGCGACCAATAGAGTCGCAAAATGCATCAGGCTCCGCCCCCATTATACACTGTTCTACTACGGCAACATAACCAATCAGCTGTTTTTGCGGTTCAGCAGTAATTCTAGTAGCTAATTGTAGATTTTTAGCAGTTTATTTTATTTTCTGTTCTTTGTACATATGTATATTTGAACTTTCACTTGTGCTGTGACACTTCATTAAACCGTTTTTTCCACTGATATACGGTCCTGTCACTTGTACTTATATTAGTCCCCAAGCTATAAGCCCCTAGAGGTCTTTTTTCAGGACTCCAACATCCTGACAGGTGTGGCTTCAAGAGGAATCTTCTGGGTTGGTGAATATACACGTGGAACTGATTCTGTGGATATAAACTACTGACGTTTTGTTTCCTGGGCTATGATGAGCCTCCCTTCTTTTTCCATACCTCATAACATTTGAGGTCATCACAAGTGAGTGCAAATTCTGCTTGTGTGTTCCCCTGTTTGTGGAATTTAAACATACTACCCCCAGATCCAAGTCTTCTGTGCGCCCTTTCCCTCTTCTGTTCATTTTAGATTTTGCTGGGACTTCCTTTCTTGGTTGACTCTGTTCCTTGGGATGTAGTAGGCAGCTAGATTTTTCTGGATCTCTACCCTCCCCTTTTCACATGGAGTGACGGTTTCTACCTTACATAAGGAGCGACTGTGTCTACCATACAGGAGGACTGTATTATATATATATATATATATATATATATATATATACACACAGAGACTGGTATTTTCTCCAATTCTTTGGGATTCTTTTTCAGTAGTGCTGATATTATCTGTGTGCAATATATATATACAGGGATGAAACTACAGGTGGTGCATAGGTCACAACTGTGACTGGGCCCGTGAGGGTGGGGACCCAGCTTAAAAAAAATTAAAAATATTTTTTTCTTCAATAAAAAATGTTGACCTGCCACTGCCTGCACTGATATCATCTGAGTGTGAATGATGCCTCACTAGTGTCTCTTACTACAGGGGTTAGTGTTTCTGTTTTACCCATTGGTGTTTATGTGTGTGTGTATGTGTGTAGGTATGTATGTACGTGACTGTGTGTGTATTTATGCATTTATGTGTTTGTGTATGTTTGTGGAACCAGAAAACTACAGACCTTGTTACTACAGCATGGGGGGGGGGTAAAGAGTGTCACTATACAGTACCACTATATACAGTACGGGGGGGGGGGGCTGGACCATGTCACAGACTACTGTGGTCACTCTATAAAGAACTTGGGCGAGTAGGGTCAGGCCAGCCGGAAGATTACAGACTGTGTCACTAACTCACTATATACAGTACTGATGGGTTAAACATTGTCACTATATACAGTAATAGGGGGTTAGACCATCTCACAGACTATGGGTACAGAGTACCTCCTTTTGCAGATGTGTAATCTGATTCACATTTTTGTTTTCTGTGTTAAATGTAAAAAAAAAAAATGATGTATCAAATTCACCTTTTTTTGGGGGGGCTTCTTAGATTCTTGCATCTGGGCCCTGTGGTTATGCCTCTTTATATATATATATATATATATATATATATATATATATATATATATATATATATATATATACACTAGTTGTAAAGCCTGCCCGGAGGGCAGTCTATTGTTGTGACAGAACCTTTGCTCTCTCTCCCCCCTCTCTTATGCTCTTTTCTCCCTCTCTTTTTCTCTTCCCCCTCTTTTGCTCTTTCTCCCCCCTCTTTTTTGCTCTCTCTCCCCCCTCTTTTGCTCTCTCTCTCTCCCTCCCTCCCTCCCTCTTTTGCTCTCTTCCCACTCCACTTTTCTCTCTCCCCCCCTCTTTTGCTCTCTACCCTCCTCTTTTTCTCTCTCTGACCTCTCTCTATTGCTCTCCCCCTCTTTTGCTCTCTCTCTCCCTCCCTCCCTCTTTTGCGCTCCCCCCTCTCCTTTGCTCTCTCTCCCCCTCTCTTTTACTCTCTCCCCCCTCCACTTTGTTCTCTCTCCCCCTTCTCTTTTGCTCTCTCTGACCTTTCTCTTTTGCTCTCTCCCCCTCTCTTTTGCTCTCTCCCCCCTCTCTTTTGCTCTCCCCCCTCCACTTTGCTCTCTCCCCCCTCTCTTTTGCTCTCTCTGACCTCTCTCTTTTGCTCTCTCCCCCCCTATTTTATGCTGTCTCCCTTCTCTTTTGCTAGCTCTTCCCCTCTCTTTTGCTCTCTCTACCCCACCTCTTTTGCTCTCTCTTCTCCCTCATTTGCTCCCCCCACCTTTTGCTCTCTCTCACCCCCTCTTTTGCTCTCTCCCCGTCCTCTTTTGCTCTCCCTCCCTCTTTTGCACTTCCCCCTCTTTTGCTCTCTCTCCCCTCTCTTTTGCTCTTTCTCCTCCTCTCTTTTACTCTCTCTCCCCCTCTCTTTTGCTCTCTCCCTCCATCTTTTGCTCTCTCTCCCCCCTCTTTCTCTCTCTGTCCACTCTCTCTTTTACTCTCTCTACTCTCTCTCTTTTGCTCTCTCTCCCCCTGTTTGACTCTCTCTCCCCGCTCTTTTGCTCTCTCCCCCCTCTTTTGTTCTCTCTCCCCCTTCTCTGTTGCTCTCTCTCCCCCTTCTCTGTTGCTCTCTATCCCACCTCCCTGTGCCAGTGATTCCCCTGAAAAAATCTATACAAATCGCTGCTGCTTTAGATATTTTTTATACCCTCAGAAACCTTTTTTTCTTTGTCCCTCAAAGTAAGTGTCTCAGCCAATTAGCTGCATGCCAGCCGGCAGCATTCACTTCTGATTGGCTGCTGCAGTAGAACCAGTGTTCTCTTGTAAGTAAATCTCTTGCGCTCTCCAGGCAGACAAAGAGTTTTTAGCGGACCTTAAGCCTCCACCCACATTCACTTCTCAGAAAATCCCATTACTCACTGCCTCTCCTTACATGCCGGGACTCCAGCCAATCTCTTTTCAGCTCTGTCGTTGCTCACAGGATTCCCTGCCTCCCTAACGGCTCTGGCTTTTTGCCAGCTTCTGGAACGTACCATTCTGCTACTTCTACCTAACTGTTGAAGGGGGGAACCACTACACCGTGGGATGACAGCACACTCTCAACCTCTGCAGTGTGAGATGCCTGAAGTTTCAGCGCTCAGCTGTTATGTTACAGCTGAGAGCTGGAGCTCCAGGTGGATTCTTTTGGCTGTGCGTGCAGCCAACATTCCTTTGAGGCTGCGTGTGCAACTGACAACGGCGACAGATGCGTTATAAACGTGATTATAGTATATATATATATATATATATATAAAAGTATATATGTGTGTGTGGAGGGGCGGAGCTAACTCTCAAGCAGAACGGTCGCACATCGCAACAGCTCTGGCTATATTACCTATAAAAATTCAGCTTGGTGATCTTTCTAGCCCAAATACTTCATCACTACTGAAAATTGGGATGTCCAGACAACCTAACTATCTAAAGACAAAGTGTGTGACAACAGATGGACAACACTTCACTGTCTAAACACCTCTATCCTACCGACTAAGATTCCTGAGAGCGGCCATTTGCTGGCTCACGTTGAACCTGACGGGCAGAACGAGACTGGCTAAAAGCCAACTTTCTACCTTCCATAGAGTCACTAAATTGGCTCCCAGTGGCGTGGCATTGCTGTTGGGACTCTGAACATGGGGACCAGAATTGATTCGCTATTTACCGGCTTAAGCTCCCAATTGGCAGACCATTTCAGGAGTCTTATCAAGGAGATAGAAGCTGCATTTGCTCCTGCCCTTACTATTACTATGAGCGCCGATCTCATGCAGATAACCCAAAAGCAGCTCAATATACTGGTGGCTCGTATGTCAGAATGCTCCTGTACATTTGGAGTTCTGGATAGTACCCACATCGGGCTAACAATTGATCACCAAATCACAAGCTGTACTGAGACCGGAAGGTTTCTACACGAAACCTCCCACATTGACCGGATGACTCCAGATGATCCTGTAGCTACGCAAGACATAAACTTACCCGAGAGCAACGGACTGTCTACCCCAATAGCTGAGCGGATTTCCATTCTTCAAGTGCCCATGCTGCCTACTTGGACACAGGATAACATGTCTGGCGAGGTGGGTGTCAAGTTTCTGAGGAGCAATAGATGTGGTGGGTTATTCTGCTGCATCAGTGTGATGTGTATTAGCAGTTCAGTAGTGAGTCTCACCACCCCATATCTACAGAGCAAATACGATGCTCCGACTGATTGTCTTCTGAAAGGACATCCTCATAAGACCGGAGTGAGATCTGAACTTAAGATAGGAGTTGGCTAAGTACCCGGTTATACTTACGGCCCCAACAAACAGACCCAAATTATTCAGATTTCTCATAGAACTTTTGCCGCTGATTTGTTGGAGGACTCATCACAACTGTCTCTATGTTTTTCTTATAGTATTATTATGCAGGTATATTTATATGATGCTAACTAGCTGAACTATATATGCCAGTAGCTTAATTCATAAAACTTCACTGTGCTATGATATTAAGTACAATACTTAAAAAATGCCCATAATGTCCTCAAAATGTATAATTAGGAAACTAATATTCCATTATACCTCATACTTTGCTGCTCACCATATAGAGAACTGGGTCTTAATACTCTATGTTAACAAGGTTATAGATTTTAAATATATTGCGTTATGTGAGTTCCTTAAACAGAAATATAAAGTTCATTCTCTAAACATGATTTTATAAGCTTACACTATAGTACTATATCAAGTAAGGTCTTGTATTTTGCAGGGAAACGATCTCTCCCTATGGTATGGGGCATTGTCTAGTCGTTACATCCTCATAGCAATGAGGGTCCAAAAATCCCATACATAGGGGTGCAGGCCCACATGTGGCCGGTGATTGGAGTGAATAAAATGTACGGTTCAATACAGCTAGGTAGCATAGAGGGGTTGTATTAACTCCTTACTGACATAGGCTGACTTATGATGCAGGGGGTTGTTTATTATCTGCAAGGTTATATAGGCTATAGGATAAGCTTTGTTTGCCTCCTACACTCTCTCACAGGATCGGTGATGCTCAGTGTTAGGTATTAATGGGATTTATGTAGTATAGCTGCTTCTGACCAACATGAGTTACCCTTTGATTTAACTTGCATGATCCTAGCTTTATACAATTTAAATTCTATCTCTCGTAAACACTAGTACTGTTATCTTCTCATGTCCATGGGTTAGGTTGAATATTGGTAGGCACAGAAGACCTCCTGAGATGATAAAACACAGCCAAAATAATATTTGGGATGGTACCCATACATTTCATAGCCCCAGGTCTTAGACCTTTATTAATAACCACACACCTAACCCATACTATACAAGTGCACATATAAACCCAGAGGTACACAAATGTCTAAATGCAGAGGGCTCATGACAGTGGCTCTTGGAGCCAATGGATTATATTTAGTTAGATGCCTAGCATTAGTGATCTCCCTATACATATAGGGGGAGCATCCATTATTTGTATTCTTCTCTTCTCATGTCTGTAACATATTGTATTCTGACTAGCTAAAAACTCTTAATACTTGTTTTGTTCTTTTTGTTGTTCCTGACTAGCCTGGATATCTTTGTATTTGAGCTGGTTATCTCTACTCTCAAGAACAGTATAATTTTGCTCTCCTGCAGCTTAATAATTAATATCCACTTGCTTGAACTTGGAGACATATGTCCTCACTTCTCTTTAGTGGGTAGAGGGATTAGAAAATACATAGTAACCAGTAACAATGATTATCAGACTTATCTGTATACTTGAATAGTTTGTTTGTGAACCTCAACATACCCCGCTAGATTACACTTACTTAGTGGCCACGATAGCGGCTTGTACCCCTATCTCATCTGGCCCCCTCATATAGGTACATAATATAGTACAATATAGCAGACTATCGCTGACCAGTGATATATTGTATAATGTGAAAGAAATCAAAACATATCTTAACTTTTCCCTTTTGTACACTGTGTAGATAGGAAATGTCCTTACTTGTTTTGTATTCAAAAGTTTAGAGACCCAAAAAGTCTGACAACCTAATTGGCTCGGCTCCCCATTCTCTCCCTTTTCCCTCTCACCTCCTCTAAAGCGGCTTTTATCCGTTGGTTTTTCCTTCCCCAAAAACTAAGAAGCCAACCCCCTCTAGCCACATTCTATTTAGTATAGATAAACCAATGTATATTCTCTAAGCCTAGAGTCTATGGCAATGCGGGGACCATCCCTCTTCTTCATATAATATAAAACTGAGGTTACATTATACCCTACACGAAACTCTTAAGGACATACTAGTTCCAGTTACTATGGACTACCATTCCCACTTACTAGCTCCATGTTATAGATTATTTCGCAATTTTACACATAGGTGGAATGATAAACTAGGCTATATATTATATAGGTATTAGTTCAACACTTTTCCTACGATTTACAGAATTTATGTCTTGAGTTATTACCACTCTGTTTTATTGCCTTTTTTTGTACGCTAAGTATGTATGTCTCATTACAATGTTATTATTGTTCATGGTTGAATCTTATATGTAACGTCTTTTAGAACCTTAAAAAAAAAAAAAGTATATACGTGCAATATTATAAACAAATTTTCAATAAAAAGACTAAATTGTCTTTATTTGAAAAACATTCAGGGTAGAGATAGACATAACACACAGATAAATAGTACCTCGTCAAGGTCCCTTCTAAAACCTGGGTCCCTAAAACAGCCACACAATGCAAGCTCTCAATCCAACAAACTGGGAAAAAGTGAAGGGTGCGCAGGCTTATGTAATCACCCTAGACATATACAAAACACGGAAGAAAGAATCTGCACCTGCCCAGTGCATGAATGCAATCTGATGACCATACCAACTCAGCAGCAATAGTCGCAGCCCCCACCTGAAATAAGTGTGGCGCAATATGTGATGAATCTAAGCCCACTCACTGAGCAACCCAGTCCAGGACCTTCCGGAACTGAAACCACGTCAATGGAGAGCCATTTGCATGTACCAAAAATCTCAAGAACCCCTCAGGCCCCACTTCAATGTAGGAAGAGACCAATGATACAGGACAGTAAAAGACACACCTCTTTATTTTAGGGGAAATTGGTTGACATTTAGAAAATTAATGGGAGAATTAATCTCTGGTTAATTTTCTGAGAGATAATTGCTACTGCGAGCAATAACCAGCCACTTGTAATGGTTGGTTATTTATCGTGCGCCCCTAAATAGGCAAATTTGCCCGTTAGCAGGTGTTTGATAAATTAACGCTCTACTTGTAATCTAGTCCTTAGTCAACATGGTATTTGTCAGGATAGGTAAAGTCCAGAGTTAGACCCAAATGCTAGAATGAGGTTAATAACACCCTAGCACAGTGAGTATATACCAGGACCTGACCCTTCGACAGCTGTAGTATAATATACTCACAGAAATAGACTGGAAGATGACACAGCAGGGTCAGGAGAAGAAACTTCGTGTAGAAAGGGTTAACCAATAGAGTAATCAGGCAGGCAATGTCCAGCAACGTGTAATCAGGCAGGTAAGGGTTAACCAATAGAATAGTCAGGCAAGCAATATCCAGTAACATGTAATCAGGCAGATAGGGGTTAACCAGTAGAGTAATCAAGCAAGCAAAGTCCAGCAACGTGTAATCAGGCAGATAGGGGTTAACCAATAGAGTAGTCAGGTAAGCAATGTCCAGCAACGTATTATCAGGCAGGTACGGGTTAACCAATAGAGTAGTCAGGTAAGCAATGTCCAGCAACGTGTAATCAGGCAGGTAAGGGTTAACCAATAGAGTAGTCAGATAAGCAGTGTCCAGCAATGTATTATCAGGCAGGTAGGGGTTAACCAATAGAGTAGTTAGGTAAGCAGTGTCCAGCAACGTGTTATCAGGCAGGTAGGGGTTAACCAATAGAGTAGTCAGGTAAGCAGTGTCCAGCAACGTATTATCAGGCAGGTAGGGGTTAACCAATAGAATAGTTAGGTAAGCAGTGTCCAGCAATGATATCAGGCAGGTAGGGGTTTAGGGTTCAGAATAAGCAGGCACAGATTCAGGAAACACAAGAATAAATTTGTACTCACATAGCCCACGAGTAAAAACAAACAGGCACCGATGAGAGGAGACGCCAGAATAAGAAGGCCTCCTGACGTCATCGGAAGGGCCGACAGGAACAGGGTTGCTAAGCAACCAATGAAAGCGATACCGCGCTGAGACAGAGGAAGCGATCAGCAGCTGAGCGATCGCAACAGTGCCCCCACCTCAAGGACCCCTCCGGGGAACATGAACAGGCTTTGAAGGATTCTGGGCGTGGAACTGTTTGATCAAAGCAGAGGCACGGACATGAGAAGCAGGTTCCCAAGAACGTTCAGTGATGGGATATCCCTTCCAATGGACCAAATAGTACAGATGGTTACCCCTTAATCTGGAATCAAGAATTTGACTGATCTCAAATTCCGAAGTACCATCCACAAGGAACGGAGAGGGAACTCTACATTTGGTGGAAAACCGGTTAGAGACTGCTGGTTTAAGAAGAGATACGTGAAAGACAGGGTGAATCTTCAAGTTGTCTGGTAAAGCCACCCTGTAGGCAGTAGAACATACCTTAGAAACAATCCTGAATGGTCCGATGTATTTGGGACCTAATTTAGCACAGGGTTGTTTGAGTCGGATGAATCTGGTGGAAATCCAAACCTTGTTTCCAGTCCGAAAAGAGGGCGCCTTCCGGTGTCTGCGATCAGCAAATCGTTTATACTTTTGAGTAGAGAGAAGAAGGATTTCCAGAATCTTCTTCCAGTGTTTACAGAGACTTCTCACAGTACGATCTGCTCCAGGAACTCCAGAACCTCCCGAAGACATAGGAAAAGTTCTAGGTTCGAATCCATAGGCTGCCTTGAAAGGAGAAGTCTGTAAAGAAGAGTTGAAGCGGGAATTGTAAGCAAGTTCTGCTAAAGGAAGAAGCTGCGACCAATTGGAGTGCTGATGATTAACATAGTGCCTGAGATAGGACTCAAGAGATTGATTTACCCACTCAGTTTGACCGTTGGACTGAGGATGATGTGCAGTAGAAAGAGATATGGTAACTCCAAACTGTTTGCACAGAGATTTCCAAAATCTTGAGACAAATTGAACTCCTCGATCAGAAACGATGTCCAAAGGAAAACCATGTAATCTGGTGATATGGAGAATAAACAATTCAGCGAGTTTCTGGGCCGATGGTAATCCAGTTAAAGGAACAAAATGAGCTGCTTTGGAAAACCTGTCTACCACAACCCATATGGTCTTGTTTCCGGCAGAATTAGGAAGATCTGTAATAAAGTCCATGGAAACATGAGAACAGGTATAGTACGGAACAGGCAGAGGTTGTAAGAGCCCAAGAGGTAATGATGAAGATTGTTTATTTGAGGCACAGGAAGTACAAGCTGCAACATAATCCTTGACATCTTTGCCCATGGAAGGCCACCAGACATGTTGTTTGAGTCTCCACAAAGTATTACGTACTCCTGGATGTCCAGACAGAACATTATCATGAGCCCAACGAAGAAGTTTTAGGCGGAATTCAGTAGGTACAAATAAGATCCCAGGAGATATGTTATAAGATGAAGGAACAGAAGCTTGAGCAGACTGTAACGCTTGTAAAGGAAACGTAGATAACTGAGCCAGAACTTTAGCAGGGCGGAGAATGGGAATCCAGAAATGTAGAATCAGAAGCCAGAAATTGTCTAGATAAAGCGTCTGCTTTTGTATTCTTAGAGCCAGGAATATAAGAGAGGACAAAATTAAATCTGGAGAAGAACAGAGCCCATCGGGCTTGACGTGAGTTGAGGCGTTTGGCAGTATGAAGATACAGAATATTTTTATGGTCTGTGAGTATAAGAAACGGTTGAACAGAGCCTTCAAGCAGATGTCTCCATTCTTCCAAAGCCATTTTAATAGCTAACAGTTCTTTGTTTCCAACGTCATAATTCAGTTCGGAAGTATTGAACTTCTTGGAGAAAAATCCCACAGGAAGAATCTTGCTAGAAACAGGATTTCGCTGAGATAGTACTGCCCCAGCAGCAATCAGAGAAGCATCCACCTCAAGAATGAATTGAAGAGTCGGAACAGGATGGCAAAGAATGGGAGCCGAAGTAAATGCAGACTTTAGAGATTCAAATGCCTGTAAAGCTAGATCAGACCAATGCTTGCAATCCTGACCCTTTTTAGTAAGAGCAGTAAGGGGTGCCGAGATGTTAGCAAAGTCCTTTATGAACTTACGATAGTAATTGGCAAACCCCAGGAACCTTTGAAGAGATTTTAAGGAAGTAGGTCTAGGCCAGTCTAGGATAGCCGACAGTTTGTCAGAATCCATCTTGAATCCAGACGGAGAAATAATGTAACCCAAGAAAGGAATAGATTCTTGATGAAAAGAACACTTTTCAAGCTTGGCAAAGAGAAAATTTTCATGTAATCTCTGGAGTACTAATGTAACATGATGAATGTGATCCTGTACAGTCCGGGAAATAAATCAGAATATCATCAAGATAGATAATAACGAATGATTAAGATAGTCTCTGAATATTTCATTAACGAAATGTTGGAAAAACTGCAGGGGCATTGCATAACCCAAAAGGCATAACTAAATATTCGTAGTGTCCAAACCTAGTGTTGAAGGCAGTTTTCCACTCGTCCCCTTTACGAATTCTGACCAAATTATATGCCCCACGAAGATCCAATTTAGTAAAGATGGAAGCACCCTGGAGACGATCAAATAATTTGGGAATGAGAGGGAGTGGATAACAATTCTTGATTGTAATTAGATTAAGAGCTCGATAATCAATGCAAGGACGAAGACCTCCATCTTTCTTTTCCACAAAGAAGAAACCTGCCCCTATTGGAGAAGAAGAAGGGCGGATAAAACCTTGGGCCAAATTATCCTTGATATATTCCTCAAGTGAAACATTTTCTTGACGAGAAAGTGGGTACGTTTTACCCTTAGGTAGAGGTGCTCCTGGTAATAAGTCAATGGGACAATCAAAGGTCCGGTGAGGAGGTAATACTTCAGCATCTTTTTTGGAAAAGACATCACAAAAAGAATGATATTGTTCAGGCAAAGAATCAGGAACGTCCAAAACTGCCACAACAGTACTGGAAGTTTTGGGAGCATTCCGTAGACGCTGTGTGAAACAAGAAGATCCCCAAGCAACAAGCTCTCCTTTAGACCAGGAAAAAACTGGATCATGTAGTTGAAGCCAAGGAAGTCCCAAAATGAGGGGAAACTGTGGGGAAGAGATGATGTCAAAACAAATGGTTTCGGAATGAAGTACTCCTACAGACATGAGAAGAGGAATGGTAGAATATCGAATGAAACCAGAACCTAAAGGTTGACCACTGACAGTAGTGACTTTAATTATTTGGCTCTTGGAAAGCAAAGGAATACAAAAAGCATTGACAAACTCTGAATCCATAAACATTCCTGCAGCTCCAGAGTCGATGAGTGCTTGAGCCTGAAATTTGATGTTGCCAAAGCGGACAGTAACCGAAACAAACAGCTTGGGATTGAGGGAAGAAAAAGAACTTTGGCTTAACTCAGCCCCTCTTCCTGGAGTTAAGCCCTGGCTTTTACTGGACAAGTTGGACAATCTTTCAACATATGCCCCTTAATACCTCAGTAAAGACATAGTCCCAGATTACACCTCCTGAGACGTTCAGCTTCGGATAATTTAATAGCACCAACCTCCATGGGTTCACTTGACTCAGAGATGGAAGTATTTGGAGTAGGAAGTCTTGGAGACTGAGGCATAGGATGAAAGGAAGATCTGATAAAGGATCTTCTGTTACGGTCACGTTCATGGAGACGCTCAGAGTAACGAGCATCAAGCTTGATACATAGGTTGATAAGATCTTCTAGAGAATCGGGAAGATCCCTATAAACCAATTCGTCTTTCAAACGATCACAAAGACCTTTACGAAATGCTGCACGCAGTGCCCCATGATTCCACATAGTTTCAGCAGCTAAAGTCCGGAATTCTATAGCGTATTGTGCTACAGAAAGAGATCCTTGTCTTAAATCTAAAAGTCCTGCTTCAGCCGCCGCTGATCTACCAGGTTTATCAAACACAGAAGAAAATATAGATACAAAAGTGTCAATATCCTGGAGCAAAGGATCATCCTTTTCCAACAGTGGAGAAACCCAAGCCAGGGCTTTACCCTTCATAAGAGAAATTAAAAAGGTGATCTTGGAGGAAGAGGAAACAAACATCTGAGGATTGTTTCTGAAGTGAAGGCGGCACTGATTAAGAAATCCTCGACAGTCTTCAGGATTGCCGTCATATTTATCCGGTAGTGGAATTCTAGGAATAAAGTGTTCTGCAGGTTGTGGCGGATTAAACGCAGGGTTAGAGCTGGCCGCAGGAACAACAGGTGTTGCCGAGGCTTGAGAAGGAGGAGAAAGGTTATGCAAAAGAGCAGTTATTTGATCCAATTTAGAATCCAGGGATTGCAGGTGTGCAGAGTGGGTTCCAAGAAGCTGTCCCTGTAGAGCCACAGCTCTGGATAACTCACCAGGGTCCATTATATGGCCTGTTTGTAATGTCAGGATAGGTAAAGTCCAGAGTTAGACCCAAATGCTAGAATGAGGTTAATAACACCCTAGCACAGTGAGTATATACCAGGACCTGACCCTGCGACAGCTGTAGTATAATATACTCACAGAAATAGACTGGAAGATGACACAGCAGGGTCAGGAGAAGAAACTTCGTGTAGAAAGGGTTAACCAATAGAGTAATCAGGCAGGCAATGTCCAGCAACGTGTAATCAGGCAGGTAAGGGTTAACCAATAGAATAGTCAGGCAAGCAATATCCAGTAACATGTAATCAGGCAGATAGGGGTTAACCAGTAGAGTAATCAAGCAAGCAAAGTCCAGCAACGTGTAATCAGGCAGATAGGGGTTAACCAATGGAGTAGTCAGGTAAGCAATGTCCAGCAACGTATTATCAGGCAGGTACGGGTTAACCAATAGAGTAGTCAGGTAAGCAATGTCCAGCAACGTGTAATCAGGCAGGTAAGGGTTAACCAATAGAGTAGTCAGATAAGCAGTGTCCAGCAACGTATTATCAGGCAGGTAGGGGTTAACCAATAGAGTAGTTAGGTAAGCAGTGTCCAGCAACGTGTTATCAGGCAGGTAGGGGTTAACCAATAGAGTAGTCAGGTAAGCAGTGTCTAGCAACGTATTATCAGGCAGGTAGGGGTTAACCAATAGAGTAGTTAGGTAAGCATTGTCCAGCAACGATATCAGGCAGGTAGGGGTTTAGGGTTCAGAATAAGCAGGCACAGATTCAGGAAACACAAGAATAAATTTGTACTCACATAGCCCACGAGTAAAAACAAACAGGCACCGATGAGAGGAGACGCCGGAATAAGAAGGCCTCCTGACGTCATCGGAAGGGCCGACAGGAACAGGGTTGCTAAGCAACCAATGAAAGCGCTACCGCGCTGAGACAGAGGAAGCGATCAGCAGCTGAGCGATCGCGACAGTATTTAAAAAAGTAAAGGTATCTTTAAAACATTAGTACTGAGACCTACAACTTAAAAAATGGTTCTTTTTTTCAGTTCCTAAATGGAAAATAGTTTGCATATCCTATGATAAATGGAGTTATGTTGAGGTGGTTCTGGCCTTGAAACTGACCGCAGCCTTAAACAGGCAAGTAAATATTGGTATGAAATTCATTCTTTTAAAATATTAACTAAAGAGAACAATAACTGAGAGAACACGTCCAAATATTAGGTCTTCAAACTATGGAGTAGATTCCAATTTTTCCGATCCCATTTATCTGCAGTTTTTCAGCTTTGGCAATCACATTCCTCCCAAACACAGATTTTGCACTTGTGTCTGCTATAAAACAGACACATCAAATGAAACTCACTTTGTGGTGGTGATAAAGTGTAAATCTGGTGTTTTCAATGTATTTGATAGTATTACAAGATAATTCTATATATTTATTTTATGTTGCACATGTGCACTACACTCTGAAATAAAAATAGATTCCATTTTAGATGTATATAGCAATGCATGGTCTAGATTAATTAAAACTATGCTCAGCATTACAGTATTTTCCCTTGGCAGTGGACAGAACAGACATTAAAGAGAAAGTAAAGTAAAAATAAAACTTAAATTGATTGGATAGAGCATGCAATTTAAAACAACTTTACAACTGACTTCTATTATCAATTTTGCTTAGTTCTCTACTTTTGGTATCCTTCGCTGAAGAGTAATCCCAGGTGAGCTCAGGAGCATGCATGTGTCTTAAGCCATCTGGCAGCAGTGTTTGCAACTATAGTTATAGCAATATTATACATGGTTACAAACACTACTGCCATAGTGCATGCTTAATGCCTCCTATCAGCCTACCTATGTTTATTCTTCAACAAAGGATACCAATAGAAAAAAGCAAATTTGATAATAGAAGCAAAATTTAATGTTTTTTTTTCTGAATCATGCAATTTTAATTTTGACTTTACTGTCCCTTTAACACGTATTTGTATTTAATAGGCAGATATGTGATATCTGGTACAGCTAACGAGATCTGCAGGAAATGCAAGAAAATGGGAATCACAGCGGTGACATCTAGAAATGGTTCTTACAACCTTTCTTTTTATTTTATACTTTTTTGTTATTCTAAGTTACAATAATTTCATCTTCTTAAATGGGATTTCTATCAACTATTGTGACTTTGTGATTCGGATTTAACAGTTTAGTTGTCATCTTGTCTATTGCAACCCAGACCAGTTGGATAGGTTTTTACATTAAACAGAAGTTCCAAAAAATTGTGTTTTGAAAAAAAACAAAAACCTGTATCTAGAACCTCACGTTGCCTACTTCTTTCAATAACAGATATTCCGCAAAAGCAAACTTTGTTCTGTAAAGTGAGCTTTGGAACTTTTGCTGATAGTTTAAAAATAGTCACTTAGCACTTTCATGATTTACAGTTTCAGAACTGTTAAAATCCCGTTTTAGAAGATAAGATACGTTGTGGGCACTTTCTTATTATGGAAATTAATATCCTGCAATGTTCTTCTTTATTTTAGATAAAACTTTTGCAAGTGGCGAGCTATTGTTAGCGTGGGATGCGTTTAGCAATATCGTGACCGCCCTAACTAGTGCACATATTATAACTTAAAAGTTAACGGTTTTGCTTGAGCGCAAACAAAATTTACACTCAACGAATTAGCATGCTTGAAGACCTAGCATAAAGTGGGTTAAAAAAAAGTTGCATCAAAACGCAAAATAAATACATTAAAATAAACTAATACACTCATTTATACACTTTCTAATAAAAAAAATATTTCATATACATTGTGAATTTATATATACAGTATACCCAGTGGATATAAAAAGTCTACACACCCCTGTTAAAATGTCAGGTTTCTGTGATGTAAATAAATGAGACAAAGATAAATCATTTCAGAACCTTTTACACTTTTAATGTGACCTATAAACTGTACAACTCAATTGAAAAACAAACTAAAATATTTTAGGAGGAGGTAAGTAAACAAAAAAAAAACTAAAATAATGTGGTTGTTATAACTGAAGATGTAGCTATGTTCAGAATTAAGCAATCACATTCAAAATCATGTTAAATAGGAGTCAGTACACACCTGCCATCATTTCAAGTGCATCTGATTAACCCCAAATAAAGTTCAGCAGTTCTAGTAGGTCTTTCCTGAAATTTTCTTAGTTGAATCCTACAGCAAAAGCCATGGTCCGCAGAGATCTCCCAAAGCATCAGTGAGATCTCATTGTTAAAAGGTATCAGTCAGGAGAAGGGCACAAAAGAATTTCCAAGGCATTAGATATACCATGGAACACAGTGAATACAGTTATCATCAAGTGGAGAAAATATGGCGCAACAGTGATATTACCAAGAACTGGACGTCCCTCCAAAATTGATGAAAAGATGAGAAGAAAACTGGTCTGGGAGACTGCCAAGAGGTCTACAGCAATATTAAAGGAGCTGCAGGAATATCTGGTAAGTACTGGCTGTGTGGTACATATGACAACAATCTCCCATATTCTTCATATGTCTGGGCTATGGGGTAGAGTGGCAAGATGGAAGCCTTTTCTTACCAAGAAAAACATCCAAGTCTGGCTAAATTTTGCAAAAACACATCTGAAGTCTCCCAAAAGCATGTGTGAAAAGGTGTTATGATCTGATGAAACCAAGGTTGAACTTTTTGGCCATATTTCCAAAAGATATGTTTGGCGCAAAAACAACACTGCACATCACAAAAAGAACACCATACCCACAGTGAAGCATGGTGGTGGCAGCATCATGCTTTGGGGCTGTTTTTCGTCAGCTGGAACTGGGGCCTTAGTCAAGGTAGAGGGAATTATGAACAGTTCCAAATACCAGTCAATATTGGCACAACACCGTCAGGCTTCTGCTAGAAAGCTAAACATGAAGAGGAACTTCATCTTTCATTATGACAATGACCCAAAGCATACATCCAAATCAACAAAGGAATGGCTTCACCAGAAGAAGATTAAAGTTTTGGAATGGCCCAGCCAGAGCCAAGACCTGGATCTGATCAAATATCTGTGGGGTGATCTGAAGAGGGCTGTGCACAGGAGATACCCTCGCAATCTGACAGATTTGGAGTGTTTTTGCAAAGAAGAGTGGGCAAATCTTGCCAAATCAAGATGTGCCATGCTGATAGACTCATACCCAAAAAGACTGAGTGCTGTAATAAAATCGAAAGATGCTTCAACAAAGTCTTAGTTTATGGGTGTGCACACTTAAGCAACCATATTATTTTGGTTTTTTATTTTTACTTCCCTCCACCTAAAAGATTTCAGTTTGTTTTTCAATTGAGTTGTACAGTTTATAGGTCACATTAAAGGTGGAAAAAGTTCTGAAATGATTTATCTTTGTCTCATTTTATTACATCACAGAAACCTGACATTTTAAAAGGGTGTGTAGACAGTATATATACAGTATATTTCATGCCACGCCCGCTCTAAGCCGTTGCTAGGGGTGCGGCATCTTCTTCCCTGCTCATTGCCAGGGGCTGTGTCGGGTCCGGATGCGTGCGGTGATGACATCAGCGCCGCACGCATTCGGACCCGACACAGCCCCTCTCTCACTGATGCTGGTCCGGACGTCTGTGGCACGAATCCTGTGCCTATGTAAGCCTAATCAAAATGATCTATCACTGCCCAAGTATAGGTGTTACTTTGTTTGCTCCTGGGTGTGATAGATCGTTATTGCTATATTGCCTTGTTGTGTTTGAACCCTGTCTGTCTGACTACTCTGCCTGTTATGCTCCTGAATTGCTGGATTGATATACTGCTGCTGAACTCTGCTTGTCTGACTACTTTACCTGTTTAACCCCTAAATTGCTGGACTGATACTCTGCTGCTAAACTCTGCTTGCCTGACCACTCTGCCTATTAACCCCTACTATTCTGGATTGCCTCTCTGTTGCCAAATCCTGCCTGCCTGACCATTCTAGTAGTTTGCCCTTGGACTGCTTTACCATAGCCAAACCTTGCCAGCCTGACCATTCTAGTGGTTTGCCCTTGGACTGCTTTACCATTGCCAAACCCTGCCTGCCTGACCATTCTAGTGGTTTACCTTGTGCAGCCTCTTTTAGCACAGTTGTGCTTTTCACAGAGGAAAACTTTCCTGAAGTATATCAGTCTGATCCTGCCAAGTAAGGTCAGTCCAGCTCCAAAATACCAGGCAATTCTCCTTTGACCAAGGAACATTACAACACCAGACGATCATTTTGGCATTCAGTGTGAGCGCTACTAATATTGCAAGATGCGTTATCAATATCGCTGAACCATGCAAGGATTAGTGCGCAGTCTGATATTACAAGTTCTTGGTAAAACTGAATAACCAGAGAATGTTTAGTGCGGCTTATAGCCTTTTAGCACACCTTAATACTTATAATGGATATTGCAAATAAGTAAACATTACTCAAGTTACAAGTTGAAAGTTTTATGTTGCGTTCGAGTGCACAAAAAGTTAGCTCGACTTGAGACCTTAAGTAAAATGTTAGGTTCTAAATGGAGAAAAAAGGTATTTGAAGTATTTCTTAACACATCTCAATTTTAGCTATGGGTGAGCACGCAAGTGAAAGTCAGAAGAGGCTTTTGTAGAGTGCAACATAGAGTATACGTGGAAAGGGAGTTAGTGTGGTAGCACTATCCCACCTCAAGATCCTATTGCTCAAGGCTTTTGCATGCAAGCTAACTTTTTACTTTCAACTTGTAATACGAGCGCAAGAATAGGAGAGTTAGTGATTTAACTTGAGCAGTGTTAGTGCTCAATAGTGCTAATATTTTTGCAATCTACTTGTAATCTTGGCCATAGTACTCAAGAGTCAAGACGTATACACACTACTAGGTATGTTTTTCCAGAAAGGAGCTAAGTTTCAACCAAGAGAAATAAGTAAATATGATAGAAGAAGCACAATATATTTTATTTCTCTAAATCATGAAATTTTAATTTTGACTTCCCTGTCCTTTTAACCTTATGAAGAAAATCAGTCATATTTTATACAGAAAGAGTGACAGCAAATAAAGTTCTATATAAGAATTAAGTCACCACTGTGAAATCTCACGCTAAGTACCATTTTCCAGCTACCTCATTGTCTCAAGTCTTCCCAGAAGGCCCATTAATTTATCTGAAGAAAATCTTGCACCTGAACTTGTTAAAATAGTGATTCTGTATCATATTGCCAAACATCTGCCCAGCTTTGGAATTTGTCTTGCCTAGCATTTTGGTACGGTGTCTCAATATTTTACCTTTCCATTAAGCCTATTTCCTGTCTTTAAAATCTACTTCCATAATATTCTGCCATAATCTGGACACTTTTCTGGATTTTGACCAAAAGCTATGACTTAAGAGGATGTTTTTCTTTTTTTTCTTTTTTGTTTTAGGTCAGAAGGAAGTGTGTCAACTTTTTTCCAAATGCAAATTAGATCATGAAAGAGGAGAAAACATAAATGTTCCCATGAAAGACCTATAAATGAAGATGATATCATATTTGAGTTTATTAACAGAAAACAGAAAATGTGGTCAGGTAAAGACATAATTATGGAAAGAAATTTGTACAAGTAAATGGAATTGAGACAGTTAAACCACATCTAGCTAAACCATTTCTGGAGCTTAAGTTTCACACGCAGTGACTCACAAATGAAACGAAAATGCTCGATAATTAGGAGAAAAAAAAATTGAAATGCTTCAATGACATCTCATCATAAAAAAAAATACCCTTTAGTCTTTTGAACGAGATGGGAAAATATAGTGTGACTTCCCCAGTTGTACAACAATGCCTTTAATTTAGTAAATTCATGCCAGGCACAGCTTGTATGTTACATTTTAACTAGTTGCACATTGTTTTTTATATTCATTGTCTGATTAGCTCTTTTTTATTGAGCTGATGGTAATGCAGAGCACATAACATAAAATAAATATATGCATTCTCTAGGCTGGTGGAGACAAAACCAACATATTGGAAAAAAAGGGATCATACATTTACTTGTACCAAACATCTCAATGCTGATCATTTCCTGATGCTTACTGATGAAGAAATTAGTCAAGGGAGTTGGTTTTAGAGCTGAGACATTTATGAATTTGTGGGACTAAAACTACAGCAAAGAAACAAAACCAGCATTCTATTAGGAAGGGATTACAAAACAATCTCGTACTATATATTTTTTCATTTTGCTACATGAAAAACATATTATGAAGTTATGAAGCAACGGTCTAACGACCGCTGCTCCATAACCTGTCTGCCTGCTCTGAGGCGGCGGACAGAAATCAACCTGATCGAATACGATCAGATTGATTGACACCCCCTGCTAGCGGCCGATTGGCCGGGAATCTGCAGGGGGCGGCATTGCACCAGCAGTTCACAAAAACTGCTGGTGCAATGATAAATGCCTACAGCGTATGCTGTCTGCATTTATCGATGTGCAATGGACATGATACGCTACATCGTATCATGTCCGCTCGCACATTAGCAAATTGACCCCAAAGTCTGAACTTCAAATGAGTAGTAGATTTATTTCTGACAAATTTCCACTCCTTCTGTATCATGTGATAGCCATTACCCAATCAAAAATTAATATACGTATATTCTGTCAATTCTTGCACATGCTCAGTAGGAGCTGGTGACTCAAAAATTGTAAATATAAAAAGACTGCGCACATTTCGTTTATGGAAGAAAATTAGAATGTTGTATAAAACTGCATGCTGTATGCTAAGTATAATGCACCTTGCGCTATTAATTGCACTCCACTTGTAATCTAGGCCAAAATAGTCACTCCCTTGGTATTTTAAGGAGCACATGGTAACAAATATATAAATTTGCACTGAAAATCTGTTACAAAAAGAATATAATAGGTATAATATAATGTATCCAAAACCACAGTATAATACATTTCTTAATACAGAAAAATGATTATTTGCAGACACATATTTACATAACTATTTATACAGAATTATTTGAGATATCGGAGCTGAATTTTGTGTATTTGCGGATGTGGCAAAAAAAATAAGGCTGAGATAAAAGATGGTTCTATGAAAATATTATTATTATCGGTTATTTGTAGAGCGCCAACAGATTTCGCAGCATTATAAACATAGGCAGAATAATAGGAAACATTTATCGGTATCAGACAGGTACAAAGTTGCACTGTTGTAGTCAGCTCTAAAGAAGGTGATCTACAAACAGCATGGCTTTTAGGCTTACATGCTAAGGAGAAATAAAGAGAAACCAATGAAGCCTATTTATCAAGCCGTCAACCGCAAATACGCCGGAATTCCGCAGCGTAATTGTGGCGAGCCTGATTCGACCTAGTTATCAAACCCTACAGACCGGCAAAAGTTGAAATTTGTGACGTAACATACGATCCGCCAGTCTCAATCCGACACAGATTGATGATTATGTCATTATAGATGTTCGGAATACAAATTCGGCACTATCTGACAACTTTTGCAAGTTATCAAATTTCTAACAGGTACGCTTGCGGCTATTCTGGCCCAACGTACCTGGTTTTCAATCCGCCACCCTTGAGGCCCCGGATTCTATAGGAATCAATGCAAGTCTGAAAGCAGCGAAAGCTTATGTTCGATGCTGCCAGATATCCCATTGATTTCTATGGTAGAAAACCAGTAACATTTACATCTAACACCCTAACATATACCCCTAATCTGCTGCCCCCGACATCGCCGCCACCTACATAATGTTATTACCCCTATCCCGCCGCTCCCGGAGCCCACCGCAACTAAATAACATTTATTAACCCCTTTCCCACCGCTCCCGGACCCCGCCGCAACTGTAATAAAATTATTAACCCCTAAACCCCTGGCTTCCTACATCACTACCACTAACTAAACCTATTAACCCCTAAACCTTCAGCCCCCCACATCGCCATACACTAAATTAAGCTATTAACCCCTAAACCTACCAACCCGCTAACTTTACATTAAAAATTAACTCATCCCTAGCTTATAATAAATGAAAACTTACCTTTAGAATTAAAATAAACTTTATTAAACTATTAATTAACCTACCCTAACTATTATACTACAATTACATTAAACTATATTAAACTATTAATTAACCTACCCTAACTATTATACTACAATTACATTAAACTATATTAAACTATTAATTAACCTATACTAACTATTATACTACAATTACATTAAACTATATTAAACTATTAATTAACCTACCCTAACTATTATACTAAAATTACATTAAACTAACAATTAAATTAACTATATTACATATTTAAAAACCTAACCCTACTCAAGTTATTTAAATCTACTATTAAAAATTACTAAATTACAAAAAATAACAACTAAGTTACAAAAAATAAAAAACACTAAGTTACAAAAAATAAAAAACCACAGTATGAAAAATAAAAAAGAATTACACCTAATCTAAGAGCCCTATCAAAATAAAAAAGACCCCCCAAAATAAAAAAAACCCTAACCTACACTAAACTACCAATGGCCCTTAAAAGGGCCTTTTTCGGGGCATTGCCCCAAAGAAATCAGCTCTTTTACCTTAAATAATATATGAACACCCCCTCAAAGGTAAAACCCACCACCCAACCAACCAACCCCCCAAATAAAATCCTATCTAAAAAACCTAAGCTCCCCATTGCCCTGAAAAGGGCATTTGTATGGGCATTGCCCTTAAAAGGTCATTTAGCTCTTTTACTGCACAGACCCTACTCTAAGAATAAAACCCTCCCAATAAACCCTTAAAAAAACCTAACACTAACCACCGACGATCCACTTACAGTTTTCGAAGACCAGACATCCATCCTCATCCAAGCGGCAGAAGTCCTCATCGAAACCGGCAGAAGTCTTCATCCAAGCGGGCCGAAGTCTTCATCCAAGAGGGCAGAAGTCTTCACCCAGACGGCATCTTCTATCTTCATCCATCTGACGCGGAGCGGCTCCATCTTCAAGACATCCGGCACGGAGTATCCTCTTTTATCAGTCAATAGGAATTAAAGGGGAAAAAATCCTATTGGCTGTTGCAATTAGCAATAGGATTGAGCTTGCATTCTATTCGCTATTCCAATCAGCCAATAGAATGTGAGCTCAATCCTATTGGCTGATTGAATTCTATCAGCCAATCGGAATGTAAGGGACGCCATCTTGGATGTCGTACCTTAAAGGGAAACTTCATTTTTGTTGACCATCGTAAGAAGAGGATGCTCCGCGCCGGATGTCTTGAAGATGGAGCGGCTCCGCACCGGATGGATGAAGATAGAAGATGCTGTCTGGATGAAGACTTCTGCCCACTTGGATGAAGACTTCGGCCCGCTTGGATGAAGACTTCGGCCGGCTTCGCTGAGGACTTCTGCCGCTTGGATGAGGATGGATATCCGGTCTTCGAAAACTGTTGTTGGTGGCTAGTGTTTGTTATTTTTAAGGGTTTATTGGGTGGGTTTTAATTTTAGGTTAGGTATTTTGGGCAGTAAAAGAGCTAAATGCCCTTATAAGGGCAATGCCCATACAAATACCCTTTTCAGGGCAATGGGGAGCTTAGGTTTTTTAGATAGGGTTTTATTTGGGGGTGTTGGTTATGTGGGTGGTGGGTTTTACTGTTGGGGGGGTGTTTGTATTTTTTTTACAGGTAAAAGAGCTGATTTCTTTGGGGCAATGCCCCACAAAAGGCCCTTTTAATGGCCATTGGTAGTTTAGTGTAGGCTAGGTTTTTTTTTATTTTGGGGGGTCTTTTTTATTTTGATAGGGCTATTAGATTAGGTGTAATTCTTTTTTATTTTTGATACCGTGTTTTTTTTTGTAACTTAGTGTTTTTTATTTTTCGTAACTTAGTGTTTTTTATTTTTTGTAACTTAGTAATTTTTAATTGTAGATTTAAATTATTTGAGTAGGGTTAGGTTTTTAAATATGTAATATAGTTAATTTAATTGTTAGTTTAATGTAATTGTAGTATAATAGTTAGGGTAGGTTAATTAATAATTTAATATAAGTGTAGTATAATAGTTAGGGTAGGTTAATTAATAGTTTAATATAGTTTATTTTAATTCTAAAGGTAAGTTTAAATTTATTATAAGATAGGGATGAGGTAATTATAATTTAAAGTTAGCAGGTTGTTAGGTTTAGGGGTTAATAGCTTAATCTAGTTTATGGCGATGTGGGGGACTGCAGTTTAGGGGTTAATAGGTTTAGTAAGTGGTAGTGATGGGGGAGGCCAGGGGTTTAGGGATAGGGGTTAAACATTTTAGTATAGTTGTGGTGTTTAGTGACTGGATATAAATAAAGTTGGGAAAAAGCCGAATAGCAGCAAGATCGATGACTGTTAGTTAACAACAGTCCGCTGCTCATCGCCCGTACTTGGTGCGCAGCTTTTTGCCGGCTTTTTTGATAAATATGGAGATTGTATTCAGGTCCGCGACCTCAATGTTAGGCGAGCGTATTGGTGCTGGCGAATGCAGCATAGTTGATGGCTTGATAATTCGGCCTCAATAGCTCTACTGTGTTGTGTAAATAACTCTTATAATCCCTTATAAACAATATTGTGCGGCTCACAACAGTTGATCTGTAATAGGGATGAGAGATTACAGCAAAAGGGCCAAAAAAAAAGCTGATCACCGAGCGAGGTCCACTACTAGACAAGAACTACTAAAGAAAAAACATAAGTCCAATCAAGAACAGATAAGATTTATTTCAACCTACAATCCAGCAAGTCTACAAATTCTAAAAATCTTACAGGACAGTTGGCATATTCTTAAATCCGACCAAATCGTATCTCACATTTTGGGAGATAAAGTACAGTCAGGATACAGAAGAACACACAATTTAAAAGATCTACTAAGCACAAGTCTTCTAGAGGGTCCCAACACAGCTAGTGCATTTTCACATGGTTTAGTTAAATGCGGAACCTGCAGAACTTGCAATTTCATGCTAAAACTACATGAAATACATGATCGTTTCAACAAATGCCATAAAATTAATGCACATATTAACTGTCAAACAAAGAGTGTCGTCTATGCTTTAAAAATAAGAACCAGATTGCAAGAGTATCTGAGAAACATAAAAAATGTGGCAAAAGACCTACAAGCAGGAAAACAACTAACTTCTGTAGCTCGCCATTTCTATAATAAACATAATTCCCAACAATGTGATCTAAAATGCTATGGCATTCAGAAAATGAAGTTGGGAATAAGAGGTGGTGATCTAGAGAAATCCTTGCTCAAAGCTGAAAGCAGATGGATCTTCCTATTAAATACAGTCCATCATTTTGGCTTAAATTAACAAAATAACTTTGCTCCTTTCCTTTAAATCATAGAGCCAATATAAGGTACTCTGAAGGCTTTTTTTTCATATACTGGTGAAATTAACACTATGGGGCCGAATTATCATTGTGTGAGCGGACATAATCCGATATATGCGACAGCATACGCTCTCAGTATTTATCATTACACCAGCAGTTCTTGTGACTATGAATACTTTGCAAAGACAAGAAAACATCACTATTAGCACTAAGACAGCACATAAACTGTTAGGGTAGCCATTACAGTTATTTCCATAAAAATGAACTCTTTATTAGTACTTGTATTACGATGGCCCACTTCTATTAGTATCTATATTATCACTACATACCAATCATTTGTATTCTTTATTGGGATTCTTTTGAATCCTACCACTACGTTATTTACCCTCTAGCACTTGCGAATGGTCATTATTTTTCACTTATTATTTTTACACTCATACGTATTTATTTATATTTTCTACACTCACCACTGCTTTACTTTAATGGCACATCCATTACACTCTGTATCAGAATGAATCGTTGATTATCAAGGATAGAATTTAATAAACACACTTCTAAGTTCTTTTCTGAACTGGTATTGTAGACAATCTGTGTTCAATACCATCTTAAACATAACGATAAGGCACAATATTAAGCACAGCTTCAGATTCACATCATTACTTGGAAGCTGAGTAATATCCATGTCAAGAAAATAGAGAGACGCACTCACTGAGACAGAACAATAGCTAGAAAAACTTCTGTGCTTGTCCACAAGGCCAGTGCCACTCAGGGTGCAGTCTCTTTTTGCACACTATGGCCTAGATTTAGAGTTCGGCGGTAGCCGTCAAAACCAGCGTTAGAGGCTCCTAACGCTGGTTTTGGGCGCCCGCTGGTATTTGGAGTCAGTGATTAAAGGGTCTAACGCTCACTTTACAGCCGCGACTTTTCCATACCGCAGATCCCCCTACGCCATTTGCGTAGCCTATCTTTTCAATGGGATCTTCCTAACGCCTGTATTTAGAGTCGTTTCTGCAGTGAGCGTTAGAGCTCTAACGACAAGATTCCAGCCGCCTGAAAATAGCAGGAGTTAAGAGCTTTCTGGCTAACGCCGGTTTATAAAGCTCTTAACTACTGTACCCTAAAGTACACTAACACCCATAAACTACCTATGTACCCCTAAACCGAGGTCCCCCCACATCGCCGCCACTCGATTAAAAATTTTAACCCCTAATCTGCCGACCGCCACCTACGTTATACTTATGTACCCCTAATCTGCTGCCCCTAACACCGCCGACCCCTGTATTATATCTATTAACCCCTAACTTGCCCCCCACAACGTCGCCGCAAGCTACTTAAAATAATTAACCCCTAATCTTCCGACCGCAAATCGCCGCCACCTACGTTATCCCTATGTACCCCTAATCTGCTACCCCTAACATCGCCGACCCCTATGTTATATTTATTAACCCCTAATCTGCCCCCCCACAACGTCGCCGACACCTACCTACACTTATTAACCCCTAATCTGCCGAGCGGACCTGAGCGCTACTATAATAAAGTTATTAACCCCTAATCCGCCTCACTAACCCTATCATAAATAGTATTAACCCCTAATCTGCCCTCCCTAACATCGCCGACACCTACCTTCAATTATTAACCCCTAATCTGCCGACCGGAGCTCACCGCTATTCTAATAAATGTATTAACCCCTAAAGCTAAGTCTAACCCTAACACTAACACCCCCCTAAGTTAAATATAATTTTTATCTAACGAAATAAATTAACTCTTATTAAATAAATAATTCCTATTTAAAGCTAAATACTTACCTGTAAAATAAATCCTAATATAGCTACAATATAAATTATAATTATATTATAGCTATTTTAGGATTAATATTTATTTTACAGGCAACTTTGTAATTATTTTAACCAGGTACAATAGCTATTAAATAGTTAAGAACTATTTAATAGTTACCTAGTTAAAATAATAACAAATTTACCTGTAAAATAAATCCTAACCTAAGATATAATTAAACCTAACACTACCCTATCAATAAAATAATTAAATAAACTACCTACAATTACCTACAATTAACCTAACACTACACTATCAATAAATTAATTAAACACAATTGCTACAAATAAATAAAATTAAATAAACTATCTAAAGTACAAAAAATAAAAAAGAACTAAGTTACAGAAAATAATAAAATATTTACAAAGATAAGAAAAATATTACAACAATTTTAAACTAATTACACCTACTCTAAGCCCCCTAATAAAATAACAAAGCCCCCCAAAATAAAAATTCCCTACCCTATTCTAAAATACAAATATTACAAGCTCTTTTACCTTACCAGCCCTGAACAGGGCCCTTTGCGGGGCATGCCCCAAGAATTTCAGCTCTTTTGCCTGTAAAAAAAAACATACAATACCCCCCCCCAACATTACAACCCACCACCCACATACCCCTAATCTAACCCAAACCCCCCTTAAATAAACCTAACACTACCCCCCTGATGATCTTCCTACCTTGTCTTCACCATGCCAGGTTCACCGATCCGTCCTGGCTCCAAGATCTTCATCCAACCCAAGCGGGGGCTAGACATCCACTGAAGAAGTCCAGAAGAGGGTCCAAAGTCTTCCTCCTATCCGGCAAGAAGAGGACATCCGGACCGGCAAACATCTTCTCCAAGCGGCATCTTCTATCTTCTTCCATCCGATGACGACCGGCTCCATCTTGAAGACCTCCAGCGCGGATCCATCCTCTTCTTTCCGACGACTAGACGACGAATGACGGTTCCTTTAAGGGACGTCATCCAAGATGGCGTCCCTCGAATTCCGATTGGCTGATAGGATTCTATCAGCCAATCGGAATTAAGGTAGGAATTTTCTGATTGGCTGATGGAATCAGCCAATCAGAATATAGTTCAATCCGATTGGCTGATCCAATCAGCCAATCAGATTGAGCTCGCATTCTATTGGCTGTTCCGATCAGCCAATAGAATGCGAGCTCAATCTGATTGGCTGATTGGATCAGCCAATCGGATTGAACTTGATTCTGATTGGCTGATTCCATCAGCCAATCAAAAAATTCCTACCTTAATTCCGATTGGCTGATAGAATCCTATCAGCCAATCGGAATTCGAGGGACGCCATCTTGGATGACGTCCCTTAAAGGAACCGTCATTCGTCGTCTAGTCGTCGGAAGAAGAGGATGGATCCGCGCTGGAGGTCTTCAAGATGGAGCCGGTCGTCATCGGATGGAAGAAGATAGAAGATGCCGCTTGGAGAAGATGTTTGCCGGTCCGATGTCCTCTTCTTGCCGGATAGGAGGAAGACTTTGGGACCCTCTTCTGGACTTCTTCAGTGGATGTCTAGCCCCCGCTTGGGTTGGATGAAGATCTTGGAGCCAGGACGGATCGGTGAACCTGGCATGGTGAAGACAAGGTAGGAAGATCATCAGGGGGGTAGTGTTAGGTTTATTTAAGGGGGGTTTGGGTTAGATTAGGGGTATGTGGGTGGTGGGTTGTAATGTTGGGGGGGGGGGGGTATTGTATGTTTTTTTTTACAGGCAAAAGAGCTGAAATTCTTGGGGCATGCCCCGCAAAGGGCCCTGTTCAGGGCTGGTAAGGTAAAAGAGCTTGTAATATTTGTATTTTAGAATAGGGTAGTGAATTTTTTATTTTGGGGGGCTTTGTTATTTTATTAGGGGGCTTAGAGTAGGTGTAATTAGTTTAAAATTGTTGTAATATTTTTCTTATGTTTGTAAATATTTTATTATTTTCTGTAACTTAGTTCTTTTTTATTTTTTGTACTTTAGATAGTTTATTTAATTTTATTTATTTGTAGCAATTGTGTTTAATTAATTTATTGATAGTGTAGTGTTAGGTTAATTGTAGGTAATTGTAGGTAGTTTATTTAATTATTTTATTGATAGGGTAGTGTTAGGTTTAATTATATCTTAGGTTAGGATTTATTTTACAGGTAAATTTGTTATTATTTTAACTAGGTAACTATTAAATAGTTCTTAACTATTTAATAGCTATTGTACCTGGTTAAAATAATTACAAAGTTGCCTGTAAAATAAATATTAATCCTAAAATAGCTATAATATAATTATAATTTATATTGTAGCTATATTAGGATTTTATTTTACAGGTAAGTATTTAGCTTTAAATAGAATCATTTATTTAATAAGAGTTAATTTATTTCGTTAGATAAAAATTATATTTAACTTAGGGGGGGTGTTAGTGTTAGGGTGAGACTTAGCTTTAGGGGTTAATACATTTATTAGAATAGCGGTGAGCTCCGGTCGGCAGATTAGGGGTTAATAATTGAAGGTAGGTGTCGGCGATGTTAGGGAGGGCAGATTAGGGGTTAATACTATTTATGATAGGGTTAGTGAGGCGGATTAGGGGTTAATAACTTTATTATAGTAGCGCTCAGGTCCGCTCGGCAGATTAGGGGTTAATAAGTGTAGGCAGGTGTCGGCGACGTTGTGGGGGGCAGATTAGGGGTTAATAAATATAACATAGGGGTCCGGCGATGTTAGGGGCAGCAGATTAGGGGTACATAGGGATAACGTAGGTGGCGGCGGTTTACGGAGCGGCAGATTAGGGGTTAAAAGTGTAATGCAGGGGTCAGCGATAGCGGGGGCGGCAGATTAGGAGTTAATAAGTGTAAGGTTAGGGGTGTTTAGACTCGGGGTACATGTTAGGGTGTTAGGTGCAGACTTAGGAGGTGTTTCCCCATAGGAAACAATGGGGCTGCGTTAGGAGCTGAACGCTGCTTTTTTGCAGGTGTTAGGTTTTTTTTCAGCTCAAACAGCCCCATTGTTTCCTATGGGAGAATCGTGCACGAGCACGTTTTTGATGCCGGCCGCGTCCGTAAGCAACTCTGGTATCGAGAGTTGCATTTGCGGTAAAAATGCTCTACGCTCCTTTTTTGGAGCCTAACGCAGCATTTGTTTGAACTCTCGATACCAGAGTTAAATTTATGGTGCGGCCAGAAAAAAACCCGCGGAGCGTTAACAGCCCTTTTACCGCCGAACTCTAAATCTAGGCCTATGCCTTTTCACAGAGAAAAAATATCCTGTAGCATATCAGTCTGATCCTGCCCAATGACAGTCCAGCACCGAAATACCAGGCAATTCTTCTCTGAACAAGACAAACAACAAACCCCAGACGAGGCCGAAACGTACGTCTGGAGTTTGTTGTTTGTCTTGTTCAGAGAAGATATTTTTTCTCTGTGAAAAGGCATAGTGTGCAAAAAGAGAGTGCACCCTGAGTGGCACTGGCCTTGTGGACAAGCACAGAAGTTTTTTCTAGCTATTGTTCTGTCTCAGTGAGTGCGTCTCTCTATTTTCTTGATTTTATGTAAATTACTCTTAGGTCTCCCTAAGTGTAAAAGGGGGAAACCAGACGTGGACTCTTTGCACACATGCCTTAGAGATATGCAACTGCACCTCAATGACGAGGCCCAAGAGAGGCCGAAACGTATGTCTGGGGTTTGTTGTTTGTCTTGTTCAGAGAAGAATTGCCTGGTATTTCGGTGCTGGACTGTCATTGGGCAGGATCAGACTGATATGCTACAGGATATTTTTTCTCTGTGAAAAGGCATAGTGTGCAAAAAGAGACTGCACCCTCAGTGGCACTGGCCTTGTGGACAAGCACAGAAGTTTTTCGAGCTATTGTTCTGTCTCAGTGAGTGTGTCTCTCTATTTTCTTGATTTAATATCCATGTCATGCAAAGTCAGTGACCAAGTAGTCACAAAAAAAGAGTACTCTTGAGAGCACTCACCCCCTCATGAATTCATAGAGGTATGGCGTGGTGTGTGTGAAAGAATTGACACATTAAAAACATAAACACTTTAATAGAACTTCATTAAAAACTGGGTGTATTTAAAAACACTAGAGAACTAATAGGTAGTATTGTATAATTGGTCTGAGATAGTCTGACCCTGTTAATAATGTAGTTGATCAGTCAGTTGTTACAGTATGATTGGCGTCTCAGATTTACACACCTAACCTTTATAATTTGACTTAGACTTTACCAATGAGCAGTGGTTACATGCTAATAGAACTAGAATAGGAGATATCATACAGTAAGTAATAGCACTTTATTAACCATACACAATTATTCATTGGTTAAATATAGAAAATTTAGTGCTCAACCAATAAGTATAACTCCTTTATTATCTGGTTCATTTCACAAATCTGAGACGCCAATCATACTGTAACAACTGACTGATGAACTACATTATCAACAAGGTCAGACTATCTCAGACCAATTATACAATACTACCTATTAGTTCTCTAGTGTTTTTAAATACACCCAGTTTTTAATGAAGTTCTATTAAAGTGTTTATGTTTTTAATGTGTCAATTCTTTCACACACACCACGCCATACCTCTATGAATTCATGAGGGGGTGAGTGCTCTCAAGTGTACTCTTTTTTTGTGACTACTTGGTCACTGACTTTATTGTGTTCAAGTACACAGCACCCATGGGCATCAAATAATAAATATAAGGCTATTTCTTTGATAATTACTAGCCCATCCCTCTTCACTTCAGTAGTGCCATCACACTTTCTCTCCCTTTGAATTAATATCCATGTCAACCAGGATTTCACTTGTTACATTGAAGGAAATTGCAAAAATGTTGCTACTGAAAAACTGCCTTATGCATGTATTTAGTCATTATATACGATCTTAGCATTTGATACAATAGGATGGCATAGATACTGCCCGGATTCTCTGTCTAGTAATGACGCTAGGTAAGGGGGCGTAACCAAACTTGCTATAAAATGTCGACATTTCAGAGGTGCACTCACCCTTTGAAAAATCAGTTCAGGCGAAACATGTTAGGAACGATAGGGTACTGGTGAGGAGTCCTAGGAGCTCCTGTTTTTTAGTTAGCCTTAGGCTACCTTACTATTATGTAGTTTATTTACTGATCAATTATCGAAGTGTTTGACCTTTAACTATATGCACTTTTAACTATTTGGAGTAACCGCTGCAATATAGCCATTGTGATGACTGTCTACTTAGCTGGCTCTGACATGCGTCGCAATACACAGCAGCTACATTTGTTGCTGCATTATTATAAATCTAATATCCTCTAGACATGAGCAAATAAAATTCTATATTGGATTAATAGTGGCTTATGTTTAGAATGCCTCTCATACTTACTCCCAGCTAATTTTACCTTTACGCTTATATTTGGATCACAAACCACTTGTTAGTTTAGATCCTCAGTGGTAATTACACACAGAAGGCTACACTAGCAATTTCACAGTGAGGTACACGTGCACATTTATTGAGAGGGTATTATTTAAGCTATGGTAGCGACCAGAGACTACTAGATAGGAGTCTCCTATTATCTAGCTACACACTTCCCTAGCGGTTTCCAATGCATTTCTTAAAGTGTCTTCTATATCATACCACCATTTAGTCATTCACTTTGCTCATTACTCCAGATAATACAACTAAAGGTACCTAAGAGTGGTTTTAATGTATATTCTCCTATTTTAATTCTGTGCGTTTTTGATTCTAGCGCTGCGGAATATGTTGGCGCTCTACAAATAACCGATAATAATAATAATAATTATTCAATAAAAGTTATATTTTAATGTAGCTTAAATCACTCTATACAAGAATTGGTGTCAATGTTCCCCTTGTCCCAACCAGCTTCACTGCTGCAGCTGTATGTTCTCTATACAATCAGTCTTAGAACTGTTACAATTTGGTTAACCCTATCAGTGCTATAAATGTAGTCTATCCACAAAGTTGGTTTTTTATCTACCTCTCTTTATAGCCTTACATGCTATGGGGTTTCAAGGTTAGTGTAGGTTGTATGCATCCCTGAACAGTAGAGTCTTTAGGGAGCGCTTGAAGCTTTCAAAACTAGGAGAGAGTCTTGTGGAGCAAGGCAGAGAGTTTCACAAGATGGGAACCAGTTTGGAAAAGTCCTGTAAACAGGAGTGTGATGAGGTAACAAGAGAGGAGGAGAGTAGGAGGTCATGAGCAGAGTGAAGGGGACTGGTGGAAGAGTATCTGGAGACAAGGTCTGAAATATAGGGGGGAGCAGTGCAGTTGTGGGCTTTGTTTGTCAGAGTTAGAATTTTGTGTTTAATCCTGGAGGCAAGAGGAAGCCAGTAAAGGGATTGGCAGAGAGGTGCAGCAGATGAAGAGTGACGTGTAAGGAAGATGAGCCTGGCAGAGGCATTCATTATGGATTGTAAAGCAGCTAGGCGGCAGCTGGGGAGACCAAAGAGGACAGAGTTGCAGTAATCGAGATGGGAGAGGATGAGAGAGTAGATTCAAATCTTAGTTGTGCTTTGTGTAAGGAAATGTCTAATTTTAGAGATGTTTTTAAGGTGAAAGTAGCAGGATTTAGCCAAGGACTGAATGTGAAGATTGAAATAAAGATCGGAGTCAAGTGTGACCCCAAGACATTGGGCATGCGGGGTAGGGGTTATTATGGAGTTGTCTACAGTTATAGAGAGATTGGGGGTGGAGATTTTGGAAGAAGGGGGGAAAATAAGGAGCTCAGTTTTGGAGAGATTTAGCTTGAGGTAGTGAGAGGATATCCAGGAAGAGATGTGAGAAAGCCAGTTAGTGACAAGGGTTAGCAAGGAAGGAGATAGGTCTGGTGCAGAGAAGTAGATTTGGGTGTCGTCAGCATAAAAATGATATTGGAACTTTATTAGGCCACCTAATAATGACGTGTAGATTGAGAAGAGAAGGGGACCAAGGACAGAGCCTTGGGGTACCCCAACAGAAAGTGGTGAATGGGTAGAGGAGGCCCCAGAGAAGGCTACAATAAAGGTACGGTTTGACAGGTAGGAAGAGGGCTGTTTCGATTGCCGAAGTATTGGAGGGTTTGGAGCAAAAGAGGGTGGTCAACAGTATCAAAGGCTGAGGACAGATCAAGGAGGATAAGCAGAGAGAATTGGCCTTTTGATTTTGCTGTAAGTAGGTCATCATTAACCTTAACGATTGCTGTCTCTGTGGAGTGATGGGGACAAAATCCAGATTGCAGTGGGTCAAGGAGGGAATTTAATGTAAGGAAATGGGATAGGAGTGCATATACTAGCTTTTCAAGAAGCTTTGAAACAAGAGGAAGTAGGGAAATAGGGTGGTAGTTGGATGGGGAGATTGGATCAAGAGAAGGTTTTTTTAGGATAGGTGTGACCAGTGCATGTTTCAGAGATGAGCGAAATATGCCGGTGCTGAGGGTGAGGTTGAAAATGTGTTTGAGTATAGGGGTAAGGGTAGAAGAGAGGGAGGGGAGTAGCTGTTTGGGGATTAGGCCAAGGGGACAGGTAGTGAGGTGAGAGCGCAGTAAAAGTGCAGAAACTTCTTCCTCCGTAACAGGGGACAAAGAGGTAAATGTATGGCTATGTGGGTTGTGGTTGATTGCCAGCTTTTGAGGGGGTATGTTGAGAGCTGATTTAGTTTCTGATGGAGTCAATTTTTTTTATTAAAGTGGCTGGCAAAGTCTTGAGCTGACAGAGAAGTTGTATTAGGGGGTGGGGGTGGGCAGAGAAGAGTATTGAAAGTGGAGAACAGATGTTTTGGGTTTGAAGAAAGAGTAGAGAAGTAATGTTGCTTATAGAGATTAAGGGCAGAATATTAGGAGTTCAAAATGAACTTGTAATAAAGGAAATCAGCTGAACTCCAATATTTTCTCCAGTGCTGCTCAGCAGTATTGGAACATTTGTGTAGGTACTGTGTCAGAGGTGTATGCCAGGGCTGAGGATGAGTGTGTGATTTCCGAGCTATGGTAAGAGGGGCCAGATTGTCAAGGACCGATGTAAGGGTGGAATTATAGTGGCAGATAGATTGGTCAGGGCAGGAAAATGAGGAGATGGATGAGAGGAGAGGTTTAAGGGAATTAGCAAGCTGTTGCTGATCTAATGACATAATGCTTCTGTGAAGTTTGTTGTGAGGAGTAGAAGGAGGGAGAGTTGTAGGGAGGGATGGGATGTTGTAATTGAGGAGATGGTGGTCAGAAAGAGAAAAAGGAGAGTTTGTGAAGTTTGAAATAGTGCATCGATAGCTAAAGATCAGGTCAAGGGAGTGACCATCTTTGTGAGTGGGGGAGTCAGTCCATTGTGACAAACCGAAAGAGGAAGTGAGTTGCAGAAGTTGTTTTGCATTGGAGGCAGTGGGATTGTCAAGAGGGATGTTGAAATCACCAAGAATGAGGGCAGGGGTGTCTAAGGAAAGGAAATAAGATACAATCAACCACAAAAGAGCTACTCAGCACAAGTTATTCCTCATTTCACAATAATGACCCAGGCGGCTACTCACATATTGCTTTGACAGCATGCAATGAAATCATCAATGAGTATAGGCATAGGGAAAGTTCCACTTACGATTAGGAGCTCAGGCAACAGTCTACAGTTCTCGGTATCAAATCTGCACACAGGGACTAGTACCGTACTGCTATCCGACACAGCCGACTCACTCCTCGTGTACTTCTTCTGCCTTGCCAAAACAGGCACTTCAGGGTCTAAGTACTCTGTCTTGGTGGGTAAGTAAAGGAGCCCAATAGCAAAGTCCAGTACATAGAAATCCAGAAAAAGAGATATAGAATGGCTCACTTTCAAACCACTTTATTCACATATCAAAAATAGTAACCAACATGGGCAGTACAGCATAGAAAAAATATATTAAAAGCAGGGAAAAAGTAGAGTGACACACATCCCAGCAAAAGACGCGTTTCGGGATTGCCCCGCACTCACAATTTGTTGAAAGGTGCAATGAGAGGAAAGTAAAATACCTACACCAACTACTTGTCTATTACCAGACCTAGGAGTGTGGCTGAAGTGGAGACCCCCATGTGACAGAGCAGCAGTGGATGCTGTGTCTAGGGGAGAGAGCCAGGTTTCGGTTAGAGCCAGAAGGTTGAGGGAGCGGGAGATAAAGAGGTCATGTATAAAAGTGAGCTTGTTGCAAACAGAGCGAGAGTTCCAGAGTGCTCAAGTGAAAGAGGTACCAGAGTTTTGTTTTCTGCATCTATAGAATGGTACACATGGATGTGCATGGGTAGGAAGTTGTTGGGGACCAGGATTAGGGGAGATGTCACCAGCAGCTAGTATAAGCAAGAGGGAGAGTGACGTGAGATGAGATACAGATTTGCAGTAATGAGACCGTTTTTGAGACAAGATGCAGGGGTGAGAGAGAGTGTTTAGGAATAGGTAAAGTTCATGAGTACAAAAGTAAGATGAGTTTTAGAGAAAGGGGCTAATGAACAGTGCAGGTCGAGAGGGAGAAGGAGTAATTGAATAAATAAGTTTGTTATAGAGACAAGAGGTAGCAAAAAGGAATATGAAGATATTGAGCATTTTTACAAAAGTGGGAACCAAGTAAACACATAAAACATAGTATTACAGCAGCACTTGCATAAGGAAACGAGATACATAAAACACAAAATTAGAAGAGTACTTGCGTTATGTCTTGCCCCTTGCCAAATCCTTGTTCAATTCTTGTATAATTTTTATCTTAGTGCCTCACTGATTGCTCAATAGTACACACCACACAGTGAAAAAGCAATCAACTTTCCAATACCACAATATACCGCTACTACATGTAACACTCTGTTGAAGTAGACAAAATTCATGTGACAGTACTTTTATAATTAATGTTTCCAACGATGAGCACAACAACCAATATCCGCTTCAGTTAATCACACAAGCTAATTCAAAGCTCATCTCGAGCTGTATAGTTACCACACTCCAAGGTTTCCTGGTCTCCTCGTTTGCATCAGCTAGCGTTTGCTCTTACCAGATCCCCGTCCGTCCACCAAATGCGGATGAGCACGCTCCATGGCTGCGTAGTAGCGGTGACATCACCCGACCAATGGAAAAGCCTCCTGGCTACAATAGCGGTGATCATCAAAGGAGAAGTGCTTAGCGATTCCAGAAAGTGCTTATTCAAATTACTCTCAGCGGATCTGTCACGGTCGCACTCCACGCTCCTCTTCTTCCGGCTTCTCTGTCCTGTGTGTTGCTTTGCTTAGCAACGCTACGCACATTCTGAGCTGTCCTCCTTTGCTGAAGTCAGGCGGGTTACTTATACCTGCGGCCCAATTTTCCGGTGCCCGTTTGTTTTCTCCTGTGGCTTGTGAGTACTCTCTTTATCCTCTTGTCTATGGATGAACCCTAACCTGCCTGATTACAAGTTGCCAATCTTTGCTGAACTGACTACTCTATTGCTTGACCCTTAACTGCCTGATTACAAGTTTCCAAACACTGCTGAACTGACAACTCTATTGCTTAACCCTGAACTGCCTGATTACAAGTTGCCAAACACTGCTGGACTGACTACTCTATTGCTTAACCCTGAACTGCCTGATTACAAGTTGCCAAACATTGCTGAACTGACTACTCTATTGCTTAACCCTGAACTGCCTGATTACAAGTTGCCAAACACTGCTGGACTGACTACTCTATTGCATAACCCTGAACTGCCTGATTACAAGTTGCCAAACACTGCTGAACTGACTACTCTATTGCTTAACCTTGAACTGCCTGATTACAAGTTGCCAAACACTGCTGGACTGACTACTCTATTGCTTAACCCTGAACTGCCTGATTACAAGTTGCCAAACTCGGCTGAACTGACTACTCTATTGGTTAACCGTGAACTGCCTGATTACAAGTTGCCAAACACTGCTGAACTGACTACTCTATTGGTTAACCCTGAACTGCCTGATTACAAGTTGCCAAACACTGCTGAACTGACTACTCTATTGGTTAACCCTGAACTGCCTGATTACAAGTTGACAAACTCTGCTGAACTGACTATTCTATTGTTTAACCCTAAACTGCCTGATTACAAGTTGCCAAACTCTGCTGAACTGACTTCGCCTATTCCTGATCCCACTCCTCCTTCTATCAAGAGACCCAGTACTACTATCCAGAACCACAAGAACCTCTTGACCTGTCATATATCACTATGCCTTTGAGTGTATAGTAACCGCCTCCTTACTCCTTCCCTATAAAGCTGTGAAAGCAACACCTGTTAGTTGCTTGATTATTAGAATCTGTTGCTAAAGTATTCTGCTTCTACATTGTATCATTTTTCAAGCCAATAAACCTCCAGGAATTCTAAAGCCTAACTGAAGCATTACCTTGAGACGCCTTCACTTTGTTCCTACAATTCGGAACCTGCTATTTACAACTAACCCTCTGTTCTCACTACCCGGAGCTCCTGAAGTCATCTACATGCTGAGCTCCGCATTTCCTGCAGGACACTGAAAGCTGTACAGCTCTCCCTCCACTCCAGCTCTGTTGTCGTGGGGTCACGTCCTGGGTTATACTCAGTGTGCCAAAGTGTTATTTGCGTTCACTCTAGCATTTGGGTCTGATTTTGGACCTTACCCAACCTGACAGGATCATGGGTACGGACAGTGGTAAATACTTGAAACAAGGTTGCAATCTTGGTACTTTATGAAGAGTTCAAATGTGGATGGCAGTGCAGCATAAATCCACTGGCGGAATAACAAAAATTAGATAAAAAAGAAAAATTGACATTGAATATAAATGTATATATGTATGTATATGCTAATATACATATATATTTATGTGTTAATATGTGTATAAAAAAGAAAAAAAAAGAAAAATTGCCAGTGAATATAAAATAAAAATTAACTTTCTTTTATTAGATTTCTTAAATAAAACAAGAGACTTTGAGTATAGCACCCTGCCGAAACGCGTCAGTATTTTCTATCTAAGGGGCACTGTCCCTCTGTGTTTTATATATGGAATCTAATAAAAGTTTATTTTTATTTTATATTCACTGGCAATTTTTCTTTTTTCTTTCTTTTTTATACACATATTAACACATAAATATATATGTATATTAGCATATACATATATATTTACATTTACATTCACTGGCAATTTTTTTTTTGACCAATTTTTGCCATTCCGCTAGTGGATTTATGCTGCACTGCCGTCCACATTTGAACTCTCCATAAATTACCAAGATTGCAACCTTGTTTCAAGTATTAACCACTGTCCGTACCCATGATCCGCTGACAGTCCTTTGAATAAGGGCTTTCTGGAATCGCTAAGCCCTTCTCCTTTGATGATCACCGCTTCTGTAGCCAGGAGGCTTTTGCATTGGTCGGGTGTCGTCACCGCTACTATGCAGCCACGGAGCGTGCTCATCCGCATTTGGTGGACGGACGGGGATCTGGTAAGAGCAAACACTAGCCAATGCAAGCGAGTATACCAGGAAACCTTGGAGTGTGGTAACTATCCAGCTCGAGATGAGCTTTGAATTAGCTTGTGTGATTGACTGAAGCGGATATTGGTTGTTGGGCTCATCGTTGGAAACATTAAAGGGCCACTAAACCCAAAATCTTTCTTTCATGATTAAGATAGAGAATAGAAATTTAAACAACATTACAATTTACTTCCATTATTTATTTTGCTTCATTTTTTCAATTTTTTTAGTTGAAGAAAAAGCAATGCACATGGTGAGCCAATCACACAAGGCTTCTGTGTGCAGCAACCAATCAGCAGCTAGTGAGCATATCTAGATATGCTTTTCATCAAAGAATATCAAGAGAATAAAACAAATTAGATAATATAAGTAAATTAGAAAGATGTTTAAAATTGCATTCTCTTTCTAAATCATAAAAGAAAAAATGTGGGTGGCATGTCCCTTTAATTATAAAAGTACTGTCACATGAATTTTGTCTACTTCAACAGAGTGTTAGATGTGGTAGTGGTACATTGTGGTATTGGAAAGCTGATTCCTCAATAGTACACACCACACAGTGAAAAAGCAAATCAGCTTTCCAATACCACAATGTACCACTACCACATGTAACACTCTGTTGAAGTAGACAAAATTCATGTGACAGTATTTTCCAACGATGAGCCCAACAACCAATATCCGCTTCAGTCAAACACACAAGCTAATTTGAAAGCTCATCTCGAGCTGTATAGTTACCACACTCCAAGGTTTCCTGGTCTCCTCGCTTGCATTGGTTAGCGTTTGCTCTTACCAGATCCCCGTCTGTCCACCAAATGCGGATGAGCATGCTCCATGGCTGCGTAGTAGCGGTGATGTCACCCGACCAATGGAAAAGCCTCCTGGCTACAGTAGCAGTGATCGTCAAAGGAGAAGGGCTTAGCGATTCGAGAAAGCCCTTATTCAAAGGACTCTCAGCGGATCATGGGTACAGACAGTGGTAAATACTTAAAACAAGGTTGCAATCTTGGTAATTTATGGAGAGTTCAAATGTGGATGGCAGTGCAGCATAAATCCACTGGCGAAATAACAAAAATCAGATAAAAAAGAAAAATTGCCAGTGAATATAAATGTAAATATACTGTATATGTATATTCTAATATACATATATATTTATGTGTTAATATGTGTATAAAAAAAAAAAGAAAAAAAAAAAAGAATAATTGCCAGTGAATATAAATTAAAAATTAACTTTCATTAGATTCCATAAATAAAACAAGAGACTTTGAGTACGGCACCCTGCCGAAACGTGTCAGTCTTTTCTATCTAAGGGGCACTGTCCCTCTGTGTTTTATTTATGGAATCTAATAAAAGTTTATTTTTATTTTATATTCACTGGCAATTTTTCTTTTTTCTTTTTTTTCTTTTTTATACACATATTAACACATAAATATATATGTATATTAGCATATACATATATATTTACATTTACATTCACTGGCAAATTTTTTTTTGCCATTCCGCCAGTGGATTTATGCTGCACTGCCGTCCACATTTGAACTCTCCATAAATCACCAAGATTGCAACCTTGTTTCAAGTATTAACCACTGTCCGTACCCATGATCTGCTGACAGTCCTTTGAATAAGGGCTTTCTGGAATCGCTAAGCCCTTCTCCTTTGACGATCACCGCTACTGTAGCCAGGAGGCTTTTCCATTGGTCGGGTAACGTCACTGCTACTACACAGCCATGGAGCGCGCTTATCCGCATTTGGTGGACGGAAGGGGAACTGGTAAGAGCAAATGCTAGCCGATGCAAGCGAGGAGACCAGGAAACCTTGGAGTGTGGTAACTATACAGCTCGAGATGAGCTTTGAATTAGCTTGTGCGATTGACTGAAGAGGATATTGGTTGTTGGGCTCATGTTGGGCTCATCGTTGGAAACATTAATTATAAAAGTACTGTCACATGAATTTTGTCTACTTCAATAGAGTGTTACATGTGATAGCGGTACATTGTGGTATTGGAGGGCGGATTGCTTTTTCACTGTGTGGTGTGTACTATTGAGCAGATACAAGTGTGTTTCTCTGGGAACTTTCTTTTTTGGTGTCTTAATATGTGTATATACACATATTAACACATAAATATATATGCATATAATCTTATACATATATATTTAAAATTGCTGCCCATCGCTGTACTACTTACCTCCTTCGATGCGCTAGGTTCTCATGCTGTGTTTTTTGGGAACAAGGCTCCAATTGGAGCCTATATAAGCTTTTTCTTGTGAGCGCAATGCATCCTAGCAATGTGAATGCTAGCTTGTGTTCGCATTGCGCTCAACTTGTGATTAGGGTTGGGCGAATGTGTTTATATCCGAATTCGAATGTTATTGTAGAAATTCGATTTACATAATAGAATATTGATAAGAACGAATATTCTTAAAAATTTGATTTTCGAATGTTATTTACAGTTTTCGAATGTCACATTCGAATTCAAATTTCACATTCGAATTCGAATGTCACATTTGAATTCGAATGTTACATTCGAATATCACATTCAAATTTGAATATTACATTTATAAAACACAATTGTAGACTAGAAACACTATTTCGAATGTCACATTCGAATCGAATATCACATTCGAATCGAATGTCACATTCGAATTAGAATATTACATTTATAAAACACAGTATTAGACTAGAAATACTATTTCGAATTCGAATGTCACATTCGAATCGAATATCACATTCGAATCGAATATCACATTTAAAACACAGTATTAGACTAGAAATACTATTTCAAATTCGAATGTGACATTCAAATTTGAATGTAGCATTCAAATTTGAATATTACATTTATTAAACACAGTTGCAGACTAGAAATACTATTTCAAATTTGAATGTCACATTCGAATTCGAATGTCACATTCGAATTCGAATATTACATTTCGAAATTGAATGAATACTTAGCTAAACATTCTATTATTTGAACGAATATTTTTGAATTTTATTGAAAAATTAGAAAATGAAAATTCAAAAATAGAATGTTAGAATGTTATATAAACATTCGAAATTCGATTCGAACGAACGAATGTATCAAAATTTGTTTTAAATTTTAAATTTTTAGAAACATTCGCCCATCCCTACTTGTGATACTAGCGCACATTAGTGTGAACAGGTATTACTCAGTAGAGCGCACATATCACTTTCTCGAAAGCGATATTTAGCTCTCCACTTGTAATCTGTCCCAAAATAAAAAAATTTTTTTAAAATTGCTTGCTATATCTGAATCATGAAAGTTTAATTTTGACTTTATTGTCCCTTTTAAAAACTGGGGGAGGGGTGCAGCAACTAAAAAAAAAAAAAAGAGAGAAAACTTTTTTAAGGATGGAGAGGGACACTAGGTTGTACATTTTTAATACTTTCTTCTGCTCATCCCTAATAAATATGAGATCTCCCTTGAAGAACCATTATCTAGCTATCAGACCAGAGCCCCCCCATTGCTAATAGCTCAATTTTAAAAAAAAAATACAGTGCAGACATTGTTGACTTGAATGTGCAGCTACATTGTATCCTGGGTAGGGCATTTAGTGAAGATGTCTATACTGTACTGTGTAGCTGGCTCATCATGCATATCAGAAAAAAACACAGTTTATCTGGAGCCTGCTCTATGATTGCCCTTCTGTGCACAGTTCCTGGTGCCTACCCATAGCTGAATGGTACAGAAAGGAAGAGGCAACACCTTTTTTTACTGCCCATGGAAGGGATCATGTGAGCAGACCTTATAACTTCCCCCCAAAGATCCACAATTACTTCCTGTATTGTAGATTGTTAAGGGAGAGATAACTGTATGCATCTCCTGAGCTTTTTCAAAGTGAAATGTTTAGCTTTTGTCCAAGATTTTATTGTTTAACTTAACATTAGGCACTTGGTAAAACTTGTATGAAAGACATATTAAATATGCAATAGGCACATCATTTTCATTCTATCTATTTGCAAACTAATGCCATATACAAACATATATCTTGGGTTCAGGTGGCTGCAAAGTGCAAACTTACTGGCTGGGCAGAGCTGTAGTCATAATAATGCTGGTAATTAGTAGGACTAGGAATAGCTGTAATGTCTTGATTTATAGTCCTGAAATTGACTATGGTGGCTTCAGTGATGGAGTATGGTGTATAACTAACACAAATATATGGGATTGGACACAATTATGATTATATACATAAGGGTACTGTTCATAATCCCTTTGTTTCTACCATATTAGCCACCCATCTCAGTTTTTATTGCTCATTTATTTATATACTTATATGCTTGTATCAACCCTCATAAAGAATATACCTTTAATGCTCATATTTCTGTTTTCACCATAATTACGGTTAGCGTTTTTTATATTTGTAGCACTCATTTCTAGTTAACCTTTTATATGATTACCTATGTTGTTATAAAGCTTGATGTAAAAAAAACGCCTGTAATCCTTGTAGATTGAGCCGTTATAGGAAGCGTGAGTTGTAAGGATACTACTTATGTGACGTGGAGTGTGCGTGCCAATCAGAAGCCAACTTGTATTCAATCCATGTTGGTGTGACATTCTCACAGTGAAATGTTAATTATATATGCCCCTCATTAGGGCATGGCCTAATGACGTGATACGATGTATTATAACTATACATACCTAAGGTACTGATGTGACTAAAGTAATGTGATTATAGTGCAATCAAAAGTGACATACTATATTGTGTAAAGTATACATATATAAATGGATCCAAAATGGCTTATATTAAGCCTATATCGATGTGATGTTCTTATACGCATTGAATGAAAGTGATTACTCACGCCCCTGACTTGAATGCGTGATAATATATATTCTAATTTGATCTGTGTCAGAGGCCATTGAGTGTATGTATCATGGAGATTACCAGTGGGAATGCGATAATGTGACCGTCTATACGTGTCGAATATATATGGGGGGATAGTGTAGTGTGATAGTGTGCTAGATGTCTCCATAAAGGAGTTTATCTATACTAGTGAGTGACATTAGTGTTCCATTTTGTAATCCTTCTTATAATATAATAAAATATGTGTTAGCTATTAGCTCTAGGGGCAAGGTGATGTGTATAATGTGTAAATTAAATTTCCTAATGTAAGGAATAACATAATACAGTGCTGTATGATAGGTAGTTATTTATTTATAGGCACTAAAACTAAGTATGTGAAATGAATACAAATTATGTTTATAATCACAATATTAAATTTTGATATTTTATATAATATGAGGTAAAAGTTGTAAATATGAGGTGTAAATTGTTCTAATACTGGAAATAAGGTCTATATTATAAACTCACTTAATGACCCTCCACTGATATGAATCTCAGTGCATATAACTGAGATGATAGAAGCAATCTATGACATGATTTATAATGAAACATGGTCTAAAGACTATATTGATAATGGTGAAATATACAGTGTGAAGTGTGTATAATAAGGGGATACAGTGGCTATCTGAGATCAGATAACATAATGTAGTGTTAATTAGTGGGATCAATGTAGGATATAATTATGTCTCTACAGGTTTCCCTAGTGAAGATTAAAATTCACTACATATCACACTAGTGACAATATAACTAGTGTCAATAATATGGGCGTATAGGATAGATAATACGCCCTAAATCAATATTTGCTGGTTTCTCTATACTACCATCTAGATTCTACAAACAAATAATATCGATAGATAAGAGCATATAAATATACTAGCTTAGCCAAAGACAATATATATTGGCAATAGTGGATCAATATAACCTAATAAAATATGAGCAACAAAATATGGACATACATGGTTAGAGTAAACAATGAACATGTGGCCAATGCCAATATATACTTTTTGTGACCCGACAAAAAATAATATTAAATCACTACTAGGGAATATTCTTCCCTCATAGTGACTTTACTGTAACCAGTTAAGAGAATGGTTGCCAGGTGTCTGGTATCTGATAACAAAAATGCTGCATCTCTTTCAAGTGATTTAGCATATGAGTATTATGTCCCTTTAAGTAGTACAGAATATAAGAAAACCTAGGTAGGCTCAAGAGCAGCAATGGACTATAGGGAGCTAGCTGGTGATTGGTGGCTACACATATATGCCTCTTGTCATTGGCTCACCAGATGTGTTCAGCTAGGTCCCAGCAGTACATTGTTGCTCTGGTGCTGACTTTAACTATGTAGTTTACCCCTTTTTCAGAGGTTCAACAAATAGTTATAGGAAAGCCATAGTGTAATAATATAAAGCTCAGATACATTATTGTAAGAGCTTATTCAAATTTGTCTCAAATTGTAGAATTCAAAGTAAACAACAAAAACACACCAACCATGCTTTTCAGGACGTATGCCCCTGGGTTGCAAAATGATTGCATTTAATCAGATAAGGGTCCTAATTCAAATTCCTATTGAAGAATGTACTGTAGTAGATACCCAGCCACCTCCTGTATATTACAAGTTGATTTTTAACAGGAACCTTATAATCATGTGTCTACTAAAATAACTACAAGTGGCCCTCGGTTTACAACGGTTCAATTTACACCGTTTCAGAATAACAACCTTTTTTTCCAGTCATGTGACTGCTATTGAAAAGCATTGAGAAGCAGTGCATCTATTAAAATAGCCAGTAGGAGGAGCTGTCCGCTTGTGTTGCCGCAAAGTCAAGCAAGCTGAAATTAATCAGTTTAACCAGACCTGAGCTATCGAGCAGATTTCAAAGGAACAAGATCTTCCTGTCTATAAATCAGTCCAGATTGGAATGCATAGAAAGAACTGTTTGCAGAAAAATGCAAGTGAAGTCTGTGTTGTGTGATTATTGTATTAGGTTTATAATGCTGTTTAGCAAATGTTTTTGTTCATTTAACTTAGTTTAATTATATATTCTGTGTTGTGTGATTATTTTATTAGGTTTATAATGCTGTTTTGCATTTAAAGTCTTCATTTCAAAGCTTTAAAAATAATGTATTAGGTGTTACTTATAACAATTTTGAGAGGGGTCTGGAACCTAACTCCCTCACTTCCCATTGACTTACATTATAAACTGGGTTTCAATTTACAACGGTTTCGATTTACAACCATTCCTTCTGGAACCTAACCCCGGCGTAAACTGAGGGCTACCTGTATTAACCTTTATGTTCAGTTTTAAGCAAGTTTAATATTTTGCTTAAACATATGCTAAAAAAAATTAAAAATAATTGTCATCATAAAGCAGTTATACTGGGCCTTTTTAATGCAACATGAATACTCTGTGTGAGGCATAGAGTTTATACTTTATAGGACGTATAAATCTTGGTAGGGTTACTTAGATTAACATGTGCTTTCAAATAGATAAAGAAAGAATATTTACAAATACTGCCCATAAAATCTTCCATTTTAAATCCACTAGGATAAAATTTCCATAATGGAACTAACATGTTAGAACACATAATAAAATTCTGATGTTTTAAATATTCTTGAATGTGCTGTTACTTAGAGACAGATTCTAAAGACATATAAATGTAGCAAAACCCTTCTGCAAAGAAGAAATTATGCTATAAAGTAAGGCGCATAAAAGAACTTTGGTTATCACAAGGACATTTTGAACAGAAAGATATAATTAAAAAGATTTATAATAAAACAAAACTTTTACAGAAAAGTGACCAAAAGCGCTAACTAAAAAAAATATAATAATATAAATTATTTTTTTGTGTTAAGAGATAATTAAAAAAAATATTTATTTTATTATTTTTTATTAGATTTTATATAAACCACTTAAACTTTTCATGGTGGAAATATTATTTAAATATGGAAACTTGTATTTTATTCTCTTGGTCTTAAAGGGACATTAAACCAACATTTATTGTCATGATTCAGATAGAGAATACAGAGAATACAATTTTAAGCAACTTTCTAATGTATTTCTATTATCTAATTTGCTTCAATCTCTTGATATTCATTCCGGAAAAGCATATATAGATAAGCTCTGTAGCTGCTGATTGGTGGCTGCCCATAGATGAGTTGTGTGACTGGCTTACCCATGTGCATTGCTATTTCTTCAACAAAGGATATCTTAAGAATGAAGCAAATTCGATAATATAAGTAAAATGGAATGTTGTTTAAAATTGTATTCTCTGTCTGAATCATGAAAGAAAAATGTTGGGTTTAATGTCCATTTAATTTAGGAGTGTTGTCACCCAACCCCTTCTTCCTCTAGTTATGTCTTGGTTGGACAATGTGAAATCTGGGACCACCCAAACTTGCATCAGTACATTTCAAATACAGGGGTATATTTTGTTTGATAATTATCTGTATGTTGATCTGTTTTTGATGTTGAAGTAATCTCAACCAGATATTTTCTTGATAAATTTCAGCACATTTTTAGGGCCATTTTTCACAATGTTTTCCATAGCTAAACTTTTCCACTTATTTTCGGGTACTTGAGAAGATTTTCAAATGTAACATTGGTTTTGTGCATGCACAATATACAATTAGATTATCAGTATCAATTTGGATGATATTAGGAATCATTGTCACTAAACTGATAAAAATATATACACATGCTACCTGCTCAATCAATATACAGGCACTTTAGAGATATTATAGGGAAACGCATTTTGTGATTTTGATCACTGGCAAAACCCACTGACATTACCAGCTGAGGTTCAGAAATATTTATTTGTTGAAAACAAGATTGTTTTCAGCCCATCAATTAAAATATTTTTTGCTATACATTCGAAAAAATGCTTCTTTTTTATTAAGTTATCTCAGCTTTTGTGGCATACTTTACTGTATACATGAGCTGCAAACAAGCATGTTTTAGTACTGGTGAAGCCATGATATGTGTAACAGCAGGGGCACAAAACATGCCTGTTTGTATAAAAGGGTTTTATGTACAATTTCTTTTTTGGAAGTATTTTTACAAATAGAAGTATTTTTTAAATTACTTAGAGCCTTGAGAAATAATTTATTAAATAAGGCTCGCCGGAAACAAGGGGCCTCAAACTCCATACAGAGCTTGATAAATATGCCCCCAAATGTCCATTTAAAATGAATAGTGTATTACTCACCATGTTCATAGGAAAGCTATTAATGGTAACATTGCTCTTTAAGCAGGTTCTTAATTAAGTGATGAATTGAAAAGTTACTCATTTCTGGCAAGTGTCTAATGGAAATATTGTTTTCATTGATTCAGTATTTTAGTCCTTCAGCATTTTATCAGATGCAAATATTTCAAAGAATAAGGATTTGTTTATTTATTCTTTTTTATTTTTATAGAAATGTGAACAAAACGTTTTGGTGTCAAACTTGTGCCAGAGCACACTCAATAAGCAATACTTAGAAATGAGGAAATTACTATTTTTATCACCCACAATTAAATAAGATGAAGGAAAACTGTGCAAATAATATCTTACGTTAACCCCTTGAGTGCTAACGCAGAGTTTCCCACTCTGAAGCTAATGTAGGCTCAGAGCCGTCGCTAGCACTCTCCCACCTTGAGGGTGATCTGGGGGCTCCCACCTGCTCCTACCCCACAATCGGGCCTGCATAGTGACAGGCATCGCTGGGGCTTCACGTTATGTGCAGTGACGTCACGCACAATGATGTGATGACGTCACTGTGCAACTTTATTTAAAATTCACAATGTTAAGTATAAGTGCAGGGGGCATGCTGCTTAGAAGCCTGTATCTCAGGCATCTAAGCAGCTACAGACCCCCAAGACCCACCGTTGGAAAGATAATCGCCTAACCTTTCCAACAGTGTAAGTCTTGGGGATTTGAAAAAAAAAAATCAAATCCCAGTGTTTAAAGGGGCACAAATACCCAGATTTTTCATTCTCAATTAAGACTGAGCAGTACATTTTTAAACGTTTTAATTTCTATTGTCAAAAATGCTTACATCTGCTGCTCAATGAAATTGTATAACATTGTTAAAAGTCTTCTTGCAAAACTGCTACCATTTAGTTCTCCAGACACATGCGCGCCCCTGAGGTTACTGTATGCCTTTTAACAAAGGATATCAAATGAAAAGAGGAAATTCAATAATAGAAGTAAACTTATTTTTTTCTTTAATCCTATGCACTTTTAAAAAAAAAGCCAGGAAACATGCAATAAAAATGTAGTTTTGGAACCTGCTTAATGAAATTCATAATTTATACAGGGCTAGATTACGAGTCATGCGCTAATTATTGTGAGCGAGAGATAAGAGGTTTATCGCGGCTCATTGCACGCGTTGGAAGTAGTAGGAGTATTACAAGTTAAAAGTAAACTACTTTGCATGAGCAAAATTGAATTTAATGTGCGTCAGGATAGCGCAACCTCAGAGCTCTGGTTAACTGTTAGGCTTGACTAAAAAGTTGCTCAAAATACATCAAAATTACATTTAAAAGCACAGTTACACTCATAATAACACTATCTAATAAAAATGATTTTTTTTTAAAAAAAGGCTGCAAAGGGCTTTAACATAAAGATACATACATATACATGTCTAAATATGTACAGTATATGTATGTACATATACATGTTCATATGTGTGTACAGATGTATATATGTATTTATATGTGTATATATGTATTAACTGACATATATATATATATATATATAAAAATACATAGAAGCCCTTTGCAGTCAAGTGGCTAAAAAATATAAAAGCATATTTATGCAATATTCATATGTAATAAAGTGTTTAACTGTGTATTTACTGTAAATATTCAATGTTCTTCACATAAGGGAATATGTTACAAGTATTTTTAAAAATATATTCCTTAATATATCTGTATATATCTATACCTATGTACTAATATATATATATATATATATATATATATATATATATATATATATATATATATATATATATATATATACTGTATATATATATTTATATATTTATAAGTATGTTTTTATGAATAAATAGAACATATTCTGCTATGTGAAGAACATTGAAATGTGAAATGTTGGCTTAACACACTTGAGAAAATCCGTTCAGGTTTGTGTAACTTGTTAGGTTGTTTCAACTTTTCATGCTCTATTGAAGTCTATAGAGGGATTATACTAACACAATCACCATATTCTAACTTTGACAAGCGAAAACTTTTTACATTCAACTTTTAATATGCACGTTATATATACACATTACATGTGCAAGAAGCAAAAGTCGAGCGGAGTTAATGTGCGAGCGCAAACCACAGAAGGTATACATTTTGAATTTCCAGTGAATGCGTAACCAAAATAGGATTATCCTGGCTTTTTAAGTTTGATTGAGAACTTAAAGGGACATTAAACACTTTGAGATTGTAATATAAAATGATAAACTATATAAATAAAAAAAATCTGCTATATACTTTCATTATTTATTTTGTCCCCTTTTCCTGTAATTCCATTCTGAAATTGTGTGCTTTTCCGTTCCTGTTAGAAATGGAAGTGCTGAACACTGTTATATTCCATACAGCCATTGGCTGCACACTCTAGTGACCTATTTATAACTGTCCCTAATTGGCCACAGCACAGAAGGTAACCTAAGTTACAACATGGCAGCTTCCATTGTTTTATATACACTAAAACTTTACACTTATTTTGTCAATATTTAAACAGCTAATGAAACTTTAAAAAGTATATATCAAGCTGTAGCTGATCCTAATCTTGGTACCACTCAGGTTTTTCGTCCTGTCCTCAAACAACCCACAGGGGGAGGGACTGAGCAAGTACTGAGCAATAACAAACAACACAGATATTCCCTCAGGGAGACGAAAACAGGGAATTGCCACCTTCAGGCAGTGTATTTAATCAGTCTTCCCATGTGCTCACACAGACAGAAATAAAAGTTTTAAATTATGGTTTGGGTTTCTGTCCAGTTAAGAGCTTCAATCTTTTCCAAACCATTATTGTTGTCATCAAATTTATCAGAAAGATAACATTACAGAAACATTTTTTGACTGACTTTAAGTCTTTGCAAACAGACAGTAGAATGTATACACACTCTAACAATACAAATGATGATCTAAGCTTTCAGGATATATGTAATCTTACAACATTGGAAGCACTACATACAGAATCAAACACAGAATATGAATACGCTCAGTATATGATTCAAAAGTTTAAACCTGTATCACATTTTCACCCCATACAGAGTAGGGGGAAGACATTGGAGCTGTTCCATAAAAGAGTAGTGGGTGATTTGAGTGTATTACATCATTCCGGGAGAACCACCAACAACAACTTGACAGTAAATGAAAAGGCAGCAATTAATTCCTTGAAAAATAATCAGGCGATTGTAATAAGGAATTCTGACAAGGGTGGTAGTGTGGTCCTCATGGACAAGGATGTTTATATTGCAGAAGAGAACCATCAGTTGAGGGACCCCAATACATATGTTATTTTACCATCAAATCCGGTGAGGAAGTTCCAAAGGGAACTTTATGACATTTTGGATGATAGATTGCATAGAGGCATTTTGGATGAATAGACAATGAAATGTATATATGTGGAGAACCCTGTCACTCCAATATTTCATCACTTGCCAAAAGTGTATAAGAGTTTGGACAATGTCAGGGGTCGCCCAATTGTATCCGGTATTGGTTCCTTATTAGAACCACTGTCGGAATGGCTGGATGCAATTCTATAGCCAATTGTTCACTCATTACACAGTCACATTAAACACACTGCACATGTTCTACAACTGGTAGAAAACTTGACATGGACATCAAACTGTAGTTGGCTTACCATAGACATAGTGTCATTATATTCCAGCATTCCGCATAACCTTGGCATTTTAGCCCTGAGGTATTTTCTGGAATTACATTACCAGATGGATAGCCACACTATAGAGTACATTGTTAGGGTCACTATGTTTTTATTACAGCATAACTACTTTCTTTTTGAGGGTACTTACTATCTGCAGAGACAGGGTACTGCCATGGGGGCCAAGTTGGCCCCCTCATATGCAAACATTTTCATGGGATGGCTTTAGAGATCCTTTGTCTATGCAGATAGTAATCCCTTCTCACATCATATTCTTTTTTACAGACGTTTCATAGACGATCTGTTGATAGTTTGGTCATTTGATGAAGAAAATGCCAGACAATTTGTTAAATTTTTGAATGACAGTGAGAATGGGGTCAAGTTCACCTTTGAATGGCACAAATTAGAAATCAACTTTCTAGATATCACCCTTAAAGGTGATACATTGTCTATAAATATAATCACTAAGTTGTATCGGAAGCCTATCTCAGGCAACACTTTATTCCATAAAAAGAGTGCTCATCCAAACCATGTCTTCAAGGGTATTGCCAAAGGACAATTTGTCAGGGCTAGAAGAATTTGCTACTCAGAGTCAGATTTTGTGAAAGAGAGTGCTGATATCAAAGCGAGATTGATTGTGAGGGGATATTCACCAAACATGGTAAAGAATGTGGCTAAAGAAGTAAAAAGGCTAGATAGAAAGGATATTTGGCAGCATAAGAGAACTAAAAATAAGGAAGATGAATGTACCCTATTCATAACTCCTCAGATTTCTATGATATTTGTTATATTCTGAAGAAATACTTCCCATTGTTATATGGGGATAGGGATCTGAGAACTATTGTTGAGCAGGGATTCATGTGTGTCTATTCAAAAAATGTGACTTTGAAAAATATCCTCTCTCCAAGCCAGCTACCCCAAAAAGAGCAAACCATTTCATGGCTCAATGTTAATGGAATATATAAATGTGGGGGTTAAAGGTGTAAGGCCTGTGAGTACCAGACAGAGAGCAGGGTGTTTTTCCTCATATGTCATGAAACAGACTTTCCAGACAAAGGGATGTATTAAATGTCCTACATCCTATGTTGTGTACCTGATTGAACCTATGTTGTGTACCTGATTGAATGTACCTCCCATCAATGTCAATATATGGAAATGACCACCAGAGTATGGTGAACTTGGATTCGTGAACATATTGGGTATATAAAGAATGAGAAAGCATGATCTGAATTATCACGTCACTTTCTAGATATACACAACAAGGATGTAAGAACTTTTAAATAAAGAGCAATTGAAGCCATCAAACAACCACCTAGAGGGGGTAATAAGGATGCTCTACTGGCTAAACAGGAAGCATTTTGGATCTTTAAATTACGGACCCAGGTTCCTGATGTCTTCAATTCAATTGACATCATCAATCACTGGAGGTAGAGTTATAATGTTATAATAATATTATAATATTGTTAATATCTTACAGCATTTTGTAAAAGGGGTTCACCCTATTTTGTCTATAGCTGTTTAAGAAGGATTCATGTTGACCTCTTATTAGAAATGTGAACATTTAGCATTCAATTCTGCTCAGAATTGTAATCTATATGTGATGTATTTGTATATCTATATAATTATGTCTCTCCTTTTGCTTGTACCGTTTACGCATTCTTTCATCTTGGTAGCAATGTTTGGGATCAGCCCCTCTATACTTATTTTTACTATTATTATTTTTTTTTCCGCCTTATTTTTTCAAATGCTTAAAATAACTCAAAAACTCATGAAACTTGGCACAATGCTAGAGATCTATGCTGTGCATAATCCTATGCAACATAAATCTCATAGGTCATGTGATCTAGCAACCATATGGCTTTTTGCAACAAATTTCGACAAACTCTTAAAAATATTAGTCTTCCGAACCGCTTAAATTACAGTTGTGAAACATGCTGTGTGTATTGCTGTACTGACCTAGAATAAAGATGGTTCAAGAGAAGTGATTTAGTCACAAGATCTAGCTGCCATTTTGAAATGTGCAAAAATATTTAAACATCTTCTTCTCTGAAACTGCTAAGTGCATTGAAGCGCAATTTTGTATATGTGCTCTTTGCAAGGTTGTCTACCAAGATTGTTCAAACTACGAATTTTCCATAATCAACATGGCTGCTATGAGCCATTCGCCTTTTTATCGTTGTTAAATTGCGTATATTTGCACTTTATGCATTATATTTACACTATTTAACTATATTAGAGTGTAGTAGACACATGATTACACATAGTATTGCAGTCAAAATTCGCACTGCACAGTCGCCTTCATGAAATAAAACATTTGCAAATTGTCATGAAACTTCTGCAAATTGTATGTGTAAATTAGTATGTGCAATTTAAATGCCACACATTGCATAGCTTGGCGGCCATTTTGTTTTGTATGCGCTGTTTTTAAAAACTACAAAAATCTTCTTCTCCGAAACCGCTTATGGGAAAGACTTGAAATTTTGTTTATAGAGTTATGTTATGACTAACATTCAGATTTGTTCAAGAGAAGTTGATAGGTTATTTGGTTCGGCAGCTATTTTGAATTGTTAAAAAATGGTTAACGATATTTTTAAATTAATAATAAAACAAAAACTGTTTTACAAAAATGCTTTATTTCTCCTGTTAAGTGTAGTCAGTCCACGGGTCATCCATTACTTATGGAATATATCTCTTCCTAACAGGAAACTGCAAGAGAATTACCCAGCAGAGCTGCTATATAGCTCCTCCCCTCACATATCATACTCAGTCATTCTCTTGCAGCCTAACTAAAAAGGAAGCTGTGAGAGATCTGTGGTGTTTTTTAACTTAGTTTATTTCTACAATCAAAAGTTTGTTATTTTTAAATGGCACCGGAGTGTGGTGTTTATTCTCAGGCAGCATTAGAAGAAGAATCTGCCTGGGTTTTTTTCTATGGTCTTAGCAGACGTAACTAAGATCCACTGGCTGTTTCTCATCTGAGGAGTGAGGTAACTTCAGAGAAGGGGAATAGCATGCAGGGCTCCCCTGCAACAAATGAGGTATGTGCAGTAATTTATTTTCTGAGGAATGGAATTGACTGAGAAAATACTGCTGATACCATTGTAAAGTAAGTTCAGCCTTAAATGCAGTGATAGCGACTGGTATCAGGCTGATGTGTGTGTGTGTGTACACTGAATGTATTTTTCTAAGGAATGGAATTGACTCTGAAAATACTGTTAATACTGAAATAATGTATGAGCCTTAACTGCAGTAAAAACGACTGGTAGCAGGCTTATTAATAATAATACATAACTTTCAAATGTATGTTTAAAACGTTTACTGGCTTGTTAATCGTTTTTGTGAGGTACTTGGTGATAAAACATATTAGGGCATGATTTTTACCACATGGCCATTTTTGTTTTCTGCATAGAAACAGTTTCTGAGCTTCCCCACTGTTGTAATATGAGTGGGAGGGGCCTATTTTTGCGCTTTTTTGCGCAGTAAAAATTCAGTCATAATCTGTCTACTTCATCCTCCATGATCCAGATCGTCTCTAGAGAGCTCAGGGGTCTTCAAAATCTATTTTGAGGGAGGTAATCAGGCACAGCAGTCCTGTGACAGTGTATTTGACTGTGAGAAAAACGTTAATTATATAATTGTTATCCGTTTTTGGGTACTAAGGGGTTAATCATCCATTTGCTGGTGGGTGCAATCCTTTGCTAACTTAATACATTTACTGTGAAAATTTGGTTGCTATAACTATTTTGGTCATTGTTATTTCAACTGTGTCAGTTTTTCTGTGCTTCTTAAAGGCACAGTAACGTTTTTTATATTGCTTGTAAATTAATTTTTTTAAAAGTATTTCCAAGTTTGCTAGTCTCATTGCTAGTTTGTTTAAACATGTCTGACTCAGATGAATCTCTTTGTTCACTATGTTTAAAGGCCAATGTGGAGCCCAATAGAAATTTGTGTACTAATTGCATTGATGCTACTTTAAATAAAAGTCAATCTTTACATGTAAAGAAATTATCACCAGACGACGAGGGGGAAGTTATGCCGACTAACTCTCCTCACGTGTCAGTACCTTCGCCTCCCGCTCAGGAGGTGCGTGATTTTGTGGCGCCAAGTACATCAGGGAGGCCCTTACAAATCACTTTGCAAGACATGGCTACTGTTATGACAGAAGTATTATCTAAGTTGCCAGAATTAAGAGGCACGCACGATAGCTCTGGGTTAAGGATAGAGCGCGCGGATGAGATGAGAGCCATGTCAGATACTGCGTCACAGTTTGCAGAACGTGAGGACGGAGAGCTTCATTCTGTGGGTGACGGATCTGATCCAGGGAGACTGGATTCAGAGATTTCCAATTTTAAATTTAAGCTAGAGAACCTCCGCACATTGCTAGGGGAGGTATTAGCGGCTCTGAATGATTGTAACACGGTTGCAATTCCAGAGAAATTATGTAGGTTGGATAGATACTATGCGGTACCGGTGTGTACTGACGTATTTCCTATACCAAAAAGGCTTACAGAGATTATTAGCAAGGAGTGGGATAGACCGGGTGTGCCTTTTACCCCTCCTCCCATATTTAGGAAAATGTTTCCTATTGACGCCACCACACAAGACTTATGGCAGACGGTCCCTAAGGTGGAGGGAGCAGTTTCTACTTTAGCTAAGCGTACCACTATCCCGGTGGAGGATAGTTGTGCCTTTTCAGATCCAATGGATAAAAAATTAGAGGGTTACCTTAAGAAAATGTTTGTTCAACAAGGTTTTATTTTACAGCCCCTCGCATGCATTGCGCCTGTCACTGCTGCGGCAGCATTCTGGTTTGAGTCTCTGGAAGAGGCCATTCGCTCAGCTCCATTGGATGAAATAATCAACAAGCTTAAGACACTTAAGCTAGCTAACACATTTGTTTCTGATGCCGTTGTGCATTTAACCAAACTTACGGCTAAGAACTCCGGATTCGCCATCCAAGCGCGCAGAGCGCTATGGCTTAAATCCTGGTCAGCTGACGTGACTTCTAAATCTAAATTGCTTAATATTCCTTTCAAAGGGCAGACCTTATTCGGGCCCGGCTTGAAAGAAATTATTGCTGACATTACGGGAGGTAAGGGCCATGCTCTACCTCAGGACAGGGCCAAATCAAAGGCCAAACAGTCTAATTTTCGTGCCTTTCGTAACTTCAAGGCAGGAGCAGCATCAACTTCCTCTGCTCCAAAACAGGAAGGAGCTGTTGCTCGTTACAGACAGGGCTGGAAAGTTAACCAGTCCTGGAACAGGGGCAAGCAGGCCAAGAAACCTGCTGCTGCCCCCAAAACAGCATGAAGAGAGGGCCCCCTATCCAGAAACGGATCTAGTGAGGGGCAGACTTTCTCTCTTCGCCCAGGCTTGGGCAAGAGATGTCCAGGATCCCTGGGCGTTGGAGATCATATCTCAGGGATATCTCCTGGACTTCAAAACTTCTCCTCCACGGGGGAGATTTCATCTTTCAAGGTTATCAGTAAACCAAATAAAGAAAGAGGCATTTCTACGCTGTGTACAAGACCTCTTACTAATGGGGGTAATCCACCCAGTTCCGCGGACAGAACACGGGCAGGGATTCTATTCAAACCTATTTGTGGTTCCCAAGAAAGAGGGAACCTTCAGGCCAATCTTGGACTTAAAAATCCTAAACAAATTTCTAAGAGTTCCATCATTCAAAATGGAAACTATTCGAACCATCCTTCCCATGATCCAAGAGGGTCAGTACATGACCACAGTGGATCTAAAGGATGCCTACCTTCACATACCGATTCACAAGGACCATTACCGGTATCTGAGATTTGCCTTCCTAGACAGGCATTACCAGTTTGTAGCTCTTCCCTTCGGATTAGCTACAGCTCCAAGAATCTTTACAAAAATTCTAGGATCACTTCTGGCGGTACTAAGACCGCGAGGCATAGCGGTGACTCCGTACCTAGACGACATTCTGATACAAGCGTCAAGTTTTCAAACTGCCAAGTCTCATACAGAGATAGTTCTGGCATTTCTGAGGTCGCATGGATGGAAGGTGAACGTGGAAAAGAGTTCTCTATTACCACTTACAAGAGTTCCCTTTCTAGGGACTCTTATAGATTCTGTAGAGATGAAAATTTACCTGACAGAGGCCAGGTTATTAAAACTTCTAAATGCTTGCCGTGTCCTTCACTCCATTCCACACCCGTCAGTAGCTCAGTGCATGGAAGTAATCGGCTTAATGGTAGCGGCAATGGACATAGTACCATTTGCGCGCCTGCATCTCAGACCGCTGCAATTGTGCATGCTAAGTCAGTGGAACGGGGATTACTCCGATTTGTCCCCCCTACTAAATCTGGATCAAGAGACCAGAGATTCTCTTCTATGGTGGCTTTCTCGGCCACATCTGTCCAAGGGGATGACCTTTCGCAGGCCAGATTGGACGATTGTAACAACAGACGCCAGCCTTCTAGGCTGGGGAGCAGTCTGGAATTCCCTGAAAGCTCAGGTATTATGGACTCAGGAGGAGAAACTCCTCCCAATAAATATTCTGGAGTTAAGAGCAATATTCAATGCTCTCCTAGCTTGGCCTCAGTTAGCAACTCTGAGGTTCATCAGATTTCAGTCGGACAACATCACGACTGTGGCTTACATCAACCATCAAGGGGGAACCAGAAGTTCCCTAGCGATGTTGGAAGTCTCAAAGATAATTCGCTGGGCAGAGTCTCACTCTTGCCACCTGTCAGCGATCTACATCCCAGGCATGGAGAACTGGGAGGCGGATTTTCTAAGTCGCCAGACTTTTCATCCGGGGGAGTGGGAGCTTCATCCGGAGGTCTTTGCTCAACTGATTCGTCGTTGGGGCAAACCAGATCTGGATCTCATGGCGTCTCGTCAGAACGCCAAGCTTCCTTGTTACGGATCCTCGTTTGATTGCCAAGATCAAACAGGAGAGAGCTTCGGTGATTCTGATAGCGCCTGCGTGGCCACGCAGGACCTGGTATGCAGACCTAGTGGACATGTCGTCCTGTCCACCGTGGTCTCTGCCTCTGAGACAGGACCTTCTAATTCAGGGTCCTTTCAAACATCCAAATCTAATTTCTCTGAGGCTGACTGCATGGAGATTGAACGCTTGATTCTATCAAAGCGTGGCTTCTCGGAGTCGGTTATTGATACCTTAATACAGGCTAGGAAGCCTGTTACCAGAAAAATTTACCATAAGATATGGCGTAAATATTTACATTGGTGCGAATCCAAGAGTTACTCATGGAGTAAGGTTAGGATTCCTAGGATATTGTCCTTTCTACAAGAGGGTTTAGGAAAGGGCTTATCTACTAGTTCGTTAAAGGGACAGATTTCTGCTCTGTCTATTCTTCTACACAAACGTCTGGCTGAAGTTCCAGACGTTCAGGCTTTCTGTCAGGCTTTAACTAGGATTAAGCCTGTGTTTAAGACTGTTGCTCCGCCGTGGAGCTTAAACTTAGTTCTTAATGTTCTTCAAGGCGTTCCATTTGAACCCCTTCATTCCATTGATATCAAGCTGTTATCTTGGAAAGTTCTGTTTTTGATGGCTATTTCCTCGGCTCGAAGAGTCTCTGAGTTATCTGCCTTACATTGTGATTCTCCTTATCTGATTTTTCATTCAGACAAGGTAGTCCTGCATACTAAACCTGGGTTCTTACCTAAGGTAGTTACTAATAGGAATATCAATCAAGATACCATCTCTGTGTCCTAACCCTTCTTCAAAGAAGGAACGACTTTTGCATAATCTGGACGTAGTCCGTGCCCTGAAATTCTATTTGCAGGCAACTAAGGATTTTCGTCAAACTTCTTCCCTGTTTGTCGTTTACTCTGGACAGAGGAGAGGTCAAAAGGCTTCGGCTACCTCTCTCTCTTTTTGGCTTCGTAGCATAATACGCTTAGCCTATGAGACTGCTGGACAGCAGCCTCCTGAAAGGATTACAGCTCATTTTACTAGAGCTGTGGCTTCCACCTGGGCCTTTAAAAATGAGGCCTCTGTTGAACAGATTTGCAAGGCTGCGACTTGGTCTTTGCTTCACACTTTTTAAAAATTTTACAAATTTGACACTTTTGCTTCGTCGGAGGCTATTTTTGGGAGAAAGGTACTTCAGGCAGTGGTTCCTTCTGTTTAATGTTCCTGCCTTGTCCCTCCCTTCATCCGTGTACTTTAGCTTTGGTATTGGTATTCCATAAGTAATGGATGACCCGTGGACTGACTACACTTAACAGGAGAAAACAAAATTTATGCTTACCTGATAAATTACTTTCTCCTGTAGTGTAGTCAGTCCACGGCCCGCCCTGTTTTTACGGCAGGTCTAAATTTTAATTAAACTCCAGTCACCACTGTACCCTATGGTTCCTCCTTTCTCGTCTGATTTGGTCGAATGACTGAGTATGATATGTGAGGGGAGGAGCTATATAGCAGCTCTGCTGGGTAATTCTCTTGCAGTTTCCTGTTAGGAAGAGATATATTCCATAAGTAATGGATGACCCGTGGACTGACTACACTACAGGAGAAAGGAATTTATCAGGTAAGCATAAATTATGTTTTTTGCCATGTTTATTGACATCTATGGTGAGAATTATGTTGCATAATATGGAGGCTGTATATCATATGATCTGGCAGACATTTTGCTTTACGCAGAAAGTTTGAAAATCAATTTTCTCTGCAACCGCTTATGTTAGAACTGTGAAACTTGCTGTATAACCTTTTATTGTGACCTAGAGTCAAAGTTGTTCATGTTAAAGGAATTGGTTATAAGCCATATTGGTTTACGTGAAAATTTCAAAAATGTGTTATCTTTGCAACTGCCTATGTTAAAGTTGTGAAATATGCTGTATAACCATATATTGTGACCTAGAGTTACATCTGTTCACATTGAAAGTATTGGTCATATTGTGTGGCAGGCATCTTGAAAAACGCAAACATTTCAAAAGTGTATTTTCTTTCCAACTGCTTATCACTTAGTGGTTTCATAATTTTCAGTGTGAAATAGTTAAAATACCAGTTTAGAAGTTGAGATAAGTTGGGGCTATTTTCCTTTAAATTGAAAACAAATATTTCAGATATTTTCAGATGTCTATTTCTCTAAACTGTAAAACTGTACTTTCTCAATCAGTAATTGAAAATAATAAAAAAGAGACTTTTGAAATATTGAAAGTATAAATAGTATTATTAAGAAAACACTGCCTGTATACATATCATGCCTATATACAGGGAGTGCAGAATTATTAGGCAAGTTGTATTTTTGAGGATTAATTTTATTATTATGTATACACACTCTAACAATACAAATGATGATCTAAGCTTTCAGGATATATGTAATCTTACAACATTGGAAGCACTACATACAGAATCAAACACAGAATATGAATACGCTCAGTATATGATTCAAAAGTTTAAACCTGTATCACATTTTCACCCCATACAGAGTAGGGGGAAGACATTGGAGCTGTTCCATAAAAGAGTAGTGGGTGATTTGAGTGTATTACATCATTCCCGGAGAACCACCAACAACAACTTGACAGTAAATGAAAAGGCAGCAATTAATTCCTTGAAAAATAATCAGTCGATTGTAATAAGGAATTCTGACAAGGGTGGTAGTGTGGTCCTCATGGACAAGGATGTTTATATTGCAGAAGAGAACCATCAGTTGAGGGACCCCAATACATATGTTATTTTACCATCAAATCCGGTGAGGAAGTTCCAAAGGGAAATTTATGACATTTTGGATGATAGATTGCATCGAGGCATTTTGGATGAATAGACAATGAAATGTATATATGTGGAGAACCCTGTCACTCCAATATTTCATCACTTGCCAAAAGTGTATAAGAGTTTGGACAATGTCAGGGGTCGCCCAATTGTGTCCGGTATTGGTTCCTTATTAGAACCACTGTCGGAATGGCTGGATGCAATTCTATAGCCAATTGTTCACTCATTACACAGTCACATTAAACACACTGCACATGTTCTACAACTGGTAGAAAACTTGACATGGACATCAAACTGTAGTTGGCTTACCATAGACATAGTGTCATTATATTCCAGCATTCCGCATAACCTTGGCATTTTAGCCCTGAAGTATTTTCTGGAATTACATTACCAGATGGATAGCCACACTATAGAGTACATTGTTAGGGTCACTATGTTTTTATTACAGCATAACTACTTTCTTTTTGAGGGTACTTACTATCTGCAGAGACAGGGTACTGCCATGGGGGCCAAGTTGGCCCCCTCATATGCAAACATTTTCATGGGATGGCTTTAGAGATCCTTTGTCTATGCAGATAGTAATCCCTTCTCACATCATATTCTTTTTTACAGACGTTTCATAGACGATCTGTTGATAGTTTGGTCATCTGATGAAGAAAATGCCAGACAATTTGTTCAATGTTTGAATGACAGTGAGAATGGGGTCAAGTTCACCTTTGAATGGCACAAATTAGAAATCAACTTTCTAGATATCACCCTTAAAGGTGATACAATGTCTATAAATATAATCACTAAGTTGTATCGGAAGCCTATCTCAGGCAACACTTTACTCCATAAAAAGAGTGCTCATCCAAACCATGTCTTCAAGGGTATTGCCAAAGGACAATTTGTCAGGGCTAGAAGAATTTGCTACTCAGAGTCAGATTTTGTGAAAGAGAGTGCTGATATCAAAGCGAGATTGATTGTGAGGGGGTATTCACCAAACATGGTAAAGAATGTGGCTAAAGAAGTAAAAAGGCTCGATAGAAAGGATATTTGGCAGCATAAGAGAACTAAAAATAAGGAAGATGAATGTACCCTGTTCATAACTCCTCAGATTTCTATGATATTTGTTATATTCTGAAGAAATACTTCCCATTGTTATATGGGGATAGGGATCTGAGAACTATTGTTGAGCAGGAATTCATGTGTGTCTATTCAAAAAATGTGACTTTGAAAAATATCCTCTCTCCAAGCCAGCTACCCCAAAAAGAGCAAACCATTTCATGGCTCAATGTTAATGGAACATATAAATGTGGGGGTTAAAGGTGTAAGGCCTGTGAGTACCAGACAGAGAGCAGGGTGTTTTTCCTCATATGTCATGAAAAAGACTTTCCAGACAAAGGGATGTATTAAATGTCCTACATCCTATGTTGTGTACCTGATTGAACCTATGTTGTGTACCTGATTGAATGTACCTCCCATCAATGTCAATATATGGAAATGACCACCAGAGTACGGTGAACTTGGATTCGTGAACATATTGGGTATATAAAGAATGAGAAAGCATGATCTGAATTATCACGTCACTTTCTAGATATACACAACAAGGATGTAAGAACTTTTAAATGGAGAGCAATTGAAGCCATCAAACAACCACCTAGAGGGGGTAATAAGGATGCTCTACTGGCTAAACAGGAAGCATTTTGGATCTTTAAATTACGGACCCAGGTTCCTGATGTCTTCAATTCAATTGACATCATCAATCACTGGAGGTAGAGTTATAATGTTATAATAATATTATAATATTGTTAATATCTTACAGCATTTTGTAAAAGGGGGTTCACCCTATTTTGTCTATAGCTGTTTAAGAAGGATTCATGTTAACCTCTTATTAGAAATGTGAACATTTAGCATTCAATTCTGCTCAGAATTGTAATCTATATGTGATGTATTTGTATACCTATATAATTATGTCTCTCCTTTTGCTTGTACCGTTTACGCATTCTTTCATCTTGGTAGCAATGTTTGGGATCAGCCCCTCTATACTTATTTTTACTATTATTATTATTTTTCCGCCTTATTTTTTCAAATGCTTAAAATAACTCAAAAACTCATGAAACTTGGCACAATGCTAGAGATCTATGCTGTGCATAATCCTATGCAACATAAATCTCATAGGTCATGTGATCTAGCAACCATATGGCTTTTTGCAACAAATTTCGACAAACTCTTAAAAATATTCGTCTTCCGAACCGCTTAAATTACAGTTGTGAAACATGCTGTGTGTATTGCTGTACTGACCTAGAATAAAGATGGTTCAAGAGAAGTGATTTAGTCACAAGATCTAGCTGCCATTTTGAAATGTGCAAAAATATTTAAACATCTTCTTCTCTGAAACTGCTAAGTGCATTGAAGCGCAATTTTGTATATGTGCTCTTTGCAAGGTTGTCTACCAAGATTGTTCAAACTACGAATTTTCCATAATCAACATGGCTGCTATGAGCCATTCGCCTTTTTATCGTTGTTAAATTGCGTATATTTGCACTTTATGCATTATATTTACACTATTTAACTATATTAGAGTGTAGTAGACACATGATTACACATAGTATTGCAGTCAAAATTCGCACTGCACAGTCGCCTTCATGAAATAAAACATTTGCAAATTGTCATGAAACTTCTGCAAATTGTATGTGTAAATTAGTATGTGCAATTTAAATGCCACACATTGCATAGCTTGGCGGCCATTTTGTTTCGTATGCGCTGTTTTTAAAAACTACAAAAATCTTCTTCTCCGAAACCGCTTATGGGAAAGACTTGAAATTTTGTTTATAGAGTTATGTTATGACTAACATTCAGATTTGTTCAAGAGAAGTTGATAGGTCATTTGGTTCGGCAGCTATTTTGAATTGTTAAAAAATGGTTAACGATATTTTTAAATTATTAATAAAACAAAAACTGTTTTACAAAAATGCTTTATTTTTGCCATGTTTATTGACATCTATGGTGAGAACTATGTTGCATAATATGGAGGCTGTATATGATATGATCTGGCAGACATTTTGTTTTACGCAGAAAGTTTGAAAATCAATTTTCTCTTTCGCTTATGTTAGAACTGTGAAACTTGCTGTATAACCTTTTATTGTGACCTAGAGTCAAAGTTGTTCATGTTAAAGGAATTGGTTATAAGCCATATTGGTTTACGTGAAAATTTCAAAAATGTGTTATCTTTGTAACTGCCTATATTAAAGTTGTGAAATATGCTGTATAACCATATATTGTGACCTAGAGTTACATCTGTTCACATTGAAAGTATTGGTCATATTGTGTGGCAGGCATCTTGAAAAATGCAAACATTTCAAAAGTGTATTTTCTTTCCAACTGCTTATCACTTAGTGGTTTCATAATTTTCAGTGTGAAATAGTTAAAATACCAGTTTAGAAGTTGAGATAAGTTGGGGCTATTTCCTTTAAATTGAAAACAAATATTTCAGATATTTTCAGATGTCTATTTCTCTAAACTGTAAAACTGTACTTTCTCAATCAGTAATTGAAAATAATAAAAAAGAGACTTTTGAAATATTGAAAGTATAAATAGTATTATTAAGAAAACACTGCCTGTATACATATCATGCCTATATACAGGGAGTGCAGAATTATTAGGCAAGTTGTATTTTTGAGGATTAATTTTATTATTGAACAACAACCATGTTCTCAATGAACCCAAAAAACTCATTAATATCAAAGCTGAATAGTTTTGGAAGTAGTTTTTAGTTTGTTTTTAGTTATAGCTATTTTAGGGGGATATCTGTGTGTGCAGGTGACTATTACTGTGCATAATTATTAGGCAACTTAACAAAAAACAAATATATACCCATTTCAATTATTTATTTTTACCAGTGAAACCAATATAATATCTCAACATTCACAAATATACATTTCTGACATTCAAAAACAAAACAAAAACAAATCAGTAACCAATATAGCCACCTTTCTTTGCAAGGACACTCAAAAGCCTGCCATCCATGGATTCTGTCAGTGTTTTGATCTGTTCACCATCAACATTGCGTGCAGCAGCAACCACAGCCTCCCAGACACTGTTCAGAGAGGTGTACTGTTTTCCCTCCTTGTAAATCTCACATTTGATGATGGACCACAGGTTCTCAATGGGGTCCAGATCAGGTGAACAAGGAGGCCATGTCATTAGATTTTCTTCTTTTATACCCTTTCTTGCCAGCAACGCTGTGGAGTACTTGGACGCGTGTGATGGAGCATTGTCCTGCATGAAAATCATGTTTTTCTTGAAGGATGCAGACTTCTTCCTGTACCACTGCTTGAAGAAGGTGTCTTCCAGAAACTGGTAGTAGGACTGGGAGTTGAGCTTGACTCCATCCTCAACCCGAAAAGGCCCCACAAGCTCATCTTTGATGATACCAGCCCAAACCAGTACTCCACCTCCACCTTGCTGGCGTCTGAGTTGGACTGGAGCTCTCTGCCCTTTACCAATCCAGCCACGGGCCCATCCATCTGGCCCATCAAGACTCACTCTCATTTCATCAGTCCATAAAACCTTAGAAAAATCAGTCTTGAGATATTTCTTGGCCCAGTCTTGACGTTTCAGCTTGTGTGTCTTGTTCAGTGGTGGTCGTCTTTCAGCCTTTCTTACCTTGGCCATGTCTCTGAGTATTGCACACCTTGTGCTTTTGGGCACTCCAGTGATGTTGCAGCTCTGAAATATGGCCAAACTGGTGGCAAGTGGCATCTTGGCAGCTGCACACTTGACTTTTCTCAGTTCATAGGCAGTTATTTTGCACCTTGGTTTTTCCAGACGCTTTTTGCGACCCTGTTGACTATTTTGAATGAAACGCTTGATTGTTCAATGATCACGCTTCAGAAGCTTTGCAATTTTAAGAGTTCTGCATCCCTCTGCAAGATATCTCACTATTTTTTACTTTTCTGAGCCTGTCAAGTCCTTCTTTTGACCCATTTTGCCAAAGGAAAGGAAGTTGCCTAATAATTATGCACACCTGATATAGGGTGTTGATGTCATTAGACCACACCCCTTCTCATTACAGAGATGCACATCACCTAATATGCTTAATTGGTAGTAGGCTTTTGAGCCTATACAGCTTGAAGTAAGACAACATGCATAAAGAGGATGATGTGGTCAAAATACTCATTTGCCTAATAATTCTGCACTCCCTGTATAAATGACATTCACATTATTTACCAGTTATTAGGATGGATTCAGATTACAATAGGTTCATCTCACACATATTTTGAATGCTAGATAAGAAAGAACAAGTCAGTCAATCTGTATCACCAATACGGGTGCTTTGATCTGAAAATGTAGGATAAATCTAAAAGAATGTAGTCATCCTGCTCAAAACCATTTTGGCATTACACTGAATACTTTTAAATAAGCATTGTTTAGTTTATTGTATCTATATCAAGTAAAAAAAAAATCTATATTCAATTATTACATCATCTGTAGCTTGTAGTATGGAATTATTAATTAACGGAATCATAAAATCTAAAGAAATTCTATCATATCTACAAGAATTACTAGTGAACAGGGTGGCTGTGTGGTTTCTGCTTTGCCTGAAAACAGCATCTTTTCTGTACACAGCCAAGACATTTAATAACTGCCCATCCAGGGACCCCTCTAAAAAGATCCAGAGTCTGGATGTTGTGTAGGGGGCCTGAGTTTAATAAAGACCAACTCTACATAATATATGTAGATATGTAGACACAGACATATGACTATCCTACTTATCCTCAAGACCTTATGAGACCATATATGTTTATTGCTCTTCATACGACAACAATTACTTTAATGCCTAAAGGAATTTTCAGCCCTGTGCAGTTTGCTAAAGAAGATGAAAAAATGGTTATTTGTCAAATGTTGGAAAAACTATAATTTATTTAACAATTATTGAACTTGTAAAATGTTTGGCTTTCTGCATAGACTATCTCTCTACATATTACCAGACTTTTAATCTCCTCAGAGTCACAGTTCTCTGGCCTTTGCCTTTGGCCATTGATCTCTATCTATATCATGTCTGCATGTCAGCTATTTTTATGAAGACTTTAACTCTGTAGCAATTGTTATACCTACAAATGAATTACTCAGTCTACTGCAAGGACAATCTATTTGCTTCATTATAAAACCTTGGTGTTCAGGTGTGATGTTATATAACTATGAAATATTAGAATATCTCCTGCTGAATTTATTTGATGCTTAATCTCATAAAGTTTAATGGTGTTGCCAAAAAAAAAGTCAAATAAAACAGAGAAATCTTTGCAGTGAATATTTTCTTTATACCGTTTTATCCTGTACCCTCATTAACAGATTCTCAAACAAAAGAAACACATCTATTAGAAAAATGGTGAGTACCGGTACACGGTCAAAGACTACAGGTCATGCAGAAAAATAAGAAAACTGCTGCTACCCATATACCCGGAGTGCCATACCAAATAGCGGATCAGGCCAGGAGATAACAAGTAAAGCAAAAATAGCAGGCACTGCTCGGTTAGAATAAAGTAAAAAATACAAACTTTATTGAGTTCAGTGAAGAAACACATCTGTCTACTTCTTCAAACACTAAAGATAACCCCATGATGGATACAATACAGGTCTCTAAAAGTCTCTAATAGTCCATACCCTCTAAACAAGACTTTTATAATTTGATCACTCAAGTGAAGTTATGTATTAAAGAAGAAATATCGAAACTTCGTAAAGAAGTCCATGAAAATGGAGACAGAGTGGCATATCTAGAAGAAGAATCAGAATCACACCAGGTGGAAAATTGCCACTTTGTAACAACATGTGACTGCACAAGACAACGTTTTCTCCCAAGTACAAGATAAGTTGCAAGATATTGAAAATAGAAGTAGAAGGCAAAACCTTAGACTACAAGGAATCCCAGAGAGTGTCTCATCAGCTAATCTAAATTCTTACTTGCAAGAGCCTTTTGCATTTCTCAAAAGCTCATCTACCACCACTTTGATTGCACACAAGGCCTACACCTAAGGAAGGGCTACCACCACGGGATGTAATCATCAGATTCCAAGAATTTCAAGCTAGGTTTTATGAGGATGACTAGGAACAAATATCCTATCTGTTTTCAGGGATCTACTCTTTCAATATTATATAAAAATAGTTTATTATCAATGATAACTTTCTCTATCCTATACAAACGCTTGTTCTGTCATCATAGGAAATGAGGAATCAGAAAAGTCACAAAAGAACTAAGCAAGAGCATGCAGTCATACCAGCTATAAATGAGTATTTAAACCAATTATGATTTTTTGTTTCCTTTATGTGAACTAAGAATTTTTTTTGGGAAGAAATATCCTGGAGGATAGTAATGTATTCCTCAATTTAACAAACTATTGCTGTGCATATTGTACCAGAGGGTCAAAATAAGAAGAAAAAAATAGGAATTGCTTGCATTATAAAGATGATTTTGGGCAGAATGGTCATTTTGATGGCCTGAATTTTCTTCCACCATGTAAGGTTTCTAGAAGACCAAGCTTTTAGGGTTCCATGTACTAACAGGCGTGCTTCGTACATGGAGCCCTTAAAGTGGTTTGGATATCAACAATCAACTTTTGCTAATTCAGATCAAACAATTGTTGTGAATGGAGGAAAAAGCCACAGCATGCAGCTGCACTAATCCGGAACCAGAAGAAACGTGAAAGAGTCATCCAATAGGAGGCAAGCTGTACTGGAGTGCCATAGCCAGGGAGATCAACCCCAAATGTGCATACCAAAATGAAAAAAAGTAGCAGGCACTACTCGGGGCGTTAAATAAAAGAAAAAATCTTTATTCAGCTTCCAATTCTAAAAAAACTAGAAACACTTAAACACTAGACATAAGGCAGACTAAGAGACAATGAGGGACAGACAGCCTGACGTGTTTCGCGCCCTCTAGTGGTACTTAATCATAGGCTAAAGTGTTAAGGAACAGGCATTCCTTATATACAGGTACGTTAACCCTTCCCACACCGAAAAATATTTAAGACATAAGTAATACTTATACATTACAGCTGGGTTATACCTTGAATAAATATGAAATACACATCAACAACAGAATACATTTTTATAGTGGAAACTCCCTCTTCTAATACAGGTATTGATATGTCACAGTTTATTAAAAAAAACTGGTTTTCAAAAAATATGGGAAAATATGGGAAAATATAAGAGGCAATATATTACAGTAAGTGTACAAATGAAATTAGTTATCAATAAAATAACTTATGTCACATTCCTTATTCATACCTATTGGAACTCTAGTATTTAATTTTAGGATTCAGTACAGTTCTTTTTTATCTAAGATTTTCTGTTTATTTCCACCCCTTGGGGGGAGAGTTGCTCTATCTATAATTTGTATTGACATGTCAGCTATATGGTTGAAGTGATGATAATTAAAATGATTAGCGACTGCAGAATCTACAAAATAATTTTTCACATCCCTGGTGTGTTCACTAAACCTGGTTCTAACCATACGTGACGTTTTACCAACGTATTGGCTTTTGCATAAATTACAGGTAAGTAAATACACCACGAATGTGGTTTTACAGTTTGCATAAAAATCTATAGGATATACAGTACATTATTATCATAAGTGTATATGAAACTATTCCTAATTTTTATGTTGGTACAAGTAGTGCAGTTCCTGCTTCTACATTTGTAGCTGCCCTTTTTAGACAACCAACATATATTACTTGAGTTATACTTAAACTTTACCACACTAGGAGATAATGATCTTGCTAAAGTTTTTGGTTCCTAGAAACAAATTTACACTTGTTGATAAATGGTTTCAAAACAGAATCACCAGTCAACAAATGTAGATGTTTTTTTAAGTATCTTCACTACACTAGTAAACTGTTGAGTGTACTCTGTGGTAAATACAAATTTTCACGTCATCAAAGTTATCTACATTCTTGTAGTTTTTCCTTTCAAGTCTACAATTTAAATGGTTAACCGATGTCCTACATTTTTCTAGCAACACCGGATCATATCCTCTCTTGATAAGCCTATCTTTAAGTTTTAATGACTGTGCACCAAATACACTATCTGATTTAGTATTTCTGCGAAGTCTGATAAACTGACCTCTAGGTATAGCCTTAATTAGATGGCCTGGATGTTGGGAGCTGGCATGTAAGATGGTGTTACCAGCTGTTGGCTTTCTATAAGTCTTAGTCATAATATGATTATCAACGGTGTATAGTGTAAGATCCAAAAAATTAATTTCCCTTTTATTTATTTCACCTGTGAAACTTAAAACTAGTTCATTGGTACTGAAATAAAGTAACAGTTCATGCAAAAAGTTTGGATCATTATGGCTACGTACCACTAAAAGCAGGTCATCTATATATCTGACGAAGAGTACTATCTGATCCTGCCATGGGTTAATGGGGAAGTAAACGTACATTAGCTCCCACCAGGCAACAAAGATGTTTGCAAACGCCGGGGCAAATTTTGCCCCCATGGCTGTTCCCCGGATTTGCAGATAGAACTCTTCGTCAAATGAGAAAAAATTATGTGACAGCAGGAACTGCAGAACATCTCCTATATATAATCTAACTGGATCTTCCAGATTGCAATATTTATCTAAAAAGTAATCGAAGGCTTAAATGCTGAGATGTTGAGGTATACTTGTATAGAGCAATGTGATGTCTGCTGTTATCCAACAAAAATCTTCCTGCCACCTGATAGTGTCTAAAATAGCAAACAGATGTAAGGTATCCTTTAAGTAGCTGAATTGCATTGTAGCTATGGGTTGGAGAACTGAATCCATCCATTCCCCAAGTGGTTCGAATAATGAACCCATACCCGCCACTATAGGTCTACCAGGTGGACAGGTCCTGTCTTTGTGGATCTTGGGGACATGATGGAATATAGGTGTTATTGGTTAGTCAGGAATTAAAGATTCACAATCTTTAGTATGTCAGGGTACCTATAAGTAACATTAACCCCTTAATGACCGGACCATTTTTCAATTTTCTTACCCTTAATGACAATGGCTATTTTTACATTTCTGCAGTGTTTGTGTTTAGCTGTAATTTTCCTCTTACTCATTTACTGTACTCACACATATTATATACCGTTTTTCTCGCCATTAAATGGAATTTCTAAAGATACCATTATTTTCATCATGTCTTATAATTTACTACAAAAAAAATAATAAAATATGAGGAAAAAATGGAAAAAAACACACTTTTTCTAACTTTGACCCCCAAAAATCTGTTACACATCTACAATCACCAAAAAACACCCATGCTAAATAGTTTCTAAATTTTGTCCTGAGTTTAGAAATACCCAATGTTTACATGTTCTTAGCTTTTTTTGCAAGTTATAGGGCCATAAATACAAGTAGCACTTCGCTATTTCCAAACCACTTTTCTTCAAAATTAGCGCTAGTTACATTGGAACCCTGATATCTGTCAGGAATACCTGAATATCCCTTGACATGTATATATTTTTTGTTAGAAGACAACCCAAAGTATTGATCTAGGAACATTTTGGTATATTTTATGCCACCATTTCACCGCCAAATGCGAGCAAATAAAAAAAAAACTTTACATTTTTCACAATTTTAGGTTTCTCACTGAAATTATTTACAAACAGCTTGTGCTATTATGGCACAAATTGTTGTAAAAGCTTCTTTGGGATCCCCTTTGTTCAGAAATAGCAGACTTATATGGCTTTGGCATTGCTTTTTGGTAATTAGAAGGCCGCTAAATGCTGCTGCGCACCACACGTAAATTATGCCCAGCAGTGAAGGGGTTAATTAGGTAGGTTGTAGGGAGCTTGCAGGGTTAATTTTAGCTTTAGGGTAGAGATCAGCCTCCCACCTGACACATACCACCCCCTGATCACTCCCAAACAGCTCTCTTCCCTCCCCCACAAATGCCCCCGCCATCTTAAGTACTGGCAGAAAGTCTGCCAGTACTAAATAAAAGGAGTTTTTTTTTTTTTTTTAATAAAAAAAATAAAATATTTTAGCTGTGATGGACTCCTGCCTTAGCCCCAACCTCCATGATCCCCTCCCAGCTCTCTAACCCTCTCCCCTATCTAATTGCGGCCATCTTGGGTACTGGCAGCTGTCTGCCAGTACCCAATTTGCCCAAAAACAAAAGTATTTTTTCCTCTTTTTCTTTTTTTTAGGTTTTCTGTAGTGTAGCAGCCCCCCACAATACCCCTCCCCCCCTCCCCCCCCAGATCCTTTTATATTATTTAAAAAAAAAAATCTTTTCCCCCCCCTTCCCTCCTCATTGGTGTCAGTGGCCAGCTAATGCGCGTGCACGCTCGCACGCCCACGCGCACGCGCGCCCCCCGCACACTCCCGGCACCCGGCGTGCACATTGCACTTCTAGGAACCGGATGCCGGGTAGCGATGGGCCGCCCACCCGCCTCCCTGTTGCGCTCCCACCCACCAACGAACCGGCACCATCGGAGTCTTCTAAAAAGGTATTGCAGGATGCCTCCATATGGAGGCATCACTGCAATACCCTGAGAGCTGCTGGAAGCGATTGCGATCGCTTCCAGCACTCTCTTAGACAACTGACGTAACAGGTACGTCCATTGTCATTAACTACTTGTTAATGCATGACGTACCTGGTACGTCAGTTGTCATTAAGGGGTTAAATAAGCTACAGATATATCATAGATATTTGATATTTCATTTTGTAGCTAAAAATCCAATGTAGTATGAGATGGTCTTGGCTGGGTGAGACACCCCCCTTCTTCCTGTTTACAATACATCCAAATGAGAACAAAGGAATGGAGACATTTGACCTAATCAGCTCAGGCAGCCATTTCAAAGAAAAACAAATTACTTCAAAGTAATATTAGCATGATGGAGCCTCAGAAGTGTATGCCCATATATGGGCTTCCTGTCCAAGATGAGTAATGAACTCACAGGCCCCCTGTGAAGTTATAGACGGTCCGTCTGTGGGAATGGTTAAATCTACAAACATCAGGGGATCCAGCTGTCTTCACCTAAGTGCTAAATTGTCCCTGCTGTGTTACAATACACAAAATATCCCACTTTCCAGACTGGTAAAAACTTAGATTAAATAGCAGAATGTATACCTAAAAAGTCATATAACTGATTTGTCTATAATTTTCAAATCTATTTAAAATACTCAAATAACACATGTATATATGTATTGATCTGGGACATACTATATTAAATAAATAATTGCTGTATTGAATAATAACTAAATTGGTATATACAAGTACTGACCCATTGATTTCAAGATAAACACATTTTTCTCTGTTTTCCAGAAATCTAGTGAAAATTACAGGAAGAACTGATATGGAGATGAGATCTCTAAATAAGTATCTATATAATAAATGTATACGTGTTAGACTAATTTCAAAATAATATCTGTTTCTTTGTTTTTCAGACAAGATGTCCCATGAATAGTAGTCATAAACACAGATATATGTGGATATTTTCTATTTTAACATAGAAATTGATAAAATACTGGTGTTTGGTGTCAAATTATACATTTTCTGTTATGCTAAATGAAATATAGATGCTGCCAAGAGAAATGTATTAATGCAAAAAGTTATGGCAGTTTAAATAATAACAATATAAGGAGATATTTGGAATGTAGCAAAAATGAATGGTAAGACTATATTGCTGGTCATCTGTTGCCCCCTAGGGGATTGGAACTGGTATGACAGCCAAATAAATTAACTATTGGAACTCAAATAGAGCCAATTAGGGAGGCCTCTCCCAAATAACCAATGAGAGGGACAAGCTCCGTGGGGCATAACCAAAAACAGATCACCAATGATTAGATATAAGAAAAGCTGAATGCAAGGAAAGGGGGTCTTTGGTCTGTTGAAACTGGTGATTGATAACTGGCTGCCATACTTGGGATACAATCACTCTAAGCAAAAAGCTGAGACTAAACTTCTTGATCTATGCAATAACTTTTTCTTCAAATGAGGTGATCTGAACATACTTGAAAAAGATTGGAATATCAAATTGGCTCATGTTGGTAATGTATTAATTCTATGATTTAATATTTTAAAGCAAATACATTCATTATTGCTACAATCAAACTGCAGTTAATAGATTTAAAAGAGCATTTTGTATTTTAGGTTGCATTCATAATCCTGTGTAGTCTTAACTAGTCACTATTGCTAAATAATGTATTTATTAGACAGGGTTTTATACTCCAGATTTATAAGTTATTATAGTGAATTCTTTCAGAACTGTACATAAACTGGTTATTGTGATTATATCCCTGGTAGTTATTAATTAAGCATAGTAAGTGGGTAATCCATTTAATAACAGAATATTCTGGTATCTCATTGTGATACTTAAATGCAACTCTGATTTGGGAGATTATTATGAATAAGGTAATTGTATGATCTTTGTATAGCATATTATAACAGCTTAAACATGTATAATTTGATTAATCTCTGGTTTTCTATAAATATAATTCAACGTGTCTATAAATTTTAACTAATATAAAGAACTTAGGAATTTACATTAATTTTATTGTTTTGTATATGCATTTTATTGGGGGTTTGTTTTAAAGAATAATTATTAAATGTATTGTATTATAACACGGCCATATACTGACAAGTAGTAAAGATGCCAAGTGTAATACCATCATCAATTAGCGTTGTCATATCCCTTATAAAAGCCAAAGTAGGATTACTTGGTAGTTTACGATAGACTGTGGAATCAGAGAGCTGTCTATGAGCTTCTTGAAGGTAAAAGGCTTTGTCCATCACTACAATTCTGTTGTTGATATGTATCTTATATTTATTCAAGGTATAACCCTGCTGTAATGTATAAGTATTACTTATGTCTTAAATATTTTTTCGGTGTGGGAAGGGTTAACTTACCTGTATATAAGGAATACCTGCTCCTTAACACTTTAGCCTATGATTAAGCACCACTAGAGGGTGAGAAACACGTCAGACTGTCTGTCCCTCATTGTCTGTTAGTCTGCCTTATGTCTAGTTTTTAAGTCTTTCCAGTTTTTTATAATTGGAAGCTGAATAAAGATTTTTTCTTTTATTTATTTAACACCCCGAGTAGTGCCTGCTACTTTTTTTTCAAATTGTTTTGAATGGACTGTTAACTCAACACCTAGGTATTGCAAGGAGGTAGTTTGCAATTTATAAGAGCATGAATCTTTTTTGTGCATTAATAGAAATAGTTTTAAATTTTTTAGCCCCCTTAATAAAACTGACACCCAAATCCTCTAATTAGCTGTCTACCCAACATACATAGGAACAAATGCAACTGAACTTTATGAAAAAATAGATGGGATCTATCTGCAAATTTACATCAACAGGCAGTTAGTGTGCTGTTCCTTTATGAGAATGCAATTCTGCCATTAGTCATAAATTCCACATTACCTACCATTTCCTGGAAAATATTTAATAAAATATAATTTTCATTTCTTAATTTTCAATGCACATATTTATATCACAAATTAGTAAACATTATGTTGTTTTAGTAGTTTACAATTAAATAGCTAATATTATTTATTTGTTCAGTTCTCATATTTCCTTGTCTTGTGTTTAATGAACAAAATATTGCAATCATGTACTCTAAGAATTCAAACCATTTCAATACATTACACACTTCATTCTTTTTTCATCTCCATGCCTAACCACAGAATAGTTCTGTCTACTTTGTTTATAATTATTGTACTATCTATGGCATTCATTCTTGATTTTTATTTACACAGGTTTAAATAGTTTTCCGGATTTTTAAGGCTCATAAATAGTAGGATATATCCGGCATTTAGATATTTAAGTTGGATAGAAATCACTTCCTGGTAGAGTGATATTGCAGTAAGAATGAATATTAAACTGTTTTAGGCTAAACATGTGGTTATTTGCATTTAGTACATTTTGCTTTATTTCTGGAAATGTGAACATATGACTTGTGAAATATTAATACCAAAAATTCAGTTTCATGCTTTGGTATGGCTTAAAGAAACAAACAAAAATAATTTGAACATACTGTACCAAATATTTATTTATTTGGCATTTTACTTTCTCATTGATTTAAACTATATTAACCTTGTACTTCTCTAAAGCCTATACTATATCATGTCCCTTTTAAGGTGTGGCAACTTCACTTTCCCATTTACCTGATACTAATTTGTTCTCAGATGCCAAATTGTATTTCATAGGACCAATTCTCTAAACTTTGCCAGCATGGCAAGAAACCTCACGTAGACCCACTCATCACATCCCTCACAGAATTCTCTAAGAAAAAGGGCTAAACATGGAATTTTGGAGTTGAGTGATGACTTCCGTAAGTAATTACGCTCTTTAGAATACAGAATCACAGAGAACAATTGGCACTGATAACAACATTTATTTTAAAGGAATACAAATTATATCACACTGTTTTCTGTGTACTTGTTTCTCGTTTCGAAAATATCTATTTTTCTTTCAATCAGTTTAAAATTATGAAACAAACTCAGCAGCTTACATTTAGCAAGTTAAAACAGCAAGATCTGTAGGTGTAACATGCTTAGAGAATTCAGATGAAAATGGTAAAAATAACTAATGCACGTCAAGAAAAAGACCCTGTTCAGCCCATATAAGGAACAATTTCAGTTTTGTCATCTTGGTTATGATTTAAAACATATGCATTACCATGAACATATCCATTAACCATGCATTAAAAAAGAGTTTTACAGCATAATGTAAATTCACATTTGCTGTGGGCTCTAAATAGAAAGTTTGGTAGATACTATTAATGTGATTTTTCATGCATAATTCCATTACAATTTTTACCTCATACATTAAATACACGTTTGAAATGCTTATTTTAATAAGCATTATGCTGAATATATGTGTCTCCCCTAAAAATACAGAAATGTAGGTTACACCCCTTAGGGATATAAACAGCTATCAGCAAAACTTTTGCCTTTAGAGACCTTGTAGCAAAGATAGATCTTTTTAGAGCATTGTGCGTATGTGGCGACTTAAAAAGAATAGTCCAAGAATATGTACAGAAATTACTTTTTCATGAAGATATTTTTCTTTATTTAGAGCAAAATTATTTTTGATACACCGGTGAATATGAATTTTTCTATGTAACTGTTCACTCTCTGAAACTCAGAGGTTTAATGTGCAATGCAATTTGTAATAGATATTTAAAGAAATATATAAAATGTGATGATAAGATATTAACACACATCACATTTTAAATATATTACTATATGCAAAGTCTAAATGCAGTAAAATACAAGACAGAAACTACAAAGTTTAATTTTATATTACAAAACCTGAAGTCTAAACTTGAAACATACGGCTAGATTTGGAGTTTTGTCGGTAACGACCCGAAAACCTAACGCCGGCTTTTTTCTGGCCGCACCATAAAAATAACTCTGGTATTGAGAGTCCACATAAAGGCTGCGTTAGACTCCAAAAAAGGAGCGTAGAGCATATTTAACGCAGCTTCAACTCTCGATACCAGAGTTGCTTACGCAAGCGGCCAGCCTCAAAAACGTGCTCGTGCACGATTCCCCCATAGAAAACAATGGGGCTGTTTGAGCTGAACACCTGCAAAAAAGCCGCGTTCAGCTCCTAACGCAGCCCCATTGTTTGCTATGGGGAAACACTTCCTACGTCTGCACCTAACACTCTAACATGTACCCCGAGTCTAAACACCCCTAACCTTACACTTATTAACCTCTAATCTGTCGCCCCCGCTATCGCTGACCCCTGCATATTATTATTAACCCCTAATCTGCCGCTCCGTAAACCGCCGCTACTTACATTATCCCTATGTACCCCTAATCTGCTGCCCCTAACACCGCCGACCCCTATATTATATTTATTAACCCCTAATCTGCTCCCCACAACGTCGCCTCCACCTGCCTACACTTATTAACCCCTAAGCTGCCTAGCGGACCGCACCGCTATTATAATAAAGTTATTAACCCCTAATCCGCCTCACTAACCCTATAATAAATAGTATTAACCCCTAATCTGCCCTCCCTAACATCGCCGACACCTAACTTCAATTATTAACCCCTAATCTGCCGACCGGAGCTCACCACTATTCTAATAAATGTATTAACCCCTAAAGCTAAGTCTAACCCTAACACTAACACCCCCCTAAATTAAATATAATTTTAATCTAACGAAATTAATTAACTCTTATTAAATAAATTATTCCTATTTAAAGCTAAATACTTACCTGTAAAATAAATCCTAATATAGCTACAATATAAATTATAATTACATTGTAGCTATTTTAGGATTAATATTTATTTTACAGGCAACTTTGTAATTATTTTAACCAGGTACAATAGCTATTAAATAGTTAAGAACTATTTAATAGTTACCTAGTTAAAATAATAACAAAATTACCTGTAAAATAAATCCTAACCTAAGTTACAATTAAACCTAACACTATACTATCATTAAATTAATTAAATAAAATACCTACAATTACCTACAATTAAACCTAACACTACACTATCAATAAATTAATTAAATACAATATGTACAAATAACTACAATGAAATAAACTAACTAAAGTACAAAAAATAAAAAAGATCTAAGTTACAAAAAATAAAAAAATATTTACAAACATTAGAAAAATATTACAACAATTTTAAACTAATTACACCTACTCTAAGCCCCCTAATAAAATAACAAAGACCCCTAAAATAAAAAATGTCCTACCCTATTCTAAATTACTAAAGTTCAAAGCTCTTTTACCTTACCAGCCCTGAACAGGGCCCTTTGCGGGGCATGCCCCAAGAAGTTCAGCTCTTTTGCCTGTAAAAAAAAACATACAATACCCCCCCAACATTACAACCCACCACCCACATACCCCTAATCTAACCCAAACCCCCCTTAAATAAACCTAACACTAAGCCCCTGAAGATCATCCTACCTTGTCTTCACCTTACCAGGTATCACCGATCTGTCCTGGCTCCAAAATCTTCATCCAACCCAAGCGGGGGCTAGACATCCATCATCCGGTGGCTGAAGAGGTCCAGAAGAGGCTCCAATGTCTTCATCCTATCTGGGAAGAAGAGTAGATCCGGACCGGCAACCATCATCTTCCAAGCGGCATCTTCTATCTTCATCCGATGAGGACCGGCTCCATCCTGAAGACCTCCGACGCGGACCCATCTTCATCCGGCGACGTCCAACTGAAGAATGACGGTTCCTTTAAGGGACGTCATCCAAGATGGCGTCCCTCGAATTCCGATTGGCTGATAGGATTCTATCAGCCAATCGGAATTAAGGTAGGAATATTCTGATTGGCTGATGGAATCAGCCAATCAGAATCAAGATCAATCCGATTGGCTGATCCAATTAATTTATTTTACAGGTAAGTATTTAGCTTTAAATAGGAATAATTTATTTAATAAGAGTTAATTAATTTCGTTAGATTAAAATTATATTTAACTTAGGGGGGTGTTAGTGTTAGGGTTAGACTTAGCTTTAGGGGTTAATACATTTATTAGAATAGCGGTGAGCTCCGGTCGGCAGATTAGGGGTTAATAATTGAAGTTAGGTGTCGGCGATGTTAGGGAGGGCAGATTAGGGGTTAACACTATTTATTATAGGGTTAGTGAGGCGGATTAGGGGTTAATAACATTATTATAATAGCGGTGCGGTCCGCTCGGCAGATTAGGGGTTAATAAGTGTAGGCAGGTGGAGGCGACGTTGAGGGCGGCAGATTAGGGGTTAATAAATATAATATAGGGGTCGGCGGTGTTAGGGGCAGCAGATTAGGGGTACATAGCTATAATGTAGGTGGCGGCGCTTTGCGGTCGGCAGATTAGGGGTTAATTATTGTAGGTAGCTGGCGGCGACGTTGTGGGGGGCAGGTTAGGGGTTAATAAATATAATACAGGGGTTGGCGGTGTTAGGGGCAGCAGATTAGGGCTACATAGGGATAACTTAGCTGGCGGCGCTTTGTGGTCGGCAGATTAGGGGTTAAAAAAAATAAATCGAGTGGCGGCGATGTGTGGGGACCTCGGATTAGGGGTACATAGGTAGTTTATGGGTGTTAGTGTACTTTAGAGTACAGTAGTTAAGAGCTTTATGAACCGGTGTTAGCCCAGAAAGCTCTTAACTACTGACTTTTTTCTGCGGCTGGAGTTTTGTCGTTAGATTTCTAACGCTCACTTCAGACACGACTCTAAATACCGGAGTTAGGAAGATCCCATTGAAAAGATAGGATACGCAATTGACGTAAGGGGATCTGCGGTATGGAAAAGTCGCGGCTGGAAAGTGAGTGTTAGACCCTTTTTTTAATGACTCCAAATACCGGAGTTAGCCTAAAACCAGCGTTAGGAGCCTCTAACGCTGGTTTTCACGGCTAACGCCAAACTCCAAATCTAGGCCATAGAAAGCTCAAATGTAAATGTAGCAAAACTCATTTAGAACTAGAATACGAGTGGACCACTATCTAGCGCTCCCTCTCGGGCATATACTTTTGCTCAACGTCTGATTTTTAAGCTTCAATTGAGAACTAAAAGCGAAAAGAAAATAACAACCTTACTCGTGCACTACCCTGCATTGTAATAAGCCCATTATTCTAATAACCCCTAAACCAACACATAGCCCACAACAAAGTACCCCACTACACTATTAAGCCCTAAACCGCAACATCCCCACATTGCAAAGTACTTCGCTACCCTATTACTCCTAAACCCCCACACCCCCACATTGCAAAGTACCCGATACACTATTAACCCCTAAACTGCCACACCCCTATCACAAAGTACCCACTAACCACCCCTCTTAACTAGTTAAAACTCCCAACACCCCTAACCTAACATCCACTAAATTACCAAAAAAACTACCATTACAGAAAAAAACTAACATTACAGAAAATAAAAAAACATTACCAAAAATAAAAAACCTACAGTTATATATTACCCAAAAATAAAAAAACTCTATTCTAACACTAAATGTTACTATAGCAATAGCTCTTAGAAGGGCTATTTGTAGGGCATTCTACTATAAAATTGCCCTGATAAGCGTATTCAGTAGGGCAGTGCCCTAATGTAAATGAGCTCCTTTGCTTCCCCCCCCAAAAAAATCTAAAAAAACCCCTATTCTAAAAAATTCTATCTTCTATCCTCCATCCGATGCTGCTTCTTCTTATCTTCCACCCGATCCACCTTTTTCATGCGGTCACCGCCACACATTGAAGCTTGAATGCAAGATTCCCCCTTATATAGGGGTGCACTTCCATTCCTATTAACTGATTTACATTTCCAAATTCAAATCAGCTAATAGAAAAAGCTTTCTGTTTTTAAATATTTTTTTGAAAGAACTACCCAGTGCACGCAAAATGCTAAAGTCGATCAGAGTTAACGCGCGATCCAGAGCGCAAAGTACTCGTAATCTAGCCAAAAGTAATTAATGCATGCTACAGAAGAAATTTCTAAACTGTTGCTTTGTACCACTCCTTGTATGAGGGCTGATTATCAAAACTCGCCGGCATGGAGAGAAATCACACTAAATCTTTGGAGAGGGTTTTGATTACTATATTGTAATTTTCACGTCTCTCCCTCACATCCAGACCCTGATATACTGTAGAAGATAAAACAGCTCTGAAGCTCAAATCCGCCTTTCTAAAATTCTTTGAGGAATCTCGCAGTACTGACAAGACAAGAGAGCTTTATAGAATTTGGAACTTTAGAGATATGAAGTAAGAATCTTGGCCAAGTTTTTAGAGGATCTGTTTTGACAGAACCCTGAGAAAGAGCATACACGATTTGAGGTTACACTAGCTCTCTGCATATAAAGCATCAAGATTATTAACATATAGGGATGTAAGTGACTTATTTATGGTTTATTCTAAGTGCTTACAAAAATAATTTAAATGTGTTTTCCAGTTAGTGTGTCTGTTGAGTTGACCCCTTCTTAATGTTTGGAGGCTGTGCTTGCGAATTCATTTGAAAAGCTTTGGATAAATGAGTTAATACCAAGTAGGTTTTTTTTAAAATATATTGTAAAAACAATTTAAAAAGTGAGGCACTTTGTTTGGGAGTTGAGATGGACAGGATTTGGGCCTTAAAGGGATAGAAAATCAGGGAAATCTTGATGCAACAGCAATTCCACTAAACTTGTTTTAGAGTAGAAAATGATGGTGCCACATAGAAAAATACAATGCCAAAAAGTGAAGCATCTATACCAGAAAAATTGGACAACTTTAAATCTGAAAAAAGATTTCCTTGTATACTGTAAATGGAAACTTTTTTTGTGAAACATTGTGCTATGTTTTGTTAATCTTATATTTTCCCATCATTTACTGAGTTTCAAAAACAATCTTAGCTAGACTTAATAGAAAAGTAATGGACAAAAATGGACATATGATGAAAGAATATACTGTATATATAATACTTTTGTTTTTATATATATAAAAATCATTTCTCTTCACTGGTATGTGAAGTGCCAATTCCATTTTAAGATTTCTTTGTACAGTTACATATTCATTTCTTATAAGTTGAGTTTTTCTTCTCAATTTTCTGCAAGATTCAAATCTCTTTGACAGGAAAAAAGATTTCATGATTGATATGGAAAATCCTCACCATCATTTAATTCAAGGTAAGAGGCCTTTGTGAAGTTTGTGACAACTTTTTCCAGTCTTTCAAGTGTATGTTTCAAGCTCTTGATATTTAACACAGAACTTCAAGTTAAGGGTTGCAGTTGACCACTAATGGTTCCTGGTTTCCTTTCTGTGGTTGTTTATATTCCAAGAGGTTTTCTCAAGACATGCTAGTAGATTTCTTTCATAATATATGAAGGAATAAAAATAAAATTGTAGCCAATTACTCATAAAACACATACTGGCAAAAAGAGTCATCACTAGTATGTAAATAACATTCAAAAGAAACATGTCTAGCATATTCTGCAGAAATAGTTTCAGTAGTAGTAGAGGAAAAATATTCCTGAACCAAATTTTGTTCCAAAGTTATAATGCTATAGCTAGAGATGCAAGTGTCAGACTCTAATATCTTCTCATTTTGTGTTCATGATGTATTGTTCTATGTGATGTCTCTTTAAAATATGCTTTGCAAAGTTTTTGGGAAATAAATGCAAGTGCAGGACATCATTGGCAAATATATGGGGAAAATATTTAATGTAAGTTTAAGAGTTGAAGATTGGCCACAACACATCAATAGCTGTAGACCAGGAATCACACTCAAGCCACGAAAAAGTTAATTGGCTCAAGTATTGTGGCAGCAGCCAGGTGATAGCTACAGCTTTTACTTTCTTATGGCTGTGACTATTATGTGTGGTAAGCGACAATGCTTCATCAAAAACCTTTTTTTGAAGTGATGGCTAAATGTATTCACCATAAAAGTGAATGTATAGTATCAAGACAATATCTTCATCAGACTGAAATTAATGAAATCTGTAACCTTCCCGATCACAATGCAAGTCTTTTACTCCAAGTCTCAAGTAGAAGTCTCTAGTCTCTACCTTCAAGTCTCAAGTTGAGTCTCATGTCTGGGAGCCAACTTTAACAGAAGAAAAGGAGGTTGTGGTAGTGAGTGTGTGTGTGTGTGTGTGTGTGTGTGTGGGGAGGTTTGAATCAAAGAATGGGAGTATTAAGCACCATATGTTTACCCATAAGGTTCCTATTAAGTAGGCTCTCCTAATTGGTTAAAATTGCATGAATAAGAACCTGAGCCCTTTCGTAGTTGAAGTCTTTAACAACTTCAACTATGAAACGGCTCAGGTTCTTATTTTTGCTTTGTTCTAATTAACCCTTGGTTAATTATTCTAATGTTTATTGTTATTAAATACAATTATATATATAATAAAATGTTTTAATCACTATATACTTGTTTCATGGACCCCATCTCAGCTTTTTACTGCTTCCTATACTATACCAAATGTGGGAGTTTTAATCAAGAAGACATGTACAAAGTTAGGTAAAAAAGGCTTTATATAAACAAAACTGTGCTGTTAATCAAAATTATCAAGACTGCATTTTAGAATAGCTATTTTTTCCACAAGATGCAAGTTGGTCACTAAAAATAAGTCCAGAGTCAAGTCATTTATTGCAAGTCGAGTAATTGATGAAACTTGAGTCTGAATCAATCGACTAAAGTCTACACCACTGAATAAACCTATAATTACATGAAATATCAGACTCACACATTTATATATTAGATAAAAGGGTTACATTTTGCCCACCAAATAAATTGAAAAAATCTGCATGCGCAACAACCGTCCATGATGTCATAATGGCATATGTACACGCCCTCTGTATAGTCAAATCAGTGTGGATCACGCTAATAATACAATCCAACATATACGTTGGGACACATGATGATAACTGTGTACATATACAGGGAGTGCAGAATTATTAGGCAAGTTGTATTTTTGAGGATTAATTTTATTATTGAACAACAACCATGTTCTCAATGAACCCAAAAAACTCATTAATATCAAAGCTGAATAGTTTTGGAAGTAGTTTTAAGTTTGTTTTTAGTTATAGCTATTTTAGGGGGATATCTGTGTGTGCAGGTGACTATTACTGTGCATAATTATTAGGCAACTTAACAAAAAACAAATATATACCCATTTCAATTATTTATTTTTACCAGTGAAACCAATATAACATCTCAACATTCACAAATATACATTTCTGACATTCAAAAACAAAACAAAAACAAATCAGTGACCAATATAGCCACCTTTCTTTGCAAGGACACTCAAAAGCCTGCCATCCATGGATTCTGTCAGTGTTTTGATCTGTTCACCATCAACATTGCGTGCAGCAGCAACCACAGCCTCCCAGACACTGTTCAGAGAGGTGTACTGCTTTCCCTCCTTGTAAATCTCACATTTGGTGATGGACCACAGGTTCTCAATGGGGTTCAGATCAGGTGAACAAGGAGGCCATGTCATTAGATTTTCTTCTTTTATACCCTTTCTTGCCAGCCATGCTGTGGAGTACTTGGACGCGTGTGATGGAGCATTGTCCTGCATGAAAATCATGTTTTTCTTGAAGGATGCAGACTTCTTCCTGTACCACTGCTTGAAGAAGGTGTCTTCCAGAAACTGGCAGTAGGACTGGGAGTTGAGCTTGACTCCATCCTCAACCCGAAAAGGCCCCACAAGCTCATCTTTGATGATACCAGCCCAAACCAGTACTCCACCTCCACCTTGCTGGCGTCTGAGTTGGACTGGAGCTCTCTGCCCTTTACCAATCCAGCCACGGACCCATCCATCTGGCCCATCAAGACTCACTCTCATTTCATCAGTCCATAAAACCTTAGAAAAATCAGTCTTGAGATATTTCTTGGCCCAGTCTTGACGTTTCAGCTTGTGTGTCTTGTTCAGTGGTGGTCGTCTTTCAGCCTTTCTTACCTTGGCCATGTCTCTGAGTATTGCACACCTTGTGCTTTTGGGCACTCCAGTGATGTTGCAGCTCTGAAATATGGCCAAACTGGTGGCAAGTGGCATCTTGGCAGCTGCACGCTTGACTTTTCTCAGTTCATGGGCAGTTATCTTGCGCCTTGGTTTTTCCACACGCTTCTTGCGACCCTCTTGACTATTTTGAATGAAACGCTTGATTGTTCGATGATCACGCTTCAGAAGCTTTGCAATTTTAAGAGTGCTGCATCCCTCTGCAAGATATCTCACTATTTTTGACTTTTCTGAGCCTGTCAAGTCCTTCTTTTGACCCATTTTGCCAAAGGAAGTTGCCTAATAATTATGCACACCTGATATAGGGTGTTGATGTCATTAGACCACACCCCTTCTCATTACAGAGATGCACATCACCTAATATGCTTAATTGGTAGTAGGCTTTCAAGCCTATACAGCTTGGAGTAAGACAACATGCATAAAGAGGATGATGTGGTCAAAATACTCATTTGCCTAATAATTCTGCACACAGTGTATATATATATCTGATGTCATGTTAACGTGTAATGTTAACACCCGTAATGCTGTCGGATCAATAAAACCCCAGCTGATGATGTGGTCCTACAATGGAAAAAAAGCAGGAACGGAATAATTAAAATGTTAAAAAACACAAATTATAATAAATATACATTGAGTAGCAAGACGGATGCGTAGCAACAAAGGCATTCAAGCAAATATTGTGCATGCACATGGGAGTACGCCGACACCAAGGTATTTAAGTTTGGTCCTGGCACTATTGTATAATTCACCTGATGAAAAAGTTTTGATATCGAGAAACACGTTGTGATTGTACAACATTTTTATATTGCTTTTATTAAAGTGATTTTAATTGTACACTTTTACTGGCGGTGGAAGTCTCCCTATAACTTCTCCAGCGTTGCATTGGTGGTGGTTTATATTCACAAGATCGTTGTGAGATGCCTGGACTGACTAACATCCGGATTACGAACAGGAGGTCATAGGTAAAAAGATTGTCATGATGAAACGGTCATCAGTAATATTAAATCCGTTATCCATCATGTTTATTTTTACATTAATATGTTTTACCTCCATAAAGATAAGTGAAAGCCCCAACAAAAAAACTGGATAGTTTGCTTTAAAATTGTACACAGATTTTCCTATTTTGTTATATTTGTAACTCTGTTATCCTAACTAATTCAAACGAAGGTAATTTTAAATTTACAAACATGGGAATATGAAGTATAATGTGGGTTTTAATAAGGCCCATTTGTTTCAATTTCAAATATACAGTATATATACATAGACAGCCACGAATCCCCAGATCTGGAATTATGGAATAATTAATATTTTCTAACAATATATATATTTTTTAAATTACCCTTTTTCACAGCCAGTAAGTCACAACCTTCTCTGCAAATGCAAATGCCAGTCTATATTAATTTCAGATGACTGCTATACAGTGCTGTGATATCTTTCTGATGGTACTATGTATACAAAAGTAATACAAATGATATAAAACACCTGTTAAGTTGCCTGTGTTGTAACATGTAGGTATTGCCTAAATGACATAAGATATTGTTGTTTACGCTTAAGGCAATCCCCTCTCCAAACTGCATAACTCTCAACATTTGAAATAGCCAAAGAGGGACACTTTTCTCCCTGTTAAAGGGATAGAAAGACCACAACATTTTTTTGTGTGATTCAGATAGACCATACATTTTTTTTTTTTAAAGTTTCCAATTTACTTGTATTATCAAATTTGCAGCTTCTCATGATATTCTTTGTTGAAGAGATACTTAGGTATGTGTCTGGAGCACTACATGGCAGGAAGTAGAGTGGCATTTGGTGCTCTTGCAAATGGATAACATTCTCACAAAGCTGCTATCATATTGTGCTCTAGAAATGAACAGCCTCCTACCTTATGTCCCTGTTTTTCAACTAAAGATACCAAGAGAAAAAAGAAAAATTAATAATATAAGTAAAGCTGCATGCTCTATTAAAATCATGAAAGAAAAAGGCTGGGTTAGATATCCCTTTAACAGAGCTCCGCTGCCGTACCTCACGAGTAATATACAATATATCCGATTTGAGGACACACACATATATTAACACACACACACACTTATACGCACACATAAACACATACTCATACACACACACATAAGCACTCATACATGCATATTTATATACACACATTTATATACACACATATTTATATACACACATAAGCACTGATACACACATAAGCACTCATACACGCATATTTATATACACACATTTATATACACACATATTTATATACACACATAAGCACTCATACACGCATATTTATATACACACATTTATATACACACATATTTATATACACACATAAGCACTCATACACACATATTTATATACACACATAAGCACTGATACACACATATTTATATACACACATAAGCACTCATACACTCATATTTATATTCACACATAAGCACTCATACACTCATATTTATATACACACATAAGCACTCATACACTCATATTTATATACACACATAAGCACTCATACACACATATTTATATACACACATAAGCACTCATACACACATATTTATATACACACATAAGCACTCATACACTCATATTTATATACACACATAAGCACTCATACACACATATTTATATACACACATAAGCACTGATACACACATATTTATATACACACACATAAGCACTGATACACACATATTTATAGACACACACATAAGCACTCATACACACATATTTATATACACACATAAGCACTCATACACACATATTTATATACACACTCATACACACATATTTATATACACACTCATACACACATATTTACACACACACACACACACACACACACACACACACACACACACATAAGCACTCATACACACATATTTATATACACACTCATACACACATATTTATATACACACTCATACACACATATTTACACACACACACACATAAGCACTCATACACACATATTTATATACACACATAAGCACTCATACACACATATTTATATACACACATAAGCACTGATACACACATATTTATAGACACACACATAAGCACTCATACACACATATTTATATACACACTCATACACACATATTTATATACACACTCATACACACATATTTACACACATACATATATACACACTCATACACACATATTTATATACACACATAAGCACTCATACATACATACACACATATTTACACACACACATAAGCACTCATACACATATTTAAATACACACATAAGCACTCATACACGCATATTTACACACACACATAATCACTCATACACGCATATTTATATACACACATAAGCACTCATACACACATATTTATATACACACATAAGCACTCATACACACATATTTATATACACACAAGCACTCATACACACATATTTACACACACACATAAGCACTCATACACACATATTTGCACACACACATAAGCACTCATACACACATATTTGCACACACACATAAGCACTCATACACACATATTTATATACACACATAAGCACTCATACATACATACACACTCATACACACATAAGCACTCATACACACATATTTATATACACACATAAGCACTCATAGATACATACACACATACACACATATTTACACACACACATAAGCACTCATACACACATATTTTTATACACACATAAGCACTCATATACACATTTATATACACACATAAGCACTCATACACACATTTATATACACACATAAGCACTCATACACACATATTTATATACACACATAAGCACTCATACACACATATTTATATACACACTCATACACACATATTTACACACATACATATATACACACTCATACACACATATTTACACACACACACATAAGCACTCATACACGCATATTTATATACACACATAAGCACTCATATACACATTTATATACACACATAAGCACTCATACACACATTTATATACACACATAAGCACTCATACACACATATTTATATACACACATAAGCACTCATACACACATTTATATACACACATAAGCACTCATACACACATATTTATATATACACATACGCACTCATACACACATTTATATACACACATAAGCACTCATACACACATATTTACACACACACATAAGCACTCATACACACATATTTGCACACACACATAAGCACTCATACACGCATATTTATATACACACACCTAAGCACTCATACATATTTACACACACATACATACACACTCATACACACATTTATATACACACATAAGCACTCATACACACACATATAGACACACTCATACACACATATTTATATACACATAAGCACTCATACACACATATTATACACACATAAGCACTCATCAGGGGCATATTATGGCCTAGGCCAACAAGGCACAGGCCTAGGGCGACAGATTGGAGGGGGCGGCACTTTCTGCAGGCTCTGTGGGTAGGGTTGCCACCTGTCCCTTAAAATACAGAACACTTATAAGTTACACATGCTGCAGGGTGTGCAGGGAGGAATATGAATAGTGCTGTCCAGAAACATAATACATGTTCCTCCCTGCACACCCTGCAGCATGTGTAACTCATAAGTGTCCAGGAAAACATGGCTGAGGTGGCAACCCTATCTGTGGGGAGCAGCAGAGTAGGGGGCAAACCATGGGTCAGGGTTGTTGGTAGGCACAGCGGCACTCACATCAAGTGTGTGTCCCTTTTATTAGTACCCCATCCCTTCTGAGCACTACATGTTGCGAGTCCTCCTAACTCTAATTCCCTCCCTCAATGTAGGAACTTCTACTGCAGTTCCTACCCAGGAGGCAACAGTGGAACACACAGTAGTTTGGAGTTTGCAGTGTAGTCAGTGTACTGTAACTCAGCGCAACTAACGCTATATTCAAATGCGCCCTCGAGTGGAAGTCTGCTCTCTCCCTCAAGCAGGACCTGCAACGGGTCATTATTCAGAGCACTTATCTAGAAGCACCACGCTAGAAGGATGGGGAGGTGTTATCAGGGAGCACACCAAACAGGTCAGCTGCGCTTCTGTGCTCTTCCCTACCCCACTCATTAGGTGCTACCAAAGGACAATCGAATACCGAGACGGATTTCTATTAAGGGATTGAAGTAAGCTGCACCCTGGACTGTTCCTCAGCCAGCGCTGACTACCCACACAACAAAGGTCAAAGGTACCTGCTTCCTACACCACCCCTACTCTGCCCCACAGGCAAGGCTATGTGCCGGGTGCCAGCCAGGCACAAAGCTGTTGGTCATCACTTCATAATATTTATCTATATATATATATATATATATATATATATATATATATATATATATATATAATGCTTGCAATATTATTATTTTTTTATTTCTATATGGGAGTATAATTTGGCCTTGTTACTTTAGGTTTTATATATCAGGGAAATAGGAGATCTTGAATATTAGGAATATTTTTAATGCAGTATACTTTTTAAAACATACAGTGCATTTTCCTTATTTTTTTAAAAAACTGCCCAGGCCTTTCAGGCTTTTAACCTCTTACTAGTTTACCACCCTATGCAGTTTCATGTCATGAAATATTTACTTTTCCCGGTTACTCATCTCTCCAAATAATGTTCTTTCCAATGTAAAAGAGTAATAGCTAAAAAAGTTGAATTAAAAAAAAACCCATTTACTTGTCATAAAAAAAAAAAAAACTTGTGTCACAGCTTGACAAAAAATATAATTGCCAAAAGGCCTAAAACCATGGGGGTGGGAGGGGTGGAAGGGGCAGCAGAATTTTGACTGCCTAGGGCAGCACAAAACCTAAATACGCCACTTGCACTCATACACACATACATATATACACACACACACACACACACATACATACACACACATACACACATATTTATATACACACATAAGCACTCAAACACATATTATACACACATATTTATATACACACATAAGCACTCATACACACATACATATTTACACAAACATACATACATACACACTCATACACACATTTATATACACACATAAGCACTCATAAACACATATTACACACATATATACACACATTTATATACACACATAAGCACTCATACACACATATTTAAATACACACATAAGCACTCATACACACATATTTATATACACACATAGGCACTCATACACACATATTTATATACACACATAAGCACTCATACACACATTTATATACACACATAAGCACTCATAAACACATAAGCACTCATACACACATATTACACACACATACATATATACACACTCATACACACTATTTATAAACACACATACGCACTCATACACACATATTATACACTCTCATATACACATATTTATATACACACATAAGCACTCGTACACACATATTACACACACATACACACATATTTATATACACACATAAGCACTCATACACACATATTACACACACATACATATATAAACACTCATACAAACATATTTATATACACACATAAGCACTCATACACACACATACATATTCACACACACACATTTATACACACACATACTCATACACACACATTTACACATTAATACACACACACATATATAAATACACAGACATTTACAAACACACATTCATACAAACATACATACACATGCATACACATATTTACACACAAACTTATACATACATATACACTCATGCACACATAAACATACATACATACAAATTAATGCACACATATTTACACGCACACACACATATTATACATACTCATACATACATACACACTGATACACACATACATACACACTCATACACATATTTATATACACATACACATTTATAAACACATATACATACAAACTCTGTATATAATATTATGTTGTACTTCCATCTGCCTTGTACCAAGACAGTCCCTTCTCAGTAACCTATATACAGACATTTAACAACACAGAGTTTCTTTTTTGCCTCTTTTTTGCCTAACTCACACACATAACCCAATCACCAGTGCTATATAAACAGATCAATTACAAAATTGACCCCCTTTGCTGAAACCACCATATTAGAGTAGAGATAGCAATAGCCATATCACATCCAGCTAAAGGACCTGTGATGTCAGCAGTCACAGCTGCGATCAAATGATAGTGGATCATCGGAAGCAACATTGTATTCTGCTGATCAGCTGCTTTATAATTTAATAGCAACAGTTCATCAACTATGGTGGAGGTTATTTAGCTGGATGGGAACTAGCTGCTAATCTCACTATCCCAAAAAAATAATCATTTAAAATTTTTTGCTGTGCTCTAGAAGTGGGGGGCAATGGGGTGCTGAAGGCTGTCTCAGCAGGGCAGACCTCTAAATTTTTTATTGTCCCGCACAAATCAGGACAGTTGGGAGGTATAAATCTTTCCAATTTTACAGATGGAAATATACAAATATTCCAAATTTCAAACTTTTCTGAAAACCAAACCTTTTCCGGCCCCAAGCAGTTTGGATAAAGGGTTTTGTACAATATATATATATATATATATATATATATATATATATATATATATATTTATATTTACAATAAAGAAATTCAGTTGTTTAGGCAATGAAGCTTTTATTTAACACACAAAAAGGAATAATGGTTTATAATGTTTGAAACGTTTTGATGTAGGCTAAAAGAGTCACAGTATCAGTTGATATGGTACCAAAGACTATTTGGAAAGTTATTATCACGTTGAATTCACATAATTCTGGAACTGTCAGATTGTTACCTTTGTAAAGTACTTCCAAATCTAATGGAGATAAGATTTATGTCGCAGTTTCTAGATTACATATGTAAGCACCTTTTGTAAGCAGCCTTTTCATACCTTCAAGAGTGATTTTTCATATTATTGTAACTTTAAGTGCCCTAAAAGGGAACACACAAATAATTCCTAACAGTATATAATCTAACAATTAAGACGCATGAGTACCAACTAATTATTGAGCAATTGTAATGTTGGCTAAATGGAGACAATTGTGCCACCTAGTGACAAAACGCAATATGACATTACTTGTCAATATTTATTCAACATGACATAAAATATGAGCTTCCGATGGCAACAAATTAATCTGAAGTATTAGACAAATAGAGTAATCTGTTATTTATTTTTTATTGAGCAGATTTTTTATTTGCTCTCATCTGCTTTGACAGTTTAAATTAAACTACAGAAGATATTTTAACTGAATGTTTGTATACAAATATAAATATTTGTATCTGAATAGGAGTAGTTGGAAAAGAGACCATGGGGCATATTTATCAAGCTCCGTATAGAGCTTGATGCCCCTGTTTTCGCACGAGCTTAGCTGGACCGCTGCTCCATAACTTGTCCGCCTGCTCTGAGGCTGCGAATCTGCAGGGGCTGGCATTGCACCAGCAGTTCACAAGAACTGCTGGAGCAATGATAAATACTGACAGCGTATACTGTCGGCATTTATCGATGTGCAGCGCACATGATGCGGTACTTTGTATCATGTCCGCTCGCACATTGATAAATAAGCCCCCAATAAGTGGAGCTCTCATTATTTTGCAGTGCTGATTGGCGCACTACTATATTAACTGACACAATATTCCCAAGCAATGATCAGAAAAGTTAGAAAATTTAAAATGGAATCTCATCACAGCAGAATTCCTTCAAAAAAAGAAGAAAAAGCTAAAGTTTTCGAATTGTTCATTTGTTTGTCATATATTTTGTTAATTATTTATATTTCTGTTTTATGTAATTTATTTCTGGGGGGTTTTTCTCATCCCCTTTAGAGAGCTGCAGTGCATCCTGCAGAAACCAGAACATTGACTATGGAGCATTCTACCCAGTGATTGCTTAATAAGTGCAGGCATTGCATTTATATCAGTCCCTTACGGGAAACAGCCAAGGAGATAAGAAAAATAATGCTCAAGATGTCATTTGTAGAGGCTGCAATGCTCTGTGTACAAATATTGCTAACAATATTACAGTGGAATTGCATATAAAACTTTTAGGTCTATATAACAACTAGAGCGCAAAAGTAATAGCTCTATTGTGTGATAATATCCATCAGGCGGAATAAATAGTGATACTATTTTTGCACTTATACTATAAGTCCAAAGTTATTTTGTATCACTTCATATAGTCTCTGGCGCACTGGCATCTGGATGGAGAATAGTGCTAGTGCTACATTCCTCATATAATAAACTTATATGGGGCACATAGTAAACTTCATGTTGGATATTGCTTGAGTGCGCTAAGCTGAGGATGAGCAAGTGGTGGAGTTTTCCGTGTAGCTTTGTGCTATACTATTAATAATAATGGTTTAGTGCAGGTCTCATAAAGCACTTTATTTTACAGTGGTATTTTGGCTTGACCTACTCAAAAGAGAGCCCTGGTGCAAAAAAGTTTTTGGGTCCCCAAAGGTAACTCATCAGTAAGCAATAGTAATAATATACATTCTACTCTTTATAATGATTTTGGATAGATAGGATAGACATGTAACCTGCATCAATAAAAGTCTCCCCTGCATTAGGGTTGTACACATTCTGCACATGCCTGTGTATAGACCAGCAACTATGGGCCCCCGAGTACCGCAATCCTTAACTCACCAATCATAGCGATCCCTGCAGTATACGTTAAAAGGGTAGGGCGTGCTTAAAAGATTTCAGCCATGTTAAGATGTTCTGACTAAAAAATGTATCCATCCACTTCTAATTCCAGATTGTGCGTTATTCTTAGCGTGAGACTGTACGCAAGATAACACACCCAGATTGCTCTGCACTTAATTATATTCAGAATCTTTTGCAAAGTACGAGATAACGCATATATAAAAACATGACATTCATTTTCCTTTAATTATGTGTGTGTCTCATTCTCATCATAGCTGTAATTCTCTCATTATTGCCAAATACTTTATAGTTTATTTGCATTTTCTTCAAATTTCAAAAATTCTTTTTTTTGCCTTACCACATACTAACCTTATGTGTCCTTTACCAATTTGTAAAATTACCATAATACTATATTTCTTCCAGCAAAGGTTATATATTGCTAGTTAGCAGTCCAGAAACATTTACAGGAATATTGATGTTTTACTTCAATCATTCATGAATAATACATTTCTGATTTTTTTTAATTTTTTTTATGTATCTCTCAATTACTCTTCTTTCTCAAAATGTGGAGCACAAAATATTGTATTCTCGTGCACTGGTATTACAAGTTAGCCGCAATGCGAACACAACCTCACTTTTGCATTGCTGGGAAGCATTGCCTTTATGAGAGAGTGCTTTCATAGGCTCCAATGGGAGCCTTGTTCTCATGCCATCATACACGGTAGAGAACCTAACAAATCGAAGGAGGTAAGTTGCATAGCAATGGGTAGCAAAGTGTAAATATATATATTTATATATTTATATATATTTAGCCCCCAAAAACTACTAAGTGCAGTTACTTTATTAAAAAATAAAGATTCTACTATCTTTATTGTTTAATAAAGTATTTTACACTTAATTTGGGGGGTATTTGGTGGACATTTAGAGATCTGATTTCTAGTTATTTTATAAGCGCTAATTGCTACCATGAGCTTGCGGTAGCAATAACCAGCCACCTGTAATGGCTGGTTATTTATCGCTTGCCCGCAAATGGGCAAATTTACCCACTGATGGGCGCGCAATAAATTAGCGCTCCAATTATAATCTAGCCCTATATTTGCTATTTAATATTCTTCTTACGCTATTCCATAAGGTTAAAATTAAAATGAATGTTTTTTTTTTGTTTTTTTTTAATATATTTTTTATTGAAGTTTCAACAAACAATGAAATACAAAATACTACATTTGCCCATGCATTAGATTGACATCTAAGTATAACACACAGTGATATGACATATGGGTTATCCATGTGGCTAGTGAGGGAGTAGCTGTTCCAGGCAGTGAATTGAGTCAAGGGTTTTAGGGCTTACAAAAATAATCATAACAATAGCAATATTAAAAGGTTTGCCTGAACCTATAGGAACCCATGCTATGTCTAGAGAGGTGTAAAATATAAGTTTGGGCAGACAATGATGAGACTTCATTTTATATTTTAGTGATTGGAATCTAATCTCCACCCCTATAGGATGAGTAAAGTAGAAATTCCTGTCTTGATGTGGGGAGTTAGTATTGAGAATGACCACAAGGAGGTCAAAGAGAACATGAAAGAAGAGGGGTTGCAGTGGGCCAGAGCCACTTGAATTATGGAAGGGGAGGGGAGGGGGAGGAAAAAGCAGGGAGGGCAGAGCCCACTGTGATGGGGCAACAGGATGAGTTTATTTATGGGACTATGTAAGCTATCAATGTACAAAAAGCAATGACCAAAATGGGGATCTGTGGGAAGGATAGCACTGTTATATAGAGAGGAGTCATAGTTAAGTAGAAGGCAACTGAGTCTTAATCCAACACGTAATACAAGTAAATTTGCTGTCTATAAAATGAGTGAGAGTATCACTCAGCAACATTATGTGGAGGGAGGGACATTAGCATGTAGTATAGGGGATAGGGGACTTCTGGGTGAGCCCCTCTCCTAGGGAAATGCCAGCTATAGGCGATGTGGGAAAAAGGAGTATGGGTATGACCCGCAGGCAACAAGTACCGGCGGGAAAGGGAGGAGAGGGGCCCAACAGAAACAGATAATTTGTACTAATATTAAATGCAACGTAGGTAATATCATTTTCTAGAAGCAAAAATATAAAGAGGAATACACACATGGTATATTGTATGAACATGAGGAGTTGCAATTAATACTGCTCTTACTGTAAATTGAATTGACAATTATATAACGACAAGTAATCCCTATTAGTACCAAAAAGTCTGCTGCGCAGATTTCTTAAAATAGCAGTATAACATTGAAAAAAACTGTTTAGGATATATACAATATATGAACATAAAAGTTAGAATGAAGCAAACAGTCCAACAAGGAGTTGTCTAGGGGTCCCAGGGAGGATAAGGCTAGCTCAATGGAGGCACTATTAAAAAGCACAATTATTAACTGTAAAGAATATGCACGGGCCTGAAAAAGGATATATTGTGGTAAGAGCTAAAAATAAGAGTCAGGTTAAGGACCAATGTGATGTAACAGTAGCCAGGCTCATAACCCTGAAGTTCTGTGGATAGGTGAAGTGAGAAACCTGACCACTTCTTAACTAGATGTAGGGAGTATCAAAATTCAAGATAAAACACACCGTGAATATTATACTGTGCATATTTTACTGTGCTCAAGGTTACTGTAAACATGAGTTAGTTGTGCCATTGAGAGTTCTGATACTAAAAAATATGTAGTGGCAGTCAGTAACATCTTAATCATATAGGAAAAGAGGAAATAAACTGTCTCTCAGAATGTAGAGCAACATTAAATACAAGCAATAACCATAACTTTATATATATTGAGCCTAATGTAGGTTGCCATCCATTGCTATCTATGCTTCAAAGGCAGGACCTAATCAATTAACTAACACCCTTCCTGGTCCTATCAAGCTTAACAAGGGGCTAATAACTAAAAACCATGTCTGAAAATACATTATCTCAATGATAAGTGCTCAGTCTGTGTTATCAAACCGTTTAGTTGTCATGTGCGACAGAGTCTCTTCCAAAGGGAAGCGACAAGGTTCTACTGCTACTGACAGTTAGTAATCAGCCCTAGAGTGGCGACATCTAACTTAGCTGACTCCTTTGGGGCAGAGGATCAAAAAAAAAGCTACAGCAGTCTGTGTGAGTATCAGGTCTATGTATATACTGCTATAGAAAGAGAGGGGCTAGGGATCTAACCCATTCCGGTCTTCCACCAGAGCCGTTGCAGTGATTGGAGTGTCATCCGGCATTTTAAGAAGTCCCCTTCTAGAGATGAGAGCTCTCTATAGATCGCCACATGGCGAAAATCTGCAGCCATCTTCTGAAACTTGGAGTGGAGTGAAAATTCAATATAGCAGACATGTAGTACCTGTAGAAGTATTCCGCCCTCTGGACTGGCGTCTCCTTTTAAGGTGCACACTTCTCCTGTTGCAGGGCCAATTTGCATATACCCCTTCATGCCGTTTCTACACTCAGGAGTAAACTCTTGAAGCGGGGCTACGTGATCATAGTATGTGTCCATAACTGCATACGCTGTGTCACCTTGCATGCTGGAGATGTTGTGCGACACCTCCCCAGTCTCTAGTTCAGCTGTCACAGACTGCCCACAGAAAAGATCCAACGGACGTTCTGACCTGCAATACCACAGGTTCGGTGCGGACTTGTTAGGTGGGATCTCTGAAGTTTCTCCAGTCTTAAGTGTTGGCATAGCGCAGTTGTTGCTATCTACTGTCGGGTCGGTGCCCCGAAGGGTGTGCGCTGGCGGCAGCATCAGGGAGAACAGCAGTAGCTCTAAATCATCTTTCAGGCTCTGAAAGTGTCTCTCCAACAGGCTCTGAGTGCGCTGTTCCCAAGCCGTTAGGGCCTCCATACTGGCAATGGAGTTTTAAAGGTAGATGTGCTCCAGGAATTTCCACGTGGCGCAGCTGAGGATATTATTTCCAAAATATGTCTCACGATAGTGTACCTGTAGATTTCTTTAGTGGAGGGTAAATGTCTCTTACATTCATATTTAAAATAGTTAAAGTTTGAGTTCTGAATAGATGGATTAACCCATTAATTTGTATCTAAAGGTCCAGAGCTTCAGAGAAACACGTCTTGCTGCATTGATAGTTGGCTCCGCCCCCCAAAAATGAATGTTTTAATATATGTATAGTTTACATAAGCAATTAAAATAAAGCATAAAAAAAATGCATGCAATATACTTATCAAACAATCACTGTGTAGAATATTGCACGGTCAGATTTCTGAACTCTACAACATTTACTCTAGATTCTCTTAAGACAATTTAGAGAAACTGTTATATCCTTCTCTGTGGGCCTGATATTCAAAACCTAATGGAGATAACTCACCCAAAGGGCCTGATGATTTTAAAGGGATAGTAATCTCCAAATTAAACTTTCATGATTCAGATAGGGCATGTAATTTTAATCAACTTTCTAATTTACTTTTATCATCAAATTTGCTTTGTTCTCTTAGTATTCTTAGTTGAAAGCTAACCTAGGTAGGCTCATATGCTAATTTCTAAGCCCTTGAAGGCATTTGACAGTATTGCATAGCTAGAGGGCATTAGTTCATGTGTTTCATATAAATAACATTGTGCTCATGCACAAGGAGTTATTTAAGAGTCCGCACTAATTGCCTGAAATTCAAGTCTGTCAATTTTAAACAGCTTTCTAATTTACTTTTAGCATCACATTTGCTTTGTTCTCTTGTTATTCTTAGGTGAAATCTAAACCTAGGCAGGCTCATATGCTAATTTCTAATCCCTTGAAGGCCGCCTCTCATCTGAATGCATTTGACAGTTTTTTTACAGCTAGTGCTCTTTAGTTCATGTGTTTTATATAGATAACACTGTGCTCATGCATGTGAAGTTATTTCAGCACTAATTGCCTAAAATGCAAGCCTGTCAAAAGATCTGAGATAATAAGGCAGTCAGCAGAAGCTTAGATACAAGATAATTACAAAGGTAAAAAGTGTATTTCTATAACAGTGTTGGTTATGCAAAACTGAAGAATGGTAAATAAAGGGATTATCTATCTTTTTAAACATTAACATTTTTGGTGTTTACTGTCTCTATGTTTGATTTGAAAACATTTGAAAGCAATCTATTGTATACTATTAATTTACCTAAAAGTGCTGTGCTAATTAACTACATCCACTGGTAAGAGATATCTACAGTAAATGGTTAAAATTGACATTTTATATACAGTAATTTATTTAATGTTTATTAATGGCCTTTTAAATGAACACTGAACACATTTTTTTTCTTTCATGATTCAGATAGAGCATGAAATTTTAATCAACTTTCTAATTTACTCCTATAATCAAATTTTCTTCATTCTCTTGCTATCTTTATTTTAAAAGCAGGAATGTAAATCTTAGCAGCCAACCCATTTTAGGTTCAGCACCATGGATAGCGCTTGCTTATTGGAGGCTTACATTTACCCACCAATAAGCGAGCATAACCCAGGTTCTCAACCAAAAATGGTCCGGCTCCTATGCATCACATTCCTGCTTTTTAAATAAAGATAGCAAGAGAACGAAGAAAAATTGATAATAGGAGTAAATTAGAATGTTGCTTAAAATTGCATGCTCTATCTGAATCATGAAAGAAAACATTTGGGTTTAGTGTCCCTTTAACTAAAATGCATATAAGATAACAAATGCAATTAAAAACACATTTAAGTGCAGAGACATACTGATTGATTGGTGCTGAATCTTCATAATAGCACACAGCTGTGCAGACTTCTAAACTAAAAACTGTGCTCATAGCTAGGAAGAAGAGTTAGCAGCCAGTTAAAGGGACACTAAACCCATATTTTTTCTTTCATGATTCAGATGGAGCATGCAATTTAAAGCAACTTTTTAATTTACTTCTATTATCAATTGTTCTTCGTTCTCTTGCTATCTTTATTTAAAAAGCAGAAATGTAAAACTTAAGAGACTGCCCATTTTAGGTTCAGCACCCTGGATAGAGCTTGCTTATTGGTGACTACATTCAGCCAACCAGTAAGCAAGCGTAACCCAGGTTCTGAAACAAAAATGGGCCGCCTCCTAAGCTTTACATTTCTGTTTTTTTTAAATAAAGGATAGCAAGAGAACGAGAAAAAAATTATATTAGGAGTAAATTCAAAAGTTGCTTAAAACTGCATTCTCTATCTGAATCATTAAAGAAAAAAGATGGATTTAGTGTCCCTTTAAGTTATATTTTAAATGTGTTTGTATAAGTATGAGGGTGAGATGTCTCACTTTTTCATAGGTTAGATACAGTAGGTACATGAAGAACAACTTAGTGAAACTATGTCCCAATTAAAACAAACCTTTTATTATTCCAAATTAGAAACATGACTCAAAATAAAGCAAAACATTAACCAAAACAAAAGCCAAAATCCCCAATAGGTAACTGATTTTGTTAAAAGGCAGAGCAAGAAACTACAAAACCTCCGAGTGGCACAGAAGATTTACCAAAATGTGTGCTAGATTTAACAAATCCTTTATACATTATTATAGTTTTGTGAGCATTATAAAATCATGTGGAGTCTAGACATGTGCGTTTCGTTTTGTTCCGAATTTAAATTCGGACGAATTTGTCAAATTCGGAGATTCAGATAGATTCGAATTTCTGAATTACTGTAGCACCGAATCTAACGAATAAATCCGAATTAGTTCGGATTTATTCGTAACATTCGGATGGCCATGGACTAATCAAAATTACACTAGTATTGTACTGTATATTAGGTTATATCACTCTGCTATGGGTTACACCTAATATACAGTACATAATACTAGTCTAATACACAGCACATCCCACCTAACACATACTGAACTTCCGAATTTACGAATCGAATCCGAAGCAAATACATCCGAATTTATTCGAATCCGAATGAATCCGAACAAATCCGAAACTAATGCATTCAAATGTATCTGAATTCGAATCGATTCGAAAACGAAATTCGAAAACATCCGAATCAATCCGAAACGAACCGAAACAAATTTTTTCACCGCGCACAAGTCTAGTGGAGTCCGTACTGAATTTAAGGGTTAAAACATTTATAAGGCAGTCTGGTCACTTGGCTCAGTTTAAGCCATTTTCAAAAGTTGTGAGTTCAACTAGACCTGGGATTTGAAATAATGTGTCCAAATCACAGGGAGACATGCTGACTGCAGACCTTGCTAGGATCAGGCTGTAGGATGTTCTAGTCACTGTGCACGTGGCTTACGTGCACAATAAAAAAATGCACTGTCACTTCAGAGCTCTGTAGGAAATACCAGTAACTGTTAAAGGAGTATTCCGGCCAAAATTTAAATGCACACAGATTAATTACATCTTTGAATAGAAACATATTTGCAATATACATGCATTGGCAAAAATGCGTCTAGTAAAGGTTATCACTGTTTTAATGTTAGCATTTTCTCTATGTGAAGCATAGCTAGATCTTGTCAGTATGCCAGCATTTTAAATACTGCAGCTGCTTAAAGTGCCAGTAGGTCCTGTATCATATCGGGAAACAAACACAATGTATTTAGGTGCAAAATGTTTTGTTTCTATATTTTCCTATCCAATATTGAGGTTTTTATTGGCCTTTTATGTGTTTAGAGTCAATTGCAAGCACTTTCTACTGTGTAAAACTTTTTTGCCTATATCATATCGGCAATTAACAAATTGAACACAGTAAGAGTAAAGCACCTTCCTGTGTGAGTGCACGCTGTATCCAGGACACTGCAAAGCCCTCCAATACAAGGAATAACAAAATTCAGAAGCGCTTCTTAAAGGGACACTGAACCCAAAATTTTCTTTTGTGATTCAGATAGAGAATGCAATTTTAAGCAACTTTCTAATTTACTCCTATTATCAATGTTTCTTTGTTCTCTTGCTATCTTTATATAAAAAAGAAGGCATCTAAGCTTTTTTCTTGGTTCAGAACTCTGGACAGCAGTTTTTGATTGGTGGATGAATTTATCCACCAATCAGCAAGGACAACCTAGGTTGTTCACCAAAAATGGGCCGGCATCTAAACTTACATTCTTGCATTTCAAATAAAGATACCAAGAGAATAAGGAACATTTGATAATAGGAGTAAATTACAAAGTTGCTTAAAATTCCATGCTCTATCTGAATCACAAAAGAAAAAATTTGGGTTCAGTGTCCCTTTAAGTAAAGTATTTGGTGACCAATTTGTGAAATAAAGGTCTTTTACTTAAAGTGAATGCAAACTTTGACTAATGTGTCCCCGTTTTTTAAAAATCCTATTAAAAACAGGGGCACTTTCATTCATCAAAGTTTACATTTCACGGGTTTTGTTAAAATACTTACCTTTTCTTCTTGAAAGCCGGACCAGCGATTCCCCTGCCTGCTGCTTGTCTCTTCATACGTCAGAAAGGAAGATTCCGGTTTCCTCCAATCACGGTTTCCTCCCCAGAGCAAACATTGCCTGAGGCCATGCCGTGATTGGAGGAAGCCGGAATGTTAATTTCTGACATATGAAGAGACGAGCAGCAGGCGGAGGAATCGCTGGTCCGGCTTTTAAGAAGAAAAGGTAAGTATTTTAACAAAACCGGTGAAATGTAAACTTTGATGAATGAAAGAGCCCCTGTTTTTAATACGATTTTTAAAAAACGGGCACACATTAGTCAAAGTTTACATTCACTTTAAGAAGTGCAGCTGAATCTCATTATTACAATGAACAAATTGAGTCATTACCAGATGTACAAGCACCTAAGGCTCTCTGAGCAAGTGCTGTGTTTAAATACTTGGTGCACGGTGCATACTTAAATACACTTTTGAAACAGCTATAGCTTTTATTGGAAAAATGCTTTTATTCCAAAAGGAAAATGCCTCCATGTGGATTCTAATTTTGGCTGGAATGTCCCTTTAACCAAAAATGTAAAATAAATAAATAAAAAAATAGGCTAAATAATCAGAAATATTGCATCTTGCAGTACACCAGGAAACAGTGTACATGGAAGTAAAATGTATACTTTCAGAATGTACAAAAAAAAAAAAAAAAAAAAAGCAAAAAAAAAAACCCTTCTTTCCAATATACATATATTATCAAATGTATCTTTCTCTTGGTATTCTTTGCTGAAACCTAGCTCCTTTCCATGAGAGCATACTGAGCTACATTCAGGAATGTACATGATCACTATATAACAGCAGTGTTTGCATACATGCACACTCCTGAGACTACCTAAATCTTACAAATGTCCTCACAGTCAATGCTCTGAAACATAAATAAAAAAAAAAACTTTCTGATGAAACTGTCTACAGTTATTAGTTTCACACTCTTCAAGCTTCAACAGTTTTATTCCAAATATAAATAGTCTTATAAAATAAATATTTTCATAGTGTAACCACCTAAGAACATCCACTATCCACTCTAAATATATTCTGTTTACACAATGTCTGAACCAAGTGAGTGGCATACGCATTATTATAGGTAGTAAGAGATTCTGATCCAAACCACTAGCAGTGAAAACAATCTTGCTAAAGCAAAAGGTGTTAGCTTATTGACATAACTGTGAAAACAAAATACTGTAAATAGTTAGTTTTATTATTGCTTTATTGCTTGTAGCAACAGGGTTAAACACATAGTTAAAGTCAGCTCCAGAGAAGCAATGCTGTATTGGGAGCTAGCTGAACTGAGCCTGTGGGACGGTCTTTCTCTGATCTAAGGTAAACATACATTATAAAATACAATCCGTTTTTTCTGCAACTTCATTATGTGGGCAATTCTACACCAAAAGACTGTGTTTCTGTTATGGTCCAGCAAGCGGGCGTTTTTTCTTACACATATACGCCTTAATTTAAACAAAATTGAATTTTGAAGTGGACTGTGAATTATGGTGTATACACCTATATAGATCAATAGGTGGCATATAAAGGAGACTTTCTCTGGTGGTATACTGTATCGCTGCTCATTATATATGTATTAAGCCTGTAACCCTTGTTTATAAATATACAGGAAGCATTAATTGTTTGCGGAGGCTGGTTATCTGTAACACACAAGTTTGCTATACTTTGGGTATACAATAGTGTTCATAAACACCAATTTGTTTTATAGGATTTTTAACCATTTTGGGAGATGTCCCTCATTTTATTAATTTACTTGTATGTGATAAATGATGAATACATATTTTTTATGGTAAAGGTGTAGTTTTTCTACGAGAATCTGATCTTATATATGGTCTGTTGTACATATATAGAGACAAAACTATTATTTTTAAGTATCCCTTATACTCTGATATCTTTAGCTCATCTGCAGCGCCCTCTAAATATCCCTAACTCCTTTGAGATAGCTGAACACACCTGGTGATAAGAAACTAATGTATGTAGCCTTCAATTACCAGCTAGCTCCCAGGAGTGCCTTGCTGCTCCTGAGACTCCCTAGTTATGCTTTTTAACAAAGTAAATTTGATTATAGAAGTAAATTCCGATTATCTGAAGTTTGTGACAGTATATTCTAGATTTTATTTAAAGGGACAGTCTATTCAAAATTAAACTTGCATGATTCAGATAGGGCATGAAAATGTAAACAACTTCCCAGTTGACTTTTATCATTAAATTTGCTTTGTTCCATTTGGTGGTATTTTTCAAAAGCTAAACCTAGGAAGGCTCAAACGGATTTCTAAACCGTTGAAAACCGCCTCTTAACTCAAAGCATTTTGAAAGTTTTTCACAGTTAGACAGTACTAGTTCATGTGTGTCATATAGATAACATTATGCTCACTCCCGTGTAGTTATTTAGGAGTCTGCACTGATTGGCTAAACTGCATGTCTGTCAAAAGTACTGAGATAAGGGGGCAGTCTGCAAAGGCTTAGATACAAGGTAATCACAGAGGTAAAACATATATTAATATAACTGTGTTGGTTATGCAAAACTAGGGAATCAATAATAAAGGGATTATCTATCTTTTTAAACAATAACAATTCTGGTGTAGACTGTCCCTTTAAGAAATAGAGATGAATATGATGCTTTACTTTTCCGTTACTGCTCAAATAGCCTTTGAAAGTATAACCTATAAAAACAGTGTAAATAACAATAAGGCTCAGACACACTGCAAGCAATGCGGGGCGAGGCATCGCTTCTGAAGTTCAAATATTTCATGTGAAAGTAATTGAGGAGCACAGGTGCGAATGAGTTGTAACTGAACGGTTTATTCCAGAACGTAAAGCATAGTTACAGCACAAATGAGTGAAGAAAATACACAGCGGTTAGTGGTATGACTAACCAAACAAACAAACAAACAGTGTGAGGGGAGGAATGAACAACTCCCCGGGGCTAATACATGACAGAAAAAGAAAATATCTGCTGTAGGGAAGCAGACTGCAAAAAAGACAGGTATACGCGTTTCAGCAGATTGCCTTACTCATTACCTAGTTAAGAAAATATGTGTGTGCTCTTTAAAAAGACTTGTAGACAGCTTCCTATTGGTTGTTGGGGACCCACCTCCCTGTTGCTAAGTGCAAAAAACAAACAAACCAATTTCGTTATTCTGTGGGTACACAGAAAATCACTACTTATATCTATTTTCATTTCCATTTAAACTCCTAGGGTGTTAATGCTACTTAATAATATACTAAGGTATAGATATATAAACAAACAAAACTAACTAAACAACCATAACTGCTGTATTGCAGAGACACTACTTTATCAGTGTTGTATCAACTATCTAGATATAAGTGACCAGACACATGGAGGTACAGTTGAAAGTTAGTGATCTGGCTATGTCATAAGTTCCATGGATAATGCGCAGTTCATCAGTTCTCTTAAATTTTAGGTAGAACTTCTGCTTCCATGCTCTCTGAAACATAATATAAAAATTATATGAGACATATTAAAGAGGACATAGTTAATAATACAGCCAGATGTAGAGTAATTATTAAGCTAGTACACTAAATGCACAGGTTGAGACAACACCAATCAATCATAGATACAATTACATGTATACATGGTGGGTACTGCGAGGGTGGCAATTCTGATCTAAATAACCTTGCCAATATGGTGCCATATGAGTACACGGGTTTAAGAGGGTGGTGTATACACATGGGCCATGAACCCTAGCTACACTCACATTGGTCACAGGTGAGAATTTTTTTTTTTTTTATTTTTTTTATTTTTTTCTTCTCCTACTCCAACCTGGATAGGGGGGACAGGAGGGGAGGACAGAAGACCTTGGACTGGAGGAGAGATCTGTATAAACCAGGGTGTGTATATTATCACCAAAAGTTGATTAGATCATATTCAGAGTTCAAGCCTTCAGGAACCCTTGTCCTGAGTTTAAAGATCCAGAATACTTCCCTCTCCCCCAGCCTCCGGTCTCTGTCCTGTCCTCTCTTAAGTGGGGGAACCTTCTCTATGATGGTCCAAGAAAATGTAGATGTATCCTTGGAGTGTGTACCCGCAAAATGTTGTACAAGGGGGGTTGACAATACTCCAGCCCTGATATCTGCTAGATGTTCTTTTATGCGGACCCTGGCTTCCCTGGTCGTAAGACCCACATACTGGAGGGAACAGTTCCTACAGCTGATGACATATACCACATATGTAGATCTGCAGTTGAGGCATGTATCAATTTCATATGTTTGGCCAGTTGTTAGTGAGTTGAACTGATTTCCTATTGTCACTTTCTCGCATGCCACACAAGTCCGATGGTGGCAGCGAAAGGTGCCCTTACAGCTCAGCCATGATGATACATTTTGGCCTTGTTTTTTAAGCCTAGTGGGTGCTATTAGGTTACCTATAGTTTTATTTTTCTTGTAGGACACTCTCAGACCTCTCTCTACTACCTCCTTTAATTTATCGTCAGCCGACAACATACTGAAATTTCTTTTGAGAATTTGACAAATGTCATCATATTGTTTAGAATACTCTGTTAGGAAAGTAATCTTATCATCTGTTCCCTGTTGAGGGCTCAGTCTTCCCCTTGACGCTCTAGAGGGTCCAAGGAGTTTGTCCCTCGGTATACCCTCAACAACATTCCTTGCTTTAGCGATAACTGAATTCAAATAGCCCCTCTCCCTGAGCCTTCTCTCGAGGTCATCCGCTTGTTTACTGTAAACTGCTGCATCGCTGCAGTTCCTCTTCAAGCGGATGAACTGCCCCTTTGCTACTCCCTTAAATACTCCTTGCGGGTGACAACTTTTTGCGTGCAAAAGGGAATTTCCCGAGATTGGCTTCCGATAGGTTTCGGAGGCTATTTTCTGTCCTGGCTTGCCTATCAGCGTTACATCTAGAAAGTTGATACTTCTACTCTGTACTTCATGGGTAAAATGAATACCCATAGCCTCATCATCCAAACTATTTAGAAAGATCTGTAGGTCAGATCTATTACCCCTCCATATGAACAGGAGGTCATCAATAAAACGGCCATACCAAATTATGCACTCTTTGTGGGGATTGCCATCTCCAAAGACGTGGGACAGCTCCCACCAACCCATAAAGAGGTTGGCATAAGAGGGGGCAAACTTCGCCCCCATCGCTGTCCCACGCCTTTGGAGAAAGAAATCTCCCCCAAACTCAAAATAGTTATGGCTCAATAAAAAATGAGTTACCTCTACTACATAGTCCACGAAGGTAGAATCTGTCCCCCAGTATCTTTCCATAAAAAAGCGGATGGCCTCCAATCCCCTCTCATGTGGAATGGAGGTGTAGAGTGACTTTACGTCAGCTGTTACCCATATGAAATCTTCACCCCACTCTACACATGAGAGGAGATTGAGAACGTCCTTAGTGTCCGAAAGGAAGCTCCATAACGAGCTCACCATTGGTTGTAGCACCTGGTCAAGCCACTCTGACAGGTGCTCCAAGAGGGAGCCAATGCCACTTACAATTGGCCTCCCCTGCACATTCTGGACAGACTTGTGTACCTTAGGCAAGTGATTAAAGGTGGGTATTGCCGGGTTGGGCACCAACAGGTAATCCCTTGTGTTGTCATCAATGATGCCCATCGGACTTGTGTGGCATGCGAGAAAGTGACAATAGGAAATCAGTTCAACTCACTAACAACTGGCCAAACATATGAAATTGATACATGCCTCAACTGCAGATCTACATATGTGGTATATGTCATCAGCTGTAGGAACTGTTCCCTCCAGTATGTGGGTCTTACGACCAGGGAAGCCAGGGTCCGCATAAAAGAACATCTAGCAGATATCAGGGCTGGAGTATTGTCAACCCCCCTTGTACAACATTTTGCGGGTACACACTCCAAGGATACATCTACATTTTCTTGGACCATCATAGAGAAGGTTCCCCCACTTAAGAGAGGACAGGACAGAGACCGGAGGCTGGGGGAGAGGGAAGTATTCTGGATCTTTAAACTCAGGACAAGGGTTCCTGAAGGCTTGAACTCTGAATATGATCTAATCAACTTTTGGTGATAATATACACACCCTGGTTTATACAGATCTCTCCTCCAGTCCAAGGTCTTCTGTCCTCCCCTCCTGTCCCCCCTATCCAGGTTGGAGTAGGAGAAGAAAAAAAGAAAAAAAAAAAGAAAAAAAAAAAAAAAAAATTCTCACCTGTGACCAATGTGAGTGTAGCTAGGGTTCATGGCCCATGTGTATACACCACCCTCTTAAACCCGTGTACTCATATGGCACCATATTGGCAAGGTTATTTAGATCAGAATTGCCACCCTCGCAGTACCCACCATGTATACATGTAATTGTATCTATGATTAATTGGTGTTGTCTCAACCTGTGCATTTAGTGTACTAGCTTAATAATTACTCTACATCTGGCTGTATTATTAACTATGTCCTCTTTAATATGTCTCATATAATTTTTATATTATGTTTCAGAGAGCATGGAAGCAGAAGTTCTACCTAAAATTTAAGAGAACTGATGAACTGCGCATTATCCATGGAACATATGACATAGCCAGATCACTAACTTTCAACTGTACCTCCATGTGTCTGGTCACTTATATCTAGATAGTTGATACAACACTGATAAAGTAGTGCCTCTGCAATACAGCAGTTATGGTTGTTTAGTTAGTTTTGTTTGTTTATATATCTATACCTTAGTATATTATTAAGTAGCATTAACACCCTTGGAGTTTAAATGGAAATGAAAATAGATATAAGTAGTGATTTTCTGTGTACCCACAGAATAACGAAATTGGTTTGTTTGTTTTTTGCACTTAGCAACAGGGAGGTGGGTCCCCAACAACCAATAGGAAGCTGTCTACAAGTCTTTTTAAAGAGCACACACATATTTTCTTAACTAGGTAATGAGTAAGGCAATCTGCTGAAACGCGTATACCTGTCTTTTTTGCAGTCTGCTTCCCTACAGCAGATATTTTCTTTTTCTGTCATGTATTAGCCCCGGGGAGTTGTTCATTCCTCCCCTCACACTGTTTGTTTGTTTGTTTGTTTGGTTAGTCATACCACTAACCGCTGTGTATTTTCTTCACTCATTTGTGCTGTAACTATGCTTTACGTTCTGGAATAAACCGTTCAGTTACAACTCATTCGCACCTGTGCTCCTCAATTACTTTCACATAGTTTCTATTGGCCTCCCGGAGTGAGCACAGACAGGAAGTGAGCGCAACATCCTGACCGCATAGCTTGCTTGCTTGTTGTTGGGGACGTTTGGCGAGGAGGAGACACACACCGAACCTACGAAGGAAGCTGTATTGGGAGCTACACGACACCTGTATTGGTTGAGGCACTGGTCACACGTCAGCGGATAGCGGACAGAGGAAGGTTCTCGGTGGGTAACAGCAGGATCGAAGGTACCGAATTGCTTCTTATCCCACAGCTCTGCATTTGGCTAGATAACGTTGTGAACTCTGGTGTGTGTGTGCATACTTGTCTCTCTACAGCGGTGTGATAGTTGGTAAGGGAACCGGTCTGACAAGGGAGCGGACGGAACCCCACTTCTCCTATATATATATTGTGCTCAGGACCGCTCGAAAAGAGCATATCATATTTGTCGGTCACACCTGAACAAATAATTAGTGCCAGCACACCACGCCAACTGTTACTCTCCCCCACAAGATTCCCTTATTTGATTTTTTCAAATATTTCATCTCTGAGCGCTCAGCTACGCGACCTGATACAGCAGAGTGCTCAGAGATGAAAAGGTAGGACACACTCCGCTTGCAGTGTGTCATAGCCTTAAGTAGAAGCAACTAAACATAGTGAAAAAGGAAAAGAATACCATGAATGATCAGAAAGGAAATGACCAATCAGATAAGACCAAAGTCCCTATTTAGTTCAGTCCGAAGTCACTCTTCCTCTATGATCTTTAATGCGAGAAGAAAAAATAAAAAAGACAGATCTGAAAAAGGCAAAAAATGCAGAACAGCAACACCAAAAAGTCTGAATAAAAACTTGAATTTGGGGAATCTGGAACATCTTGAAGAACTACTGAGAAATGGTTGATCTGGATTCTGTTGATCCTGTGAAGGTCGTTCATTTTCAGAATCCTGGATTGAAAGTAGCTGAAGCTGAAAAACTTTCATAAGCAAAAAAAAAATAACGCTATAGAAAAGAACAATGATATTAGTTAGGATCAAAAGAGAGGTGGGAAAATATTTGACTTTTAAAAAAAAATTTAGATTATACCATCAAATAGTTAGAACAGCATGGATATTATGACAAGGACAGAGACTCATATTTTGCGAGTTTAAAGAAAAGTGTAATCAGGGCGTGAGGGCGTGTGGAATTAAACGAATGGGCTCAAAACAGAATTGACAAAGTCAGAGTGATTAGTCTGCTGCATTCAAAATTTCCTGTAAAGAGGCAGATTCAGAAAAAGCTTTGGAAGCAGAAGAACCTCTGATAGAGTGGGCAAAAAAATGTCCACACCAGCCTATAACATGATCCACCTTATCCACCTACTGATGATTAGACATGTGCATTTCGATTCGTTCCGAATCCAAATTCGGACGAATTTGCTCAATTCGGAGATTCGGATCGATTCGAAGTTCCAAATTACGGTAGTACCGAATCTACCAAATACATCCAAATTAGTTTGGATTTATTCGGTAAATTCGGATGGCCATGGATTACACTAGTATTGTACAGTATATTAGGTTATATCACTCTGCTATGGGTTACACCTAATATACAGTACATAATACCAGTCTAATACACAGCACATCCCACCTAACACATACCGAAATGCCGAATTTCCGAATTGAATTGAATCCGGGCGAATTTATTCAAATCCAAATAAATCTGAAACGAATCCAAAACAAATTCATTCGAACTTTTCCAAATTCAAAACGATCCGAAACGAAATTCTAAAAAAATCCGAATCGATCTGAACCGAAACAAATTTTTCGACCATGCACAATTCTACTGATGATAAGAAGTAACATTGCAGGAAAAGTTCTAAATTAATTCTGGAGCGCAATCCATAACACCTACATTTTTGCCCTGACATTAAAAGCCCATGGCTAATATTTATTGTGCCGCTGTAGTATAGTGTGAGCTACACTGTTCATGTTGGATAGCACAGGTAAGTCAGATAATTTATTTTTGTGATAGCCACACTAAAATTTATGTCAGATAATGAATCAGAAAAAAGCACAAAACTCAATTTTTTCATTAATTTCTTTGCTATATATGCCTTCCACGCCAAAATAGCAAACAATATCAGTTAGTACCTGATTTTCAAAGAGTTATGAGAAAAAGCGGTATTTCATATTTTTTCGTATTGTTCTTTTTTAGCTTCCATAGCTGCTGAAGTTGGTTAAACACAGAGAGCTGCTTCATTTTCACAGGAATAGTGAAGTCAATCCACGAAAGTTTGGGAGGTTGGGACTGACCCAGCATGAAGGGTAGAACCCAGGACGTGACAAATACAGACGAGAAGGCAAGCACAAGGTCAGTTCAGGCCAAAGGTCAAAGCCGTGCGGTGGGTGCAGGCTGAAACTATTGGCAGCAATTCAGCACGCTGGCTCTCAGGCTAAAGAAGGCTTCCCAATAGGATATTCCACTTCCCAGTTTTGCAGCCAGCAAACTACATGATCCGATTAAGGCCAGATTACCAGTAGCGCGCTTACAGTTACAAGGGTTTTATTGCAGCTGTTTGCATGCATCAGATGTAGCGCTCATATTACAAGTTGAAAGTAAACGCAATCGCATGAGAACAATTGAATTTAACGCACCTCAGGATATCTTGATCTCAGAGCTCTGGTTAACTGTTTAATGAAACAAAAAGTGTTACAAAACACATAAAAAATACATGTAAAAATACAGATACACTCATAATAACACTATCTAATAAAAATACTCAACAAAATAGTATACAAAAAATGTTATAAGGGTTTAAAGAAAAAGGCAGGCAAAGGGCTTTTACTTTGAGACACATACATATACATCTCTAAAGTGTCTCAGAGTTAATGGATAGGTTGTTTACTGGCTACTAAGTATTGCAGTATATTTGCTGAAATGCACTTGCTGAAAGCTATGATTTTATTAATAAGTTTTCTTTATGTTTTCAGAAACTTTGGCTCTTTTGAGTGTAATACTTTTATTCTTTAACAATTTTCCCTTCTTTTGATTTTATTAATGAACATTTGACTTTTTGGATAAACATCAGTATATACTAACAATTCTAATCTAATTGTTTCTGCAATATTATACAATTGTACTGTTGTTTTTTAATGTTTGGTGTCCTGCATATTATTTTAGAAGCTAAATATAGCATATTTGGTAGGTTAGTAGACAAAATTCTTAAAGAAACTACAAGCTTGGTGCTGCAATGTGTCTAGACATCCTGATTCAGAATCAAGGATCTAATGTGCTATTAACAATAATTTAATAACACCATTTATGTATTTTAATTGTTACATATGTGCACAAAATTCTCTACACCTTTTTTTTTCTTTTTAAATGCACCATATTCCTTGGTATTTATTGTATTAAAATATGTTTTACATTCTACAATGGCTATTTTTTATTGCCATCCATTGTATTTTGATAAAAATAATAAAATAAACCACCATTAATGAGTTAAATTTACTATTACTAAAACCACTGAAAAACATATGTCCATCAAAAGTTTGGCTCTCTTTGTAGACAAAGTAATCTCCATTTTTTTCCACACTTGGTTCATTACAAGCTCAATTATTTTCATTCAGCGAGAAAATATCGTTCCCATCACATGCAGGTGTAACATTTGAATAGTAGCCAGAAATAATAATTAAAGCATCACACAGTATAAGCATAAAACTACCCAAGATCATAGGTCACTTTTAATTACCTAACCTGTTTTAACAACAAGATTGATTTTATTATTAGATTATAAGAATATCAGGAAAGTAAACAGGCTTAAAGGGACATAATACTTATATGCTAAATCACTTGAAACAATACAGCATAACTGTAAAACGCTGACATGAAAATATCACCTGAACATCTCTAAGAAAAAAAGGAAGATATTTTACCTAACAATGAATTCAGCTCACCAGAGTAAGTGTTCTGTGAACAGTTATACTTCAGCTGCTGTCCAGCTGCAAGTTGAAAAAAAACAACAACCACCAATCAGCAGTGCTGAGGTAATTTAATTTACATATGATTACATATTTATATATCCATTATATTTAATTCAGATATTATATCACATATATAATTATATTAAATTTATATACTAGACCATTATAACTAAGCAATTTATTTTCTTATGGATATGGAAGACCAGGAAAAAGGAAGATATTTTACCTCACTAACGGCTAGATTACGAGTTGTGCGTTAGGCTGAAAAAGCAGCGTTAAGAGGCCCTAACGCTGCTTTTTTATGCCCGCTGCTATTACGAGTCTTGAAGGTTTAGGCTCACCCCACACTTCTTTGGCCTTACCGCAAAACGACTTACGTAAACTTCGTAAAGTATTTTTTCTATGGGACTTCCATAGCGCTGATATTACGAGTCTGTCCTGGGAGGCCAGGCCACCCTACCCTGTCAAGATCCATAACGCATTTAAAAGTCAGTAGTTAAGAGTTTTGTTCCAATCATAATTCTATCAGCCAATCAGAAGCTAAGGGACGCCATTTTGGATGACGTCACTTAAAGGAACCGTCATTTAGTAAGAAGACTTCGTTGAAAGAGGATGCTCCGCGCCGGATGTCTTGAAGATGGACCCGCTCCATGCCGGATGGATGAAGATAGAAGATGCCGTCTGGATGAAGACTTCTGCCCATCTGGAGGACCACTTCTGCCCATCTGGAGGACCACTTCGCCCGGCTTGGATGAAGACTTCTCCCGGCTTCGCTGAGGACTTTGGCCCGGCTTGGATGAAGACTTCTCCTGGTAAGTCGATCTTCAGGGGGTTAGTGTTAGGTTTTGTTAAGGGTGTATTGGGTGGGTTTTATTTCTAGGTTAGGGACTTTGGGCTTGCAAAAGAGCTAACTGCCCATCCAAATGTCCTTTTCAGGGCAATGGGGAGCTTAGGTTTTTTAGTTAGTATTTTATTTGGGGGGTTGGTTGTGTGGGTGGTGGGTTTTACTGTTGGGGGGGGTTGTTTGTATTTTTTTCATGTAAAAGAGCTGATTACTTTGGGGCAATGCCCCGCAAAAGGCCCTTTTAAGGGCTATTGGTAGTTTGGTTTAGGCTAGGGTTTTTTTTTTATTTTGTTTTTTTTTTTTATTTTGATAGGGCTATTAGATTAGGTGTAATTAGTTTAAATATCTGTAATTTGTTTATTATTTTCTGTAATTTAGTGGGGGTTTTTTGTACTTTAGCTAATGTAATTTAATTTATTTAATTGCTGTTAATTTAGTTAATTTATTTAATTATAGTGTAGTGTTAGGTGTTAGTGTAACTTAGGTTAGGTTTTATTTTACAGGTACTTTTGTATTTATTTTAGCTAGGTAGTTATTAAATAGTTACTAACTATTTAATAACTATTCTACCTAGTTAAAATCAATACAAACTTGCCTGTAAAATAAAAATAAACCCTAAGCTAAATACAATGTAACTATTAGTTATATTGTAGCTAGCATAGGGTTTATTTGATAGGTAAGTATTTAGTTTTAAATAGGAATAATTTAGTTAATGATAGGAATTTTATTTAGACTTATTTAAATTATATTTAAGTTAGGGGGTGTGATAGGGTTAGACTTAGATTTAGGGGTTAATAACTTTAATATAGTGGCGGCGACGTTGAGGGCGCCAGATTAGGCGTAAATAAGTGTAGGTAGGTGGCGGCGACATTGGGGCGGCAGATTAGGGGTTAAAAGATATAATGTAGGTGTCAGCGATGTTGGGGGCAGCAGATTAGGGGTTCATAAATATAATGTAGGTGGCGACGGTGTCCAGAGCGGCAGATTAGGGGTTAACAAATATAATGCAGGTGTTGGCGATGTCGGGGGCGGCAGATTAGGGGTTAATAAGTGTAAGATTAGGGTTGTTTAGACTTGGGGTTCATGTTAGGGTGTAAGGTGTAGACATAAATTTAGTTTCCCCATAGGAATCAATGGGGCTGCGTTAAGGAGTTTTACACTGCTTTTTTGCAGGTGTTAGACTTTTTATCAGCCGGCTCTCCCCATTGATTCCTATAGGGAAATCGTGCACGAGCACGTACGACCAGCTCACCGCTGACTTAAGCAGCGCTGGTATTGGAGTGCGGTAATGAGCAAAATATTGCTCAATGCTCACTTCTTGTCTTTTAACGACAGGTTTCTGAAAACTCGTAATACCAGCGCTGTAGGCAAGTGAGCGGTGAGACAAAACTGCTCGTTAGCACCGCACAGCCTCTAACGCAAAACTCGTAATCTAGGTGAATGTATTCAGCTCACCAGAGTAAGTGTTCTGTAAACAGTTATACTTCAGCTGCAAGTTGAAAAAAAAAAAACACAACCAATCAGCAGTGCTAAGGTAATTTAATTTATATATGATGACATATTTATATATCCATTCTATTTAATTCAGATATTGTGTTACATATATTAATTATATTCAAATTATACTAGACCATTACAACTAAGCAATTCATTTTCTTATGGATATGGAAGACCAGGAATTAGACTTGCCAACCTATTTTTCCATGAAAAAGGATAAATAAAATCTATTTAAACAAACTAGTTTGTATACTACAAATAATGCTTTATTAATGGTCACTGACTGATAGTGACAACAAGTCTTACAACCTTATTGGTTGAGACGGATAAGCTTCTACACATCTGACAAGAAAAAAACAACATTATTATATATTTTGAAAAGTTCCATTTAAAATGGAGCAAATAAATTGATTGCTAAGGTCCCAAAGATCTAAAGCTCTTAAAGAAGCTTGTGAGATTCTTTTAGAAATCTTGACAGTAGTATGAAGCCCCTGTGTTAATTCTCTAAAGACAATTTTTACATTGAGAACAGTTTGTCTCACAAAAGGGTATCCCTGTTGTTAAGTATGTGGAGGTGATGTATTCATTACAATAAGGCTAAAAATGAATAAATGAAATATTGAAATTGAAACACGCAGTTAAAATAGTATTGTTAAATCACATCAAAATTGTAATAATATATTTCTGTAAAAATCATATTTTAACTATACTGCAGATGCAAAAAAAACCCCACACCCTGGAAATTTGTACTTATAGTATAAAATTCAAAGCGTATTATTTTCCTTATTGTAAAATTAGTTTCTCCACCTCTGTTAGTGGGCTGAACAGATGTGTTCTATTGGAGCAGCTTAAATTTCTCTGTCAAGTCTGTAAACATTTTCCCCCTGCAGCTTTTGTGTCAAAACAAAACATTTATTATACTAATAGAAGTAAAAGTAAAAGAAAACCAGTATTGTTTTCAAGAGAAGTAGCACATGCAGATAAGACAAGAAAGAGTCTATAAAAATGTCAAACTGACTAACTCAGAAGAGAATAAGGAAAAAAGGAGAACCCAACAAAAGATGATAAAGTAGTTAATCAGAAAGGCTAAAAGAAAAAATAGCACAATCTGTAGAAAACGGTGACAAAAATCTTCTTTATATATATCAGTGAAAAGAGAAAAACTATCGGAGGGATAGTAAGACTCAAGACTGACGATAGAGTAGTGGATGGAGATAAACAAAAAAGCAAACTGTCTAAATGATTACTTTTGTTCAGTCTTTACAAGAGATTGTACAGATAGTGAGATTATATTAAGGGACGTTGTTTTAAATAATGTGTGTAGTACTTTTCTTTTTACAGAGGAAGAGGTTTCAAGGGCTTTATAAAAAAAATAAAAGTAAATAACTCTGTGGTTCCAGATAATATTCATCCAAGGGTTCTAAGAGAGCTTCTATCCGTGATATCTACTCCATTAGTTGATTTATTTTATCAGTCACTGTTAAGAGGAGTTGTTCCAAAAGACTAGAAAATTACCAATGCAGTCCCTCTTCATAAAAAAGGTAGTAGGGAAGATTCTGCTAACTAAAGGCCAGTCAGTTTGACTTCAATTGACGGAAATTAATGGAAAGTCTTTTAAAGGGAAGACTTGCGTTAACAACTTAGCAAAGGAAGGACAGCATGGTATATCAGAGTAATCAAATTGATTTGTTTGAGCGTGTAACTAAATTAATAGACCAGGGAGGAGCCATAGATGTTGCATATCTAGACCTTAGCAAAGCATTTGACACTTTCCCACACAAGAAAATGTATTCACAAAATGTATTGCCTTGGAGTAGATGCTAAGATCGTTGAGTGGGTAGAATGCTGGCTTAAGGATAGGCAGAGGGTTTCAATTAATGGAGTACATTCAAATGAGGGTCAGTTACTAGTGGTGATCCCCATGGGTCAGTTTTTGGGCCTGTTTTGTTTAACATGTTTATAAGTGATATTGGATCTGGGCTTCAGGGGAAGGTTTGCTTGTTTGCTGCTGATACATACATTTGTAACAGAGTTGATGTTCCAGGAGGGGTTCATCAAATGAACAGTGATATTAAAAACTGGAGGACTGGGCAAATAAATTGGATCTGAAATGTAATATTACCAAGAGCAAAATTATGCATGTAGGATCCAAAAACCCAAAGGCCAAGTATAGTCTCAATGGAACATTATTCACTGTAACTAAACAGGTACAGGACTTGGGAATTATTATTTTTAGATGATTTAAAATTTGGTACTCAATGCAGCCAGTAAGGCTAGTTGAATACTTTGTTGCATTGGGAGAGGTATTAGTAGCAGAAATAGCAAGGTTCTTATGCAGCTTTACAGATCATTATTTAGGCCACATCTGGAATACTGTGTACAGTTCTGGAGGCCATATCTTCAGAAAGATATAAATAAAATAGAAAATATCCAAAGGAGGGCTACTAAAATTATGCACAGACTAAAATATAAAATGTATGAAGAAACACTCTATGACCGAAATATGTATAGTTTAGAGGAGAGAAGGGAAAGAGGTGACATGATAGAAATTTTTCTCTCTCTCATTTCTTTTAATAACATTGTGCTAATTTTCAGACTCCTAATCAAGCCCCAATGTTTTTGATGTATACATGTGTTTACAGACTCCTGTGGCTCCTGTATAATTTGTCTCTTCCTATGCAGAGAATGGTCTGCTGTTCTTATTTCACCAGCCCCTTTCACTGGGTGTCCCAGCCTAAACTCATCAACAGTGCTAAACTGGGAGCTTCTAAGTAACTTTGTAAAAGGTTTTATACTGGATTTTTAGATCAGTATCTGTGCATATTCCTCTTTATAGTAGTGTTTATTACATGCAGTTATATGACAATTGGTGTATACTGTCCCTTTAACCACACAAAAAAGCTCTAATAAAGTTATTGTGTCTGCTTATAGGATAAACCACAAAACTGGCCTGTTAGTTTGTTTTTTTTCACACTTTTTCAAGGGGTTTTAGAAAGGAAAAGAAAAACTTTACAAAATAATAATTTTTTTATTTACAATGATTTTTTTAAAAATGTATAATAAACAATTTTACAGTGTAATGTATTTAAACAACACATCATACCTTTTCAAGTTTCAGTATTATTTTTGAACTTAAAAGGTTAATTTAAAGGGCCATAATACCCAAATGTTTAAACACTTGAAAGTGATGCAGCATAGCTGTAAAAAGCTGACTAGAAAATATCTCCTGAACATCTCTATGTAAAAAAGAAAGATATTTTACCTCAAAAGTTCCTCAGTAGCCACCTCCCATTGTAAAGGATTTCTAAGCAGCATTTTAGTGTGTCTGTCCTGGGACATCTGAAGGGATGAGCATTGTGCACTCTCATCTTATTTCACCAATCAGGTAAAGGAAGTTTACAATGAAATCTCATGAGAGTCAAGTCAAATCTCATGAGATCACAGTAAAAGTTCATGACCTCAGCACTGCTGATGCTGATTGGCTGCTGTTCATTTCTTCATTTTTTTTTAATTTTTTTTACCTGCAGCTGGGAGCAGCTGAGTATAACTTTTTACACAGAACTTACTCTGCTGAGCTGAGGAGATTGTGAGGTAAAATATCTTCCTTTTTTACATAGAAATGCTCAGGTGATATTTTCCTGTCAGCTTTTTACAGTTATACTGCATCAGTTTCAAGTGATTTAGCATATGAGTATTATGTCCCTTTAAAGTAACAGTTATTGTAATTACCGACTGTACAAAGGAATCAATCTAAAAACACCTGTAATATAAGGGATAGATATGCTGAAGGAATATTATTTATTAGTTATTTGTTTAATTTGAAATTGGTAAGTTTCAGTAAATTTAAAAATACACATTTTACTTGCTAATCTGATAATTTGCACACAGCTGATATTTGCACTTGATTGAAAAAAGAATGACTTAACTTTCAATACGAGAGCACTGATGCACACAGTATCCATTTCACTTGTGTGGAATTAATGTTACATATCTCATGCATAATAATGCTCCACTGGATATTATTTTATACATTTTTAGTCCAGTATTCATTTGTGTGATCAATACATACAGCATCCAAGCTAGAAGGTTGACACACATAATGCACTTGGAAGGATTCCTAGGTAGAAGACCTGATTTTTCCCCTCCTGCATAATGATCTGAATTACACATGAAAGATTACTTAAGGAGTCTTTTAGATTTGTTTTGTTAGCTGTTTTCTAACTGTCTGCTAGCAAGCAAAGCGTGATATGTGCAGAGTGCGCACTGATGTAACCTGAATCCAAATGTATTTAGTCTTCATGGAAATTCTTCATCAAGCTTCCAAGCATTCTCTTCTACAAACTGTTATTTTAGTCTTGGTTAAATCATTTTCTAATTATAATCTAGTTTCACGCACAAACATGATGTTAGTATGGAATTCAGGCAATGCTTTTTTTTGTACTTTTTATTAAAGATTTGATAAAAATGTGTACAACAAAAAATAAATAAATAAAATATTTGTGTTTATGGGACTTATGACCAGATGATAACATATCAGCACAAAATAGTCTACTGACATTTTAATAGTTTCTAAATGAAAAATCTGTTTGAGAACAGTATAGACGAGATAAAAATTGGGAGGATTTCTGGCAATAGTTTACAGAAACAAAAATAAACTAAGGAGAATTTACAGTATTTTCATTTTGTTTTGAACTAATTTTAAAACTTTTGTTTTATGGCATGTAAAGTAATAGAGTTCATTTCCTTGCACATGTAGAGATTTACTGGCAAAAAATAAATAAATATATATTTTTTTTAAATAAATAAGTAAATATGATTAAGGAAAGTACGCTAAATTAAATATAAATAAGAAGAAAAATAATTCCATAATATTTAAGAAAATAATAGTTTTACATTTTCATTTAAATAAAAAATATTTTGATATTTGTTTACTAAAATGTAATTTTTCACACACCCATGCAAAGCTAATTTTGATCTTTTTTTGTTTTTGCTGTTTAAATTTAAACACTATTGTAAATCCCATTTCAACGAGTGACCCACACAAATTATATATATATATATATATATATAGTAGAAGGTCCAGCAGATTTATATAACATTATTGTATTGAAAGTTCATTGCATGTGAGAAGGCTGCAACAAAAAATTTTTTTTTATATATTTTTGTTTATATTTTAATAAGTTACATTGTGCCAGATTAGAAATAACAGCACATTTTTTTGGTCAGGTTATCTCTGTCACCACAGTGATCACCTGGCTATACAGGCAAAATGTATTTTTTTTTTTTTTTTTAAAGATGCCCTTCCCATTAAAACCCCATGTTCTCATTTTATTTATTTACTTACTTCTGGGGCTTGGTGCTTTTCAAGATCATTGTAAAGAGCCGGCAATTCTCTTTCAAATCAAGGTTTTTGTTAACCTGTAGCTGCTAAGGGAACTGAGATGGAGGGGTTTCAATAACCTTCCCCATCCAGCTGCCCTCCAACTACACTAAACCTTTGTGAAGTCACCACACATCTTGGCAGTTGCGCCCACTAGGCTACCAATGATCCTTGGCGTTTAGGTTGGGGGATCACCAAAAACATCTTCTGATTGGTGATCCACCTAAAAGATGATAAAGGCTCGTCATGCACACACAAGCTGTGATGATCATTGAAGCAGTTAGTAATAGAGCAGAGAGCTATAGCACAGTACACACGTCTAAGCTGCTAGCAAACATTTTGTCTTTAAATATAATTTTCAGTAGCCTTCCCATCATTCATCTTAGTTCTTATATTCTAGATAATACTTCACCTAACTTACATATGTTATATCCCTTCCTCAAATACATTATGCTATATTCAAAGGGACATTCTAATGAAAATAAATGATATGCATATATTTGTTAAAGCATGTAATTTTCACATTATAAGCCCCATATAACTATATGGTTAACCCTTACAAGGGTCAGAGCCACTTAGCTAATGAGGAGTGGAAGTTACAAAATCCTGCCAATCACAGTGCCTTGCGTCAGTTTGAGGGGGTGAAATACATAACTAAGGTCAATAATGCAAACATTACTTACACTAACAAATTAGTACATGTGTTTTTGTTTCTGTAATGTGTACTACTGTTCTTTATGCCTCTTTAAGTACTGAAGGTTAAAATGTACAAAAACAATTTAAACATTTTGTAATATAACAAAACATTGGTGTGTTGCAAAAATTTACAAATAACACTTTTTAAAGTGCTTTCTAATGGTAGCATTATGTCAAGCCTGGTGTAATTATTAATGAAACTTGTTGGGATATACTACTGTAGGGTGGTATTGTTTGTGATGTCATTTTCATTCTTAGATAATCTTGAAAAAGCCTAATTTAAATACACCCAGGAAAGAAGTAGGCTCGTGCACAACTGGAATCACTATGCAAACTTCAACTGTCAAAAAAAGCACAAAACTAATCTCAAATAATAATTCAGAAATGTAACCAAATCCCTTACTGTATTATACACATCTTTCCTACCTCAATCTCATGAAGTAGTAGATATGCTCCAGTCTCCAGAGGAGGTATATTGTTTCCCTCTGCTTTAATAAAGTCCTTGAGGATTTTTGTTTTTGTGTTTTTTTTTCAATGTGGTTTGAAAATTTAGAAGTTACCTTTTCTATGCTAACAGTAGAAGATAGTTCTTTTGGACGTTTAATCTTTTAGTTTAAGAGTATTAATGGAACATGCAACAATGTTTGCTATAGACTGTACCATCTACTGTTTAAATAGAGATTTATAAAAAAAAAAAAAAAAAAAGACGCAATTTAATAAGTGTAAACTATAAAATAATGGTGTTCGGCACAGTTAAATTGTTGAGTAAACAAGCTATCAGCTCATTTTTCAAGAAGGCCTTAAGCCAAAAGACATTTAGAAGCTTATATAGCACCTGCCAAAAGTTGTAATTTTTTCTAGGTCAATACTCTAACTCAAAATTATAACCTGCCAGTATTCCTTCCATGTTTTCTTTATCAACATATTCTTAGGTTCTTGTTCACTGTTTATCTTTTAAAACAGTAACTTTTGTAGTCTTGTTTCCAAATATGGGAATGCTAGATCTTTTATCTATGGCTTTAATATATAGGATATACTATTTTATGGTAATATGAACTTGTTTTATTTTTATTTTAAACATCATTATATTCGAGTCAACATGTGTGATTTGAGCTTTATTTCTTTTTAAAAATGTTTTTGTAAACCTGGAAACACTTATATTAAACATGGGAACTGAACAAGCATCTTTAACATTGAAAAAAGCTGTGTGGTTTGTGATTTTTAAATGGATTTCTAGGGGTGGTTCTAGCAACTAATTAATGGAGGGAGTGTGAATGCTACCATGTAGGTAAGTCAGCACAGGTGTGGATGTGGTTGAGGGTGTTCAATGGGTGGAGATGAAGGGGTCTGATGTGTTGAAGCATGTATAAGGGTATTGCTTTGTGGAAGGAACAACAGTAAGTAAGGCTAATGTGCCCTTCTTCCTCAGTACAGTAGCAATGCCACCTGAACGTTATGGGGGTGGGGGTTCCCAGCCTGATTCACCTCCTAGGACCACCACTGTGGATTTGTCAGTATAATGGTAGGTAAACAGATTACCTTAGTACCTTGTGTATACAGGCTGGAATCAGCTTGCAGAGAAAAGCTCATCCTTACAAAATGTCCTAAAGAAACTTTATAAGAGTAGAACGCTTCTTGGTAAGGTGTATGGGGACAAAGTGAAAGCTCTGCACAAAATTCTGCTGAGGTGTTGCTAGGAAATCAACAGCGAAGATCTCTGGAACAAGAACTAGGCCAATAATCAGTAAGTGAAGCGTTTAGCAGATGAAGGGTGGGACACTGATAGAGTTGTTTAGATGTCCGCTCAGGGTACTGCAGCAACAGAAAAGTACAGCAGGGAACACACAAGAGACAAATCTTTAACTTTGTCAGGCTAAGGTACCTTTAAGCAGTCCAATACAGCATCTGTATAGCAGAGAGCACACAGACAAGCCGGTAACATGCTCAAAACCAGGCTCAAAGGACCAAGAGAATGCAGAAACACTAGTTGGAGCACAACAGTAATTGCAAACTTTCAACCCACTGCCAACCACCCCGATAGCTTGCGTAAGGTATGCCATTTCTGTACCTTCACAGTCAGGGGCCAGACCTCCAATAAGTTTCTCTTTAGGTGCTATGGTTTAGAAATAGAAAATCATATGATTGCTGTTAAGACTCACAATACACACAATACAGACCGCTGAGAACCAGGACACAGGCAGAGCATGAAATCCAGTAGTTTCTCAGAAAATGAACAGACTGATATTAAAAACCAAGAGAACCGACTGATACTGAGAATTTGGATTACCAAAGATAAGAAATAGCGAAGTTCATAAGAGGCAGAATCAAACTGCCAAGTGCCAGAGCTGACGTTGCCATTTGCTGCCCTAACAAGGGATAAGTACAAATTTCTTTGAATGTAACCCTTTTTTCTTCTCCTTTGTTGTATTGAGTTTAAATGCCAATGACCTTTTCAACATTGTACTCTAGGAAAAATGTTACATTAGAAATTTTGAATTTTGATATTCGATCTAATTATGAACATTCTAAAACTAAAGTAACATTTGAAAACCAGAAAAAACATTTGATTTTTGAATTTTAATGGATTTTCAGTCTTATTAACAGCCACAGGACTATTCGTTTTACCAAACAAATTACACTTTCAGCACATTCGCCCATCCGTACTGAGAAAGTGCTCACTTTATTCCAGTTAGCTTCTACTGGGCATGAAGAAGTAAATAAAAATAATGGACTTTAAATCATTGTATCTCAGTAAACTTTGCTTGTTAAAAAAGATACCTAATCGACAAAATTTCATAAAAACGGCTGCACTGTTATTGCTTTAGGTTTAACTACAAATTTTCAATGAAAAAAAACAAGAAAAGTATCTTCTTTTAATACTCAATGACACCAAAAATACTAAATCAAATTACTACAAATTTGCAGCATTTTCAGTTATTGAGATTGCCCACAAAATGGCCAAATTTTCAAGATTTTTTTTTTTACACAATGCAAACTTACAAGCACCTGAAATAAGGTTTAGCACTGAACAGTCATGCATCCTTAAACAATAGCATTACTGTGTAGGAAGGTGCATAACTACAGGGGTCTCATAAGAGAATGAGCCTGAACCTTCAGGAATCAGTAGTAGTATTGCTACAGTGGGACCTGTGCTCCACCTGCATTATGCCTGGCCCCTCTATGCCCCCCTGCAAGACAGGGATCACAGTTTAAAGAAAGTGTATGGATTTGCATTTTAGTAATTCCAATTCATTTTGTGTAATTTGCTGTTTGCATGGTACTGGGTAAGAGCCAACTGAGGTAATTTAGTTTTTATCTACCTGACAAAAAAACAGTTCTGCTGGAGACTTTCCTCCTTCCAGTGGTGTAGCGTGATAATTAAATAAAGCGGTTTGTGGATTCTCTCCTGAGTGACTAACCTTTGCAAGCAACCTCTTAATAATTTTGACTCCAGCCTCTGCTAATCCATTACTCTGGGGATACCTGAGACTAGATGTTTTATGTGTAAATCCAAATTCCTTAGAAAATGCTTGAAAATGTTTACATGAAAACTGGATGCCATTGTCTGACTTTAAGACATTTGGAATGCCATACCTTGAAAATACTGCTCATAATTTCTCAGTTTCTGGCTGGAGGTATTTCTGGGCGATGATGTATTGGAGAACATTGTCGCCCAAACTAATTTATATGCCCGTCAGTTCCATGCTGCAAAGCCTGAAACATATTTGGCAAAGCAGCGATGGACCCCCATCAATGTGCCAGAATTTTAAAAATTCTGAGCGTTGACTATGCTGATGGGCATCATAAAGAAACCCTCCATTCACTCCTACTGGAGCAGTAGCCCCATCTGCTCTACCCCCATTTTCTCCCAAAGTATGTAGAGGAAGAGGTATGAAATGATTCTATATTTCATGCACTGTATAAAATCCGCCCCCTGATTACCCACTTTTCTGCCCGGTCTGCAAAGGCTTACACACCTGGAAGGAATATATGCGTTGATGAATCCCTATTCCTAAGGGAAGGCTGGGATTCAAGCAGTATATTCCTTCCAAGCACTCCAGGTATGGGGTAAAGGTGTATAAGCTCTGTGAGAGCGAGACTGGGTATTCTCAGGCCTTCCGGGTGTATGAGGGAAAGGATAGCCACCTTGACTCTCCAGGTTGCCCAGAACATATGGGAACCACTGGCAAGATTGTCTGGGACCTGATATTACCCCTAATGAACAAAGGGTATCACTTGTACTTAGACAATTATTATACAAGTGTCGTTTTATTCAAGCTACTGTATTGCTTTGATACAGTAGCTTGCGGTACAATTAAAAAGAACCGCACAAGTTTCCCAGGACAGCATGCACGCACCCGGCTATGAAGGGGGGAGACCTCAGCTCTGCACCAAGAGGAGCTGTTGGCACTTAAGTGCAGAGACAAGAAAGATGTATACCTTCTTACCACTATCCACACAGAGAGGACGGTGGCGGTCTCTGTACGTGGCAGAGCTGAGATCATAAGAAAGCCAGTTTACATCAAGTCTTATAACCGGCATATAAGTGGGGTTGATCTGGCAGATCAGCTGCTGCAGCCCTTCCTAATTATGCGTTAGACAAGGGCCTGGTACAAAAAGGTTGCAATTTACTTAATGCAGATTGCAACCCATAACGCTTTTTTGTTGTTCAAAAAAGCAAACCCGGAATGAAAGACTTTTTTACAGTTTCAGCTCCAGATCATTTCAGGGATTTTGTACCAAGATGCACCTGCTCCCTGAGCGGTGATGGGAGAGAGCAGAGTTGGGGCTACCCATTTTATTTTTAAAATCCCCCCAAACCACAAAAAAATGCAGACCAAGAGGGGGCAGAGAAGGGACACCATATATTACTGTCCTGATTGCCCTGGACAGCCTGGACTCTGCATTAGGGACTGCTTCAAACGGTACCATACAATGGTCCATTTTTAAAAATTAAAAAAATTAAAAATTGCTGTTATTCTTTTTTTGGTTATGTTTACTGTCAGAGGTTTTTTTGGTTGTTTTTTTACTTTTACTGTGCCATATTTTTACATTTCACTACTCTATTTTTTAGAGTGCTAAAATTGAGGCTGGTTTTTCCCCCTGTCAAACCTATGCATGGGGGCATAGGTGTACTCAGGGTGCCTTGCAGAAAACAACCTGAAGTGTTTTTTTGCAATAACTTACAACAGTCTCTCCTAAATCATAGTCAAAAAGCATTGTGTGTGTAAAAATGAAAAATGAAAAATTACCACCATACAATTTCTCCAATTTTTTTGGTTAAAACGGTTGCATCAAAGCACACCATATACAATATCTTGGGGTGTCAACATTTTAAAAATATACACTTTCGTGGCAATAAATAAAAAAGGGGTATGTGATAGGCCCCAAACTAAAGATAGGCCTATCAGAAGAAATACTCTCACTTTTAACTAAATTTACAAGTGATAAAATTGTAACAGAACCTTCCTAAAATCCTGGCAAACCTATGCATGGAGGGCATATGTGTACTCAGAAGGTCTTGCAGAAAACAACCTGAGTTTTTTTTTTTTGCAATAATTTACAACAGGCTCTCATAATTCATAGCCATAAATCAATGTGTGTGTAAAAATGAAAGAATACCACCACACACTTTCTCAATTTTTGTTGGCTAAAACAGTTACATCAAAGGCATCAAAACACCCCATATACAATACCTTGGGGTCTCAACTTCTGAAATATATGCATGCTAATGGAGAGAAAATAAATTGGGGTATGTAAAAAAGCCACCCAAAAGAAGATAGTCAAAGAAGATATGCTACATTTAAAAAAAATCACAAACACATGTCAGAAGTTTGGCATTGCAAACCCCAACCAACCCAACAAACCTATGCATAGGTGGTATCACTGTTTTCAAGGGATCTTGCTAAACAAATATTGGGGTGTTCTTTGGCAGTAACAAATAACAGGAACTGAGAATCCATGCCTAAAGTACAAGTTGTGTGAAAAATAACACACAAAAAAAATGGACTACCCAAAAGTTTGACAAAGATGGTTGAATTAGTGCATGGAAAGTGATAAAATACATGCATTTTAAATACCCTAAGGTGTCTACTTTTCAAAAATATATGGTTTGATGGGGTAATTTACAATGGCCGGCTTCAGAAATTACCTAAATAGGACATGGGTGCATGATGACAGATGTGAAAATTCCAAGTTGGAAAACTGGAATGCACCCCCTTAAAATAAGGCCTTTTAAAAGTTTTAGCCCCCTGAGAACCCAACAAACCTATTCATTGGGTGATATCACTGTACTCAGGAGATGCTGTTGAACACATATTGAGGTGTTCTTTTGCAGTAACACATAACAGGAACTAAGAATGTATGCCTAAAGTATAATGTGTGTGAAAAATAACACAAAAAAATGACTACCCAAAAGTTTGACAAAGACTGGTGGTGTAATTAGCACATGAAAAGTGTTTAAATACCTGCATTTCAGGTATTTTAACACTTTTCAAAAATATATGGTTTGATGGGCTTAAATTACATTGGCCGGCTTCAGAAATGATCCAAATAGGACATAGGTGCATGATGACAGATGTGAAAATTCCAAGTTGAAAAACTGGAATGCGCCCCCTAAAATAAAGCCTTTTAGCACCCAGAGAACCCAACACACCTATACATGGTTGGTATCACTGTAATCAATATGTTGCTGAACACATATTGGGGTGTTATTTGGCAGTAACCCTTAACATTCTCAGTAAATGTATTCTTAAATTGCTATTTTGTAAAAAAATCACCATTTTTTTCTTTCTTTCAAACTTTGGCATAGATTGGTGGTAAAATGGTTGCATGAAAAGAGTCAAAATACCCAAAGTTTAATACCTTAGGTTGTCTTTTAAAAAAAATATATATGTGAAGGGTTATTCAGGGATTCCTGACAGATATCAGCGTCCCAATGTAACTAGCGCTAATTTTGAAAAAAAAAAATGGTTTTGAAATAGCAAAGTGCTACTTGTACTTATTGCCCTATAACTTGCAAAAAAAGCAAAGAACATGTAAACATTGGGTATTTCTAAGCTCAGGGGAAAATGTAGAAACTATTTAGCATATGAGTTTTATGGTAGTTGTAGAAGTGTAACAGATTTTGAGGGTCAAAGTTAGAAAAAGTGTGTTTTTTTCCATTTTTTCCTCATATTTTATAAATAGTTTTATAGCAAATTATAAGATATGATGAAAATAATGGTATATTTAGAAAGTCCATTTAATGACGAGAAAAACGGTATATAATATGTGTGGGTAAAGTAAATGAGTAAGAGGAAAATTACAGCTAAACACAAACAGTGCAGAAATGTAAAAATATCCTTGGTCCCAAACGGTCAGAAAATGGAAAAGTGCTGTGGTCCTTAAAGGGACACTGAACCCAAAACATTTCTTTCGTGATTCAGATAGGGCATGCAATTTTAAGCAACATTCTAATTTACTCCTGTTATCAAATTTTCTTCATTCTCTTGGTATGTTTATTTGAAAAGCAAGAATATAAGTTTAAATGCCGGCCCATTTTTGGTGAACAACCTGGATTGTCCTTGCTGATTGGACAGCACCAATAAACAAGTGCTGTCCATGGTCTGAACCAAACATTTGTTGGCTCCTTAGCTGAGATACCTTCTTTTTCAAATAAAGATAGCAAGAGAACAAAGAAAAATTGATAATAGAAGTAAATTAGATAGTTGCTTAAAATTGCATGCTCTATCTGAATCATGAAATAAAAAAAATTGGGTTCAGTGTCCCTTTAAGGGGTTAAATGTTCCCCACACTTCTTCCAAATTCCCCACAAACCTGGGGCGCGATCCGATATAGATTGTAGTTTGCGGCGCAAGCGAGGGAACACCCACCCCCCGTAGTTTCAGCTCACAACTCGAGCTATCCAATATACCCCGCCGTCAGATGCTAAAGTGCCGTAAGTCGGATAAACCAGCGATGTCCAGAAACCTGCATAGTTTTTGGCTGTTCCGATCAGCCAATAGAATGCAAGCTCAATCTGATTCGCTGATTGGATCAGCCAATCGGATTGAACTTGAATCTGATTGGCTGATTGAATCAGCCAATCAGATTTTCTTACCTTAATTCCGATTGGCTGATAGAATCCTATCAGCCAATCGGAATTTGAGGGACGCCATCTTGGATGACGTCATTTAAAGGAAACTTCATTCGTCGTTCAGTCATCGGGCCAGATGGATGTTCCGCGTCGGAGGACTGAAGAAAGAAGATTGAAGATGCCGCTTGGAAGAAAACTTCGCCCCGATGGAGGACCTCTTCTTTGCCGCTTGGATGAAGACATCGCCGGATGGAAGACTTCTTCTTTGCTGCTTGGATGAAGACATCGCTGGATGGAAGACTTCTTCTTTGCCGCTTGGATGAAGACATCTCCCGGATTGGATGAAGAGTTCGGCCCGGCTGGGTGAAGACAACTCAAGGTAGGGAGATCTTCTGGGGCTTAGTGTTAGGTTTTTTTAAGGGGGGTTTGGGTGGGTTTAGAGTAGGGGTATGTGGGTGGTGGGTTGTAATGTTGGGGGTGTGGTATTGTGGTTTTTTTACAGGCAAAAGAGCTGATTTCTTTGGGGCATGCCCCGCAAAAAGCCCTTTTAAGGGCTGGTAATAGAGCTGTTAACTTTTGTAATTTAGTTTAGGGTAGGGACATTTTTTTATTTTGGGGAGCTTTGTTATTTTATTAGGGGGCTTAGAATAGGTGTAATTATTTTTTGTAATTTAGTGTTTTTTTTTTTTGTAATTTAGTTTAGTTTATTTAATGGTATTTTAGTTTAGATATTTGTAGTTTATTTAATTTATTGATAGTGTAGGTGTATTTGTAAATTAGGTTAGGATTTATTTTACAGGTAAATTGGTAATTATTTTAACAAGGTAGCTATTAAATAGTTATTAACTATTTAATAGCTATTGTACCTAGTTAAAATAAATACCAATTTACCTGTAAAATAAATATAAACCCTAAAATAGCTACAATGTAATTATTAATTACATTGTAGCTATCTTAGGGTTTATTTTATAGGTAAGTATTTAGATTTAAATAGGAATATTATAATTAATAATATTAATATTAATTAGATTTATTTTAATAAGAATTTAGTTAGGGGTGTTAGAGTTAGATAGGGTTATTATACTTAATATATATATAATATAATAACGATATTAACTATATTAACCCTAATATAATTAGGGTTAATATAGTTAATATACATAATATAATTTCCAGAAACAAAGACAAATCCGGCGAGCCTCTTTGAAAAAATGGTGGTAAGTTTATTCTTTAAAAATTACAGGATAAAATATACTCAAAAACAGGGGTAAAGAAAAAGATAGAAGTAGAAAAATATGCTGTTACTCAACAGCAGCTAGTCGGTCTTACGCGTTTCGGCTGGTAGGGAGCCTTATTCATAGACCATATAGACTGTTCAGTTAGCACCCTTAAATGGGCTGGTCCATCAAGAGTTAAGGGTGTTCAGCTGTTGAGTAAGGCACACTTAATTAAAAGGATAACGGCATAGACATTCTGACAATCTATATGGATAGTGTTCTTAAAATTACTTCATAGACATAATGCACATGTATTCACATTTGTGAATAAGTATCATGTTGATAGATGCATTGTGTTAAGTGGAAAAGGGACATTTTAGACAGCAATTGATTATAAACAATTCTTATGAATCCCATTTTACAATCTGATTACATTCAGTAAACCTAGCATAACCTTATATCTATTGCTTTTAACTTGAACTTTAAATTTTTAAGTTTTTAAGTGTAGGTGGCAATTACTCAAAAGTTACACATAATATATATTTTTAGCAGTAGGGACAGTATACATACATATATAATATAGTAACTATATTAACTATATTAACCCTAATATAATTAGGGTTAATATAGTTAATATAGCTGGCGGCGGTGTAGGGGGATTAGATTAGGGGTTAATCTATTTAATATAGGTGGCGGCGGTGTAGGGGGATTAGATTAGGGGTTAATCTATTTAATATAGGTGGCGGCGGTGTAGGGGGATTAGATTAGGGGGTAATACATTTATTATAGGTGGCGGCGGTGTAGGGGGATTTAGATTAGATGCAAAAGAGCTGATTACTTTGTGACAATGCCCCACAAAAAGCCCTTTTAAGGGCTGGTAAAAGAGATGATTACTTTGGGGAAATGCCCCGCAAAAAGCCCTTTTAAGGGCTGGCAATAGAGCTGTTACATTGGGGCAATGTCACGCAAAAGGCCCTTTTGAGGGCTGGTAATAGAGGTGATTACTTTAGGGGGATTAGATTAGGGGTTAATGTATTTAATATAGCTGGCGGCGGTGTAGGGGGATTAAATTAGGGGTTAATAATTTTAATATAGCTGGCGGCAGTGTAGGGGATTAGATTAGGGGTTAATAATTTTAATATAGCTGGCGGCGGTGTACGGGGATTAGATTAGGGGTTAATAATTTAATATAGCTGGCGGCGGGGTAGGGGGATTAGATTAGGGGTTAATAATTTTAATATAGCTGGCGCCGGGGTAGGAGCTCACTTTAGGGGGTATGTAATGTAGATGGCGGCAGTGTAAGGGGCTCATATTAGGGGGTAGGTAATATAGATGGCGGCGGTGTAATGGGCTCACATTAGGGGGTATGTAATGTAGATGGCGGTGGTGTAAGGGGCTCACATTAGGGGGTATGTAATGTAGGTGGCGACAGTGTAGGGGGATCACATTAGGGGGTTATACATTTAATGTAGGTGGCGGCGGGGTCCGGGAGCAGCGGTTTAGGGGTTAAATACTTTATTAGGGATTGCGGCGGGGGATCGCGGCTGACAGGTAGATAGACATTGCGCATGCGTTAGGTGTTAGGTTTTATTTGGCAGGTAGTTTAGGGAGTTACGGGGCTCCAATACACAGGGTAAGGCTTACTACGGCTGCATTTTGTGGCAAGGTGAAAATGGAGTAAGATTTCTCCATTTTCGCCACGTAAGTCCTTACGCTGTATATTGAATACCAAACTGCGCGGGTTTGGTATACCTGTCTATGGCCCAAAAAACTACGGGCGAAGGCAGAAATATACGAGCGTAACTTCTAGGTTACGCCATATATAAGATACCAAACCCGCGCAAAATTCGGCGTCGCCGGCTTTTGCGGGCGACGCTGCATATCGGATCGGGCCCCTGAGCAATCCATTTTTATTTCTTGTATTATTGATGTAGTTCAATTCCTGGAGAAACATCCACTTCTGGTAGCTTGTGTTGTCTGCTTATTTATATAACAGATGATGACTAGGGATGGGCAAATGTTTACATAACATTCTAACATTCGATTACATTGATTACATTCAAAAATATTTGTTTCGAAAAATTCGAATTTATATTTGTTATAGTATTTCTAATGCTTTCTTTAAATGTAATATTCAAAGTATGCAATATTCTATATAGAAACATTCGAAATGATATATTTGTATCTATTATGTATCAATTTACTAGATTCCCTCCCTACCACATGAACTATTGAACTTCTGAATAGTATTTGTTAAATAGAATGTAAAATTCGAAATTTCGAATGTGAACATTCAATATAATTATAAACATTCGAATTTGAAAGTGACATTCGAAAACTGTAAATAGCATTCGATTATAGAATTTTTAAGAATATTAGTTCTTATCAACATTCGGATTTATAATTCGAATTTCGGTAACAACATTCGTTCTAACATTCGAATTCGGAAATTTACACATTCGCCCATCCCTAATGATGACAGAGACAGGCTGCTTCTCTGCAATAACTTTATAACATGACAGACTGACTGCAATGCAACTCCAAACTAAATTGCTAGAACTCTTCCTGTTCGCTGTGTGCCCCTGCCCCTTGAACTCACTTCCTGTAGCAATGATATAATGAAAGTTCATTGCAAACTATACTCAACACAACCGTTACAGTGTTAATGAACAGATAAACCTGTCCACCACATCAGTACAGCACTGGTTTTCAAACCTGTCCCAAGTCTCCCCAACAGGCCAGATTTGCAGGATTACCTTGGATGAGAGCAGGTAAAATAACCATGTTTACTAATCAGCTGATTATTTCACCTGTGCTCTAGTTAAGATATCCTCAAAATCTGACCTGTTAGGGAGTTCATGTTTGAAAACCAGTGCTTTACAGTAAGGTTGCACAAGTGCATATCCCCTGATGCAGACTAACCATGGGGAAAGGATACCTCACAGTTACAGATAATCAGTGCCTCATTCTCCTATGTGGCTGATAGCTCAGCTTCTGCTGCTTACAGTCAGATAGGGCACTTTTGTTATAACCTTTGCCCCGAGTCCCAGTACAGAAAACTTGTTACAATTTGCTTTTTTTTTTAAACTGAAGTTAAGCTATTGTTGTTATTATTATTATTATTAATAATAATAAATTAAAGGGACAGTCTACTCCATAACTGTTATTGTTTAAAAAGATAGATAATCCCTTTATTACACATCCCTCAGTTTTGTATAACTAACACAGTTATAATAATATACTCTTTACCTCTGTGATTACCTTGCATCTAAGCCTCTGCAGAATGCCCCCTTATTTCAGTTCTTTTGACAGACTTGCATTTAGCCAAACAGTGCTACCTCATAAATAACTCCATGGGAGTGAGCAAAATGTTATCTATATGACACACATGAACTACTTATATATGTAACACAGATATAAGGTGGCACAAAAAAATGCTGGTTTGGGGAAAAGAAACAAGTGAAAAGCTAGAGCTATTAATTATTAATTTTGTGAGGTAGGCAGTGTTTGGTCTTCGAGTATCCTGATAGGTATATATTGTATTTTTGTCTTGAGTTTAACTATTACACATGAACTAGTGCTGTCTGCTGGGAAAAACTGGGAAAATGCGCAGAGATAAGAGGCGTCCTTAAAGGGAAACTGAACCCAAATTTTTTCTTTTGTGATTCAGATAGAGCTTGCAATTTTAAGAAACTTTCTAATTTACTCGTATTATCAATGTTTCTTCGTTCTCTTGCTATCTTTATTTGAAAAAGAAGGCATCTAAGCTTTTTTCTTTGTTCAGAACTCTGGACAGCAGTTTTTGATTGGTGGATGAATTTATCCACCAATCAGCAAGGACAACCTAGGTTGTTCACCAAAAATGGGCCGGCATCTAAACTTACATTCTTGCATTTCAAATAAAGATACCAAGAGAATGAAGAAAATTTGATAATAGGAGTAAATTAGAAAGTTGCTTAAAATGGCATGCTCTATCTGAATCACAAAAGAAAAAATTTGGGTTCAGTGTCCCTTTAAAGGGCTTAGAAATCAGCATATGAGCCTACCTAGGTTTAGCTTTCAACAAAGAATACCAAGAGAACAAAGCACATTTGATGCTAAAAGTAAATTGCAAAGTTGTTTAAAATTGCATGCCCTATCTGCATCAGGAAAGTTTTAATTCTGATGAGACTGTCCCTTTTAATGTAACACACAACTACTCACATGCAGAATCATAAATATTACACTACAGATGCCAAACTCTTACTGGTACAGAACAGCACTATATCTGAGTCATGGTAATAATCCCTGTAGATTCAAGCAGAAGAATAATACTATTTGTAGAGGGTTCACTTTATCTACTTGGTCATTAAATAGATGGATGTTCAGTACTACCCATTTAAGTTTGAACTTTAGATGTAATCATCTAGAGTTAGAGAACAAATTTTGATTTTTTTCCCCCCCTCAAATGTCAGCAATCCAAAGTAATAGTTGATTATGTGCAGCTGGATCAAATATTAAGAATTTAATGCTGGAAACTCTTAAATTGTTTGGTATGCTGTTAGATGCTCATGAAAAAGAACAACTGACAAGTTTCAGAATTATTTCTAAGACAAAATAGTTTTAGAATTTTATCATATTAAATATAGATAAAAGAGGTTTGCTTTAATATTTTATACATATTCTGTTAAAGGGACAAAAATGTGAATTTACAACACACAGCCATTTTTGCATTATGTTTTGCAGTAATGTTTTTCACGCATGCAGCTCTCCAAGCATATGCAAGCAGGCGTGTGCTGACACCTTTACATACCGTGATATTGGGCATGAGGTCATGTGTAACTAAGAATAACATAAATGTTAGTGCATGGTGTATGTGCATACCAGCTGATTCTCAGTGAAGATCACCAATTTTGCTTTGTTATTTTGGTATTCTTAGTTGAAAGCTAAACCTAGAAGGTTCATATGTTAATTTCTTAGACCTTGAAGACAGCCTCTAATCTTAATGCATTTTGACCACTAGAGAGCATTAGTTCATGTGTTTCATATAGATATAACTGAGCTCATGCACGTGAAGTGACCTAGGAGTGAGCTGTCAAAATAACTGAAATAAGGGGGCAGTCAGCAGAAGCTTAGATACAAGGTAATTACAGAGGTAAAACGTGTATTATTATAACTGTGTTCGTTTTGCAAAACTCAGGAATGGGTAATAAATGGATTATCATTCTTTTTAAACAACAAAAATGCTGGTGTTGACTGTCCCTTTAATTCCTTGTAATTGGGACTAGCAAGGTGCTGTGTGTGAAGAGTGATTCAGATTAGGTTTTCAAGAGGCTTGTTGGATCACACAGTGTTGAAATTAGACACTTGATGGATAATACCAAGAATATTAGGGATTAAAGGTATTTTGGTTTGGAGACATGTAGCACAAAATTAATTTAGTAGTGGTGTTAATCTGCTTTTGTATAATTTAAATGAATATAGCTTTAGTGACTAAATAATTACAATTTTATTAAACATAAGAGGCTCAATATTTTAATTTATTTACTTTAATTTCTTTACCTACTTTCCTTAGCTGTTAACAGAAATCCTTCCTTATCCTATAATATAAAAGGCCAAGTGTGTTTGTCCAAAGCTGTCATGCGCAATAGAGACTGCGTGAGGACAAACACACCTGGCCTTCAACAGACTAACCTCCTGGCATCTGGGGCCGACCGGGCGTGACAGGGGCGGAGATGAACGTGACATGGACGTGGCGGGCGGAGCCGGACGTGACGAGGGCGGGGCCAGGTGTGACGTGGGCGGGGTCGTCTGGGCCGTGAAATAAAGAGCTCAAAAGAGGGGGATAGAGAGTGAGCAAAAGAGGGGGGATAGAGAGAGAGCAAAAGAGGGGGATAGAGAGAGCAAAAGAGAGGCAGAGAGACAACAAAAGAGAGCGGTAGGGAGAGCAAAGGAAAGGGGGGAGAGAGAGAGAGCAAAAGAGGGGAGATAGAGAGAGCAAAAAAGAGGGAGAGAGACAGCAAAAGAGGGGGGAGAAAGGGGGGAGAGTGCAAAAGAGAGGGGGGAAGAGAGGAGGAAAAGATAGGGGGAAGATTGGGGGAGAGAGGAAAAGAGAGGGGGAAAAGAGCAAAAGAGAGGGGGAAAGAGAGAGAGCAAAAGAGAAGGGAGAGAGAGAGCAAAAGAGAGGGGAGAGAGAGAGCAAAAGAGAGGGGGAGAAAGAGAGAGCATAAGAGAGGGGGGAGAGAGACAGCAAAAGAGAGGGGGAGAGAGACAGCAAAAGAGGGGGGAAATAGAGCAAAAGAAAGGGGAGAGAGAGAGGGAGCAAAAGAGGGCGGATATAGAGAGCAAAAGAGAGGGGGGGAGAGAGCAAAAGATTGGGGATAGAGAGAGCAAAAGAGAGGGGTGATAGAGAGAGCAAAAGAGAGGGGGGAGAGAGAGAGCAAAAGAGAAGGGGGAGAGAGAGAGAGCAAAAGAAAGGGGAGAGAGAGCAAAAGAGGGGGGATAGAGAGAGCAAAAGAGGGGGAGAGAAACAGCAAAACAGAGGGGGAAGAGAGCAAAATAGGGGGAGAGAGACAGCAAAACAGAGTGGGGATAGAGCAAAAGAAAGGGGGGAGAGAGAGCAAAAGAGAGGGAGAGAGAAAGCAAAAGAGAGGGAGAGAGAGAGCAAAAGAAAGGGGGAGAGAGAGAGCAAAAGAGGGGGAGAGAGACAGCAAAACAGAGCGGGGAGAGAGCAAAAGAAAGGGGGGAGAGAGAGAGAGCAAAAGAGAGGGAGAGAGACATCAAAAGAGAGGGGGAGAGAAAGCAAAAGAGAGGGGGAGAGAGAGAGAGCAAAAGAGATGGGGGAGAGCGCAAAAGAGAGGGAGGAAAAGAGAGGGGGAGAGAGAGCAAAAGAGAGGGGGGAGAGAGAGATCAAAAGAGAGGGGAGATAGAGCAAAAGAGAGGGGGAGAGAGAGAGCAAAAGAGAGAGAGGGGGAAGAAAGAGAGTAGAAGAGAGGGGGAGAGAGAGAGCAAAAGAGAGGGGGCAGAGAGAGCAAAATAGAGGGGGGTACAGAGAGACAAGGGGTGGAACCGCTGTACTGCAAAAAATGGCCCATGTACACAGGCTTTAGGACTAGTCAGCTAATAATACAATAAATAAAATATAACCAAAAGTAATGAAATATATCTTCCTCTTTGTGCTGCTATTTAATACAATAAATCTTTAACAGTGCTACAGTGTTAGAGATAAAAGATAAGCACACATACAACATGTGCTATCCCCAGTGTCAGATCTATGGAGAGTACTTATGATGATGCAAAAGCATCCCAAACATTGTCCCTTCTGTCACTGAACTTCACACCTAGCCACCCCCTGTGGAATTCTTAGCAATACCCCAGACCTCCTAGTTCTGACCACAGAACACCTGTTACTCCACTTGCACTTCCTGAGTCTCCATCTTCTTACCCCTGAATGTTTAAAACCCCAAAACTGAATTTCTGGAACTGCCACTGGGTATCAAATGTCATAGTATGTCTATAAACCAAACTTCATATCAAACAACATTCATCAGTCCTGCACCTGTAGTGATGATTAATAGTAACCCATGAACTACCAGTATGTTTTTTTAGAATGATTTACTGCAACCAAATATCTGGAACATTGCAAAGATAAGTTGTCAGTTCACAACAAATGAATTTGTTTAGAAAATAATAGTATGATTTTTTTTTTTTTTTTTTTTTTTTTTTAATTTAAGACCTTCTGAAGTCATAGGAATAAACATTAAGCAATCAGCTACTGAAAACAATATGGCCTGAGAGGAATAAATACAAACTTATGTTGCTACCAACACATTTAGTGTCTGTGAACTTTTACACACATGATTTTATGTCATTCATCAGGCATTTCTTATTTGCACACACATAAAAGGTATGAAGAGCGGAGAAGACCAGATAGCTTACTCCTTTCTAGACTAGGTCTAGTTACCCTATTGAAGACAGTCATTGTTAGCAGTATCTGTCCTGGGGAAAAATGGTCCATGATTAAACAATTGCCAATTTAATTTACCATTACTGAGTAAGTTCTAAAGTTTCTTTTTTTCTGTATATCAATATGACATATTTTATGAGAAAGAAGGAATCCATTCTTTTAATATTTTTTTAAAAATGGAGATTGTAGATTTAGTTAATACTTAATATCTATAAGGGTTTGGGAAGACATTGCTAACAGCGTTCAAAGTAAAAAAATTAGCATGGCCGCATTAAAGCACGTATTGTAAGTTGAAAGTAAAAAGTAAGCGCCCAAGTGAAAGACCAAGGTGTGCTCCCTTTTAAATCCTTTTTCATCAATATTAAAATTATATTTTTTTATTAAAAAGCGTGTATATGAGTGTAATAGTTTAATTTAATATGTTTTTGATGTGTTTTGTGATTTTTTTTTTTAAACCATTACACTTTAGTTCAGATAAAATAACACTAAATATTCTAGCGCATTTCAGCTTTTGTTTGAATGCAAACTATAACTTTCAACTTGTAAAATGAACGCGTTAGCAATCTCCATTGAAAGTATAGGTTGCACTAAAGTGATGTCGGCCGTGCCTCTCTGTCAAACGCGATTTACCACGGACTTGTAATATTAAATGCACACTAATGATAGCGCAGTCCCGCGCTATCATTAGCACTTCATTGTAATCTGGCCCATAATATTTACAATAGCAAGAGCTGAAACAAGACACAAAAGATAAAGAAATTGTAATTATCTAAACGCATCAATAAGTTAAAGGGCACAAGTCAAAAGGACAGTCTAGTCAAAATGAAACTTTCATGATTCAGATAGGACATGCAGATAGGACTTTCCATTTGACTTGTATCATCAAACCAGGAGGGCAGTCTATGTGTTAAAAATGTAACACCCCAAGCTACAAAAAATAAAATTAAACCTAAACTAATACCCCTATAAAAAAAATAGATTAGGGGGTGTTTTTATTTTGGGGGGCTTTTTTTTATTTTCTTATGGATTAGGTTTTATTTATTTTATTTTTGGATAGTGTGGTTTATTACTTTTATGTTAGCCTTTTTTATTTTCTGTAATTTTAGATTAATGTAAAGTCATTTTTTTTAATTTTAATTGTAATGTAGTTTTTTTTTAATGTAATTAAGGGGTTTATTTAAGGGGTGCTAAGTTAGGGGGCTTCGTTATTAAATTATTTTTTGCATTGTGGGGGTTGGCGGTTTAGGAGTTAATAGGTATATTAGGTATAATGCGTTGTGGGGGGGTTGACGGATTAGGGGTTAATAGATGTATTAGGTAGTTTGCGATGTTGTGGTTGGTGGATTTAGGGGTTAATAATTTTATTGGGTATTTTTTTTTCTTAATACTTTGTGCGGGTTGTTATTTTTTTTTCTTAATATTTCGTATGGGTGGTTCGTTTTTTGTTTTTTTTAAATACTTATTGCGGGGGGGTAGGTTTTTTTTTTAATACTTTTTTTTTTGTAATGCTCTGTTTGCCTTCACTGCATCCCGGTGGATTCTTTTGACTGCACACGCAGTCAACATTCTGTTGACTGCCTTGTATTGCAAACATTCCTTTGAGGATGCGTGCACAACTGCTGACGGCGACGTACGTGTTACAAACGCGATTATAGTATAGATTTGCTTTATTCTCATGGCATTCTTTGTTGAAAGCTAAACCTAAGTAGGCTCTTATGCTAATTTCTAAGTATTTTAAGTTTTTCCCAGATAGACAGTGCTAGTTCATGAGTGCCACATAGATAGCACTGTGCTCTATCCCATGGAGTTATTTATGAGTCAGCACTGATTGGCTAAAATACAAGTCTGTCAATGTAACGGAGATAAGGGGGCAGTCTGCAGAGGCTTAGATACAAGGTAATCACAGAGGTAAAAAGTAAATTAATATAACAGTGTTGGTTATGCAAAACTGAGGAATGGGTAATAAAGGAATTATCTATCTTTTTAAACAATACAAATTCTTGAGTAGACTATCCCTTTAAATTGAATGCATTTATGGCTAAATTATGAGGGGAGCACAAAATTGCGCTTTTTCAAGCGCAATATTTGCGCTCCTCTCAGTAATACCAGCGAGTGCAAATGTGTGCTGGTATTACAAGTTAAGAACAATGCGAACGCGACCTTGTGTACGCTTTGCCGGGAAGCAGAGCACGCTTCCATAGGCTACAATGGGAGCCTAGTTTCTGATGCCATGAGACACAGCAAAGAACCCAGCATTGGGGGGGTAAGTTGCGCAACTTTGGCCAGAAAATGTAAAATATATATGTATATAAATATATACACATACTAACACATAAATATAAATATATACACATACTAACACATAAATATAAATATATACACATACTAACACATAAATATAAATATATACACATACTAACACATAAATATAAATATATACACATACTAACACATAAATATAAATATATACACATACTAACACATAAATATAAATATATACACACACTAACACATAAATATAAATATATACACATACTAACACATAAATATAAATATATACACATACTAACACATAAATATAAATATATACACATACTAACACATAAATATAAATATATACACATACTAACACATAAATATAAATATATACACATACTAACACATAAATATAAATATATACACATACTAACACATAAATATAAATATATACACATACTAACACATAAATATAAATATATACACATACTAACACATAAATATAAATATATACACACACTAACACATAAATATAAATATATACACATACTAACACATAAATATAAATATATACACATACTAACACATAAATATAAATATATACACATACTAACACATAAATATAAATATATACACATACTAACACATAAATATAAATATATACACATACTAACACATAAATATAAATATATACAAAATTTGGGTTTTGGGGAGAGGTGAATTATTTCACCACTTAAGGTGAAAAATAACTATTGATGTAGTCACATCTTATGGTGCAGTCCCTCTGGTAATAAATACTAAAGACTAATATTAAAGATGGATAGGGTATACAAAATTTCGACAAATTGGGTATAAAGAAAAGGGATTTCAGCACTATTTTTGAAAATAGTCTTATATAAATTTATTTCAGAATCAAGATCCATAAATGGCGGACTCCAGCCCTATCAATGGGCAGAATACCTACACATCATAGACATACATTAAAAATAAAACAAAAAAATCACACATGACTGGCCAGTCTTATTATAATCTATTTGAAATTTGGTATTAACAAAATAGAATCACATCAATGCAGCACTGAACACTACAAAAAAACTTTCAAACGATTATAACAATGTAGCAACAAATCCAGCAAAGAAATTGTTGCCACCTAAGGCAATCCCCTTCATGAATATTATGTAACTTCAAAACAGGTTATGCATAGTAAAACTGTGCTAGCATAGTCATTGTTCCATCTAAAGATGTTGCACCAATGTTATTTTGCACCAGTTCAACAGAGCTAAGAAAAATAGGATGTAAATTCACTTTACCATTTCCACGGCAGTGTACGTTATTAACTGTTGCTCTTACCACCAATGTGGGCCTTTATGTTCAAAGGTAAAGGGTCGTTGTTATCAAACCTTTTGCAGAGCCGTGTGTTAGTTAATCTTTCCTGTTTGCTCCATACCTCTTGATGCCGAAACAGCCACGCTTCACTCAGCGTCTCCTCACCTCTCCTATCTGTAAATCATCCGAGGCAACCTATTGGAAACAAATATGCACAGAACCAGGCCGTGCACTGCATCCGGGGTAACTTTCAGACTTCCACTTTTACTTCGGTCAGCTTTTCGCTTTTTGTTTCCGATTGGTGGTGTCTTTTCTCCTTATTTTCCAGGGATACCTCTAGGACACAGTAAGTAGCTGTTCACTCCTCATTTGCCTTTACCAACTCGGAGGTCTCTCAGCTGTATCTTGTTTCCAATCAGGAACCGACTCTTGCAGGTAAACTGGTACTCTTTGATAATGGTGCTTACTGAAACAGTGCAATCATACTTGGAGACTGCTTTTTTTTGTTGTTCAAATAATTTTTATTGAAAAATCGGTGCATTGACATATATCTAAACTGAAATTATCATTACAATATGAGATATCAACTTGAAACATTTTACAAAGAGAATTAGCATGTATAATCAATGACCTAATTTTCCTTGGATTTTCAAAATACTTAATAATAGAGATAAACCATAGTTTAACATCCATATTTATTTGTAAGGTAAAAGAGCAGGGGGGTCAGTGCAAAGGAAAGGCATAAAAGGGGGATTAGTGGATTAAAGAAGAGGGGGAGGAAAACAGTATCCCCGTTGATTAACCTTATTTAACACCCATGTCATGAACAACTCATAGATCAGTAAGAACATTTTGTTCCCAAATAAGTTGGATATTTAGTATCGTATCCTGTTTCCCTTGATAGCAGTAGTGCATTCTTTCTAACGTGAGGACATGGTTAACCTCCGATCTCCATTGGGCCAATAGAATGCAAGCTCAATCTGATTGGCTGACTGGATCAGCCAATCGGATTGAACTTGAATCTGATTGGCTGATTCAATCAGCCAATCAGATTTTTCCTACCTTAATTTCGATTGGCTGATAGAATCCTATCAGCCAATCGGAATTGAAGGGACGCCATCTTGGATGACGTCCCTTAAAGGAGCCTTCATTCGTCGGTAGTCCGTCGGGAAAGAAGGATGTTCCGTGTCGGCGGGATGAAGATTCAAGAACCGGCTTTAAAGATGTTAGGGGGGATACTTGTGTTGATATACCTTTTATACGTGTGATTGTTTCATCCCAAATAGCTAGGGTTGTTCTGATTCATATGTATTCATCGTGCTGAATAATATGGGGTCTAGAGTCTCTAGGGATCCAGGGCATATCTCTCATATGACTGACCTGTGATAGATGGCTCTCCATCTGTATCCATATATTTGCTGATGTAGAGTGGTTCCAGGCCACTATTCTAGTTAAGTGCGTAGCTTTATAGTATTTCGTTAGATTAGGGACGTTAAGGCCCCCATCATTTTTGCTAAGGTACAACGTATGTTGAGCAATTCTCGGGCATTTATAGGACCAGATAAAGGAATTTATCAACTTCTGTTGTGTTTGAAGGTAATGTTTAGGTATAGCCATAGGTAGGGTTTGGAATAGATATAGGTATTTGGGGACTACCATCATTTTAACTGTATTAATCCGACCTAGCCATGATAGATGTCCCTGTCTATGCCATGATTCTAATACATTTTTTATATTATTCTGGAGGACTATGTAGTTATCTGAGAATAATTTATGGGTGTCCTTGGGGATTATTAATCCTAGATATTTAAATTTGTCTGACAATACAAATTTTGTTCGTCGTGATATGGACTGTATTCCCTCAGGCGTCAGATTAAGTTGCATCAGTCCCGATATCTCCATATTAATGGAGAAGTTGGAGACTTCTTTATATTTTTCCAGTGTTGTTATAAGGGCCGGTAGGGAAGTGTTTGGAGATTGTAATGTGAGAATAACATCATTCGCAAACAAGAGGCATTTCTGATTAATGTCTCCGAATTGTATACCTTGAATATTCTGATTGTTTCTAATTTGTAAAGCTAATATTTCAACTGTGAGGGCGAATAGCAAGGGGGAAAGTGGGCATCCTTGGCGAGTACCATTGGAAATAGGGAAAGATTGTGAAATGGTGTTATTTACTCTGACTTTAGCAATTGGGTTATAGTAGAGGGCCTATATTCTGTTAATAAATTTTTCGGAAAATCCAAATTTTGACAGAGTAGACCACATAAATTGCTAGTCCACCCTATCAAATGCTTTCTCAGCATCTGTGGAGAGTAAAATTAATGGTGTATGATTATAAGATGCGTGATTTATAGAGTGAAGCAATCTTATAGTATTGTCTTTCGCCTCTCATCCCTTAATGAAGCCTACTTGGTCTGGGTGTATAATGTTAGGTAATATCATGCTCATTCGGTTAGCTAGGATTTTGGCGTAGATTTTCATATCTATGTTTATTAGAGATATTGGTCTATAATTACCAACTATGTCTCTGGATTTACCTGGTTTTGGGACAACTGTAATGATTGCTTCTAGAAGGGAACTAGGGAGAGTATTTCCACAGTCTATATCAGTATAGAGTGATAGAAGATGAGGATTTATCTGTTTCTGTAAGAGTTGATAGAATTTTGCCGTAAGGCCATCTGGTCCTGGTGATTTGCCATTTGGTAAAGACTGTATTACTAAAGTGATGTCACGAAGGGTAATAGGGGAATCTAATAGTAGTTTATTCTCGTCAGTTATGGACGGTGTGTCAACAGTGGCTTAATATGTCTCTAGATTTTTCCTCCTATCTAGTGTCGTGGCGCCTTGTATATTGTATAGATTCGTATAATAGGAGACAAATGTGTTAGTAATTTCTTTGTTTGTGTGGGTGGTCTCCCCTGTGTGATTCCTGATTGTTTTAATAAAGTTGGAGATTCTCCGCTTTTTGAGAGACCTGGCAAGTAGTCGACCCGCCTTATTACTTTCTACAAAGAACTTAGATTTAGTAGTCATCGCCCTCATATGAGCTTTCTGTATAAGGAAGTTATTAAGGTTTTCTCTTGCATTTGTCAATTTAATAAGGTTAGAAGCTGAAGAGGGGTCTGCTCTAAGTGCAGCTTCACATGTAGACATGTAGGCTGTGTGTTTTTTATGTTGTTGAGCATTATGTTTTATGATAACACCCCGGATGTAGCACTTATAAGCCTCCCAATTGTTTGCTAGTGACGTATCTTCAGGTTTGTTTAGGGAAAAATATTCGTCTGAGTGTTTTCTAATATCCTCTACTGTCTCCTGGTCAGTAAGTAGGTGATCGTTCAGTCTCCAGTTAAAAGTGTTGCAAGGTTTATTAGACCAATTAAATATAGTAGAAACCATACTATGGTCTGACCAGGAGGTATGAGTGATCTTTGAGTGTATGAGAGTTGAGAGTAGAGTCTGATCACATAGAATATAATCTAACCTGGAGTAGGAATGTTGTGGGTGTGAAAAAAAGGTGTAGTCTCTTTTGTCTGTGTGTACTATTCTCCATGTGTCAAAGAGATTGATGGTTTGTAGGGCTGCACAGTTAGATTTGAGGGTGTTATTTCGCAGATAAGATCTCCCGGTAGATGTATCTAGTGTTGGATTTAAGGGGAAGTTGAGATCTCCTCCAACAATAATCGGACCTTTAGCTATATCCAATATTATGTTAGTAAGGGGTTTGAAGAATTGCGGGGTAGGTTTGTTTGGGGCGTAAATGTTTACTAGGGTTACCGGAGCACCATAGCATAAGCCTACTAGGATCAAGATTCTACCGTCTTTATCAGAATGTTTCTGTAGAAGTTCAAAATGAAAGTTTTGTCTAAATGAAATGCTAACTCCATTTTTCTTATGTATACCAGAGCTACAAAATGTTGGTCATAATATCTCTTAGACAGCGTGGGCTCATGGTGTTTCTTAAAATGAGTTTCTTGAGTCATTATGATATCTATTTTCCTTTTGTAGAAATCATGAAATGCGATAGATCTTTTCTCTGCTGAGAGGAAACCCTTGACATTTTGTGTAGCTATGTGTAAAGTATCCATTTTTGGATGAGATAACTGAGTCATCATAGGGCTTAGTATTTGCTTAGGTAAGTTAGAGAATTAGTGGGAACCAACAAGGATACTGGAGGCGAGGAGTATTATTTGAAAGAAAGGAGTCGGGTAAGTTGAGGGAAAGAGGATAGGTATATCTCTAGGAAACGAGACTGGTATAAATAGGGATAAGTATAGCAATAGTAGTATCAACAGTGTTTAATTAGATTACAGTAGTTAATCCAATTATAACTTCTATGTTAAGTTTGGTTTGGGAGCTTTAGTTTACAGACCAGGTGTCTTTATGATCTGGGGCTAATTAAAAATTCTTCATGGAGCTTATTAATGGCCTGTTGTCTAGGGGAGTGTCTCTAGCTAAAGCTAAGTCATGAGGCATAGTCCAGTTACGTTATGGCGTGTCTAGTATTGTTCTCAGCTGCGCCGTTTATAACAGTCATATCACATTGAGTCAGTTTCTGGAGAAGGAATTGGCTATTTAGTTTTGACTGGTCTATTGGCCTGTGATAACATTGCGCTTAACTTTCTTGGGCATATATATATTTGTAGTTAGTAGGTTAGCTCTTAGTTTAACGGTTATTAATGCAAGATAGGTTCTGTGTGTAACAAATAGATAACAGTAATGAAGTCATTTGTATAAAGACTAACATAACATAATTGACCAGTAAAATTCTGAAACAAGAGACGCTGATATTAACGTATTCATAACAAAATAGCATCATAGAAATCAATTATTACTTTTAAACATGCATACATTAGAATAAACATTTATTTAGGCTATGACAGTTGAAATTGGCAGTAATAAGGGATAATCCCTGATCCTGAAGAGTTTAATTGTCTGCCAATCGGTGACTGTTTTCAGCTTCATGTAGTTATGTGAGGGAAGGAGCATATAGATTTACCTTCCATGTGTAATGTCTGATAAGCTAGAATATGTTACAGGGGAGCAGAACATAAGAACATTATTTGCGAATATCTTGGTACCATTGTAAAAGAATAGGTAGCCATAATCTGAAATAATAACATTTAAACATTCTAGTCAACATAAAGTAAGTCAAACTCTGCAAAAATACTAAAAGGCATTGAGTTTGAGTAAGAACATTTAAACATATTAAGTAGCAAACAATGGGTGAAACTCTGTGTTCAACATAGTTACGTTCATCTCAGCACAAAATGAAATGTCTTTTGTTTTTCTAGTAATTTCACCATTGTCAGTAGAGAACAGTCTTTTATCTCCCTTCAGATAGATCGGTAGGAGACAATATGTCCTGTTCTTCACAGCATAGCAACTGGTCATTAAAATAAACAATAGTTATAAAGGAAGCATTCAGACATTTATAGTTACTTATCCTGGAGAGTCTGTGTCCACACCTCCAGAATTGGTCTGAGAAATCTGTCGCCTTTTGGACTGTTTGTTGTTGGTGTCAGGGCTTGGTCTTCTTTGAGGTTTAGGGTTATCTAATTTATTTTGTTGCGTATGAGAGGAGGAAAGATTTCCGCTGTCAGGTGGGTTAATATTTAGTAGGTTGCAGAATCTGTTTATTTCTGTTAGAGAGGAGCATTCAGTTTTTCTTCCATTCTTCATGACTATGACTATGAAGTGGGAAAACCCCATCTATATGGGATGTGCAATGTCCGTAAATGTGATGTCAGAGCCTGAAAGTCTCTCCTTTTTTGCAAAGTTCTTTGGGAAAGATACTGAAATACTTGAATTTTGTGACCTTGGAAACTTATCATTTGAATCTTTCTTGCTGCGTTGTATATTTCTTCCTTTTGTCTGTAATTTTGAAAGTGCACCACAACGTCCCTTGGAGGTGAATCATCAGGTGGTTTTGGGGCGAATTGCTCGGTGAGCTCTGTCTAGGGGAATCTCCTCATTGTCAGAAGTAGTATCTCTTAATGCCTCATTAAATAGAGACTGTAGGTATTCTCTGATTTCGTGATTCATAACTGTTTCAGGAATTCCTCTAAAGCGAAGATTACCTCTTCTAGTACGGTTTTCCAAGTCATCAATTTTATCTTCTAGGTCAGTCATATGTTGAAGTTGATGTGCTTGGTTGGTAGATAGGTTCGCTAATTTTTGTGATACAACAAATTCGTGCTGCTCTAAAGCGTCTACTCTATGACCTAATTCACTTATTTCTTTTTTGAGGTCTGCACACTCATCTTTAAAACAGGATTTAACCTGTTCAATTAGGGCTGCCATTGCTTGGTATGTGATCGGTGTGTCTTCATTATGTGTCTGGCTTACAGCTGGACCATCTTCCACTCTAGATTGTATATTATCTTGTTCTTGATCTTCTTCTGTGTTGTTCTGCAGGAACTCAGCCTCATTACTTTTGGAATTTTGATCTGTTTGCTTAAAGAAAGTGTGCACTGTGCTTTGGGTATTTTGAGAAATCTTCTGCGGTCTCTCTTGGCGAAGGTTCTTTCTTTGCGACATTGTGGTTACAGGACTATCTTGTTTTCACTAGTGATTTTAAGATGGTGGATGGCACTATACCCCCTGGGGAATTTTACCCTCACAGGGCAATTTCGGGAAAAGGTAAAGGGGATATGACCCGTCACCACTCAGTGTGGCGGGAAAAGGGATGAGGGTATGTGCCTGATAAATGAAAAGTAAAAGCAGGTCAAGTGGTAATTATTGAATTATAAAGTGGCGTTTATTTGGACTGTAATCCAACTGCGACAGAAGGTGACATTATTGATGTCTCTTTATTGGTGGAATGAATTATGTCCCGTATGCCTTGCTACAGTAAACTCAAGGAACACCAACACTGGTAATATAATTAGGGAGCAGTAGGCCTGAGGCTCAGTTTGTAAATATGCCACGTTTCATTATATAGAATATAACGTTCTATCATTCCCCTATATGTCTTTGTATCAGCGTAACGCTGTTTAAACTGCTCACTTTTAGAATCAGGCCTGTATATTGATAGCCATCTGACAGTGAAGGCCTCTGTGAACTACCCGCATTTATTTACATATACATGAGAGGGGATGTAAATGTAAAGTGCGCCATGTTAGGCGTCTGATGATGGAGGTGAAAGTGGCCTTCGCTAATGCCTGTGTATTGAGGGGTCTTTTTCGGAATGTCTCTTAGGGTAGTCAGTGTGCCTGGGTAAATAGGTAGGTGTGCAGCATGAAATATTTGGCATGGATTGCTTACCGACTGTAGTTTGCGCCAATCCAGATGAGACCCCGCTGCATTGTCCGGTTACAGGAGTCGATGTTGTGGCCTCTATATGCTGACCGCAAAGGTCGTAAGCTGCTGTTACAACCGTTCTCTTTGCCGCCTGGGTCTTCTTTCCAAGTGTAGGGCCGTGATGAGGGCCGCAGGCCTAATAGTTGCCGACTTCGGTTAAAGGGTCTCTAGGGCAGTCAGCTGTCACTTGGTAGGGACGTTAAAGTGGTGAATGTAGTTTTTGACTAGAAGTCACAAGCCGATTATAAATTTTAGGGCTGTTGAGGGCTTTAACACCCGGTCTGATTACGGAGCCTCAGTGAAGTGTGGCCATCCTGGTCGGCTGCTCGCTCCGCCCCCTCTTGGAGACTGCTTTTTACGGTCAGTCAGTGTGACTTCTTTAGGAGCTTGCCAACGTACGTTTCACCCCTTGTTGCTCCAAACATATCGGGGCTTCCTCAGGGCTAGTTTACTCAGGTACAGGTGCTTCATTTAGTACCCTAAACCCTGCCTCCCTTTATTATGTCTTGGGGGCGTATAGTAAAAAAGTTTTTTAAAACTGCTCTACATATAAAGGTATTCTACATCATATTCCTTTAACATATAAAACATATTAGCATTTTTTAATGCAGACCTGACGTACAGGGATCAGCATTCACCATGTCATTAAATTTAACCTACACAGTATCCCTAGGGAAATGAAGCAAACTCTAGTATTTCATTCAGACCTCTTGGATACCTTGTTTTTAAAACATAGATCCAACGAGTCTCTTTCTGCAGTAATACTGTGTCGTTATCACCTCCTCTGTTGTTCACTATTCCTTTATCTATTGCCATTATTTTCAAGTGTGAAGCATTTGATTAGTGAAATTGAGTGAAGTGTCTTGTTATTGTAGTGTCTCTATTATGTGAGATATCGTCTCTGTGTTCTTGAATCCTATCTTTTAGGAATCTTTTTGTTTTTCCTACATAGAATTTGGGGCATGAACAGTGTATTAGATAGACTACACCAACAGAATTGCAATTGAAAAAATATTTAACATAATAATTTTTATTATTGCCTGCTGAGAATTTTTTGGCTTTCTCCATATACGGGAAATACACACATTGACCACATGGATAATTACCTTTAACTCCTCTATCCTTTCTGAGCCAGTCTGCACTAGATGGACTCTTACTATACATGCTTCTTACTAAATGATCTTTTAAATTTGGTGATTTTCGTGCTACCATTAGAGGAAATGTTCCCACCTTTTCTTTTATTTTTCCTTCATATGTTAGAAGATGCCAGTGTTTCTGCAAAATAGACTTAATAGTACCCCACTGGCAATTGTAACCTGAAATGAATCTTATCTTTTCTTTTTTAATTGGTTCATCTTTTATTTTATAGAGTACTTCATCTCTATTTAGTCTGTTGACTTTTGAAGCTGCCCTATTGATACATTTTTTCTCTATCTAAAAATCTTGCTTCCATCAAATTTGCATGTTTCACGTATTTATTTTTAGATGAGCAATTCCTTTTTAATCTAAGTAATTGCCCAAAAGGAATCCCTCTTTTCAAATGATCAGGGTGACTGCTTTGTGCCTGTAGAATACTATTGGTCGCTGTTGACTTCCTATAATGTTCAGTAACGATAGAGTTACCTTCTTTGCTATTCAGTATGTCTAAGAATGGGAGACTTTTTCACTAATCTGATATGTTAACAGAATATTTTTTTCATTATTGTTCAGATCAGTAATGAACTTTTCAAGTATTTTTGGAGGTCCTTCCCATAGCATGAGGACATCATCCACATAGCGGATCCATAAAATTATGTTTTCCTCAAATATATTGCTATATTTTTCATAAATCTCCATCTCCCATGCTCCGAGATGTAAACAAGCATAGGTGGGGGCGCATACCGCCCCCATCGCTGTACCTCTTTTTTGTCTATACATCATGTTATCAAACATAAATATATTGTTTTGAAGAATGAATTTAAGTAGGGATATTACAAAGGCTGTATGCTCTCTATACTTAGGACCTCTTGGGTCCAAATAGTGTTCAGCAGCTTTTAGACCTTCCCTATGCGGAATAGATGAATATAAACCCTCCACGTCTAAAGAGACTAGGAGGGTTTCTATATTTATCTTAACCCCATCCAATTTTTTCAGGAGGTCCCCTGTGTCCTTTATGTATGACGGGAGAGTATTGAGGAATGGTCTCAAAAAATGATCAAAATAGTTGCCAATTCCTTCTGTAATACTCCCAATCCCGGACATAATGGGACGTCCCGGAGGACATTCCAAGTTCTTATGCAATTTTGGTATTACATAAAACACTGGCAAAATCGGGTATTGGGGGTAGAGGAAAGAGAATTCGTTAGGTGTAATTAACCCTCTCTGTTTCACATTGTAAAGTAGCTTATACAGATTATTTTGTACCTCTTTTAGTGGGTTTGTTCCAAGCTTCTCATATTGGTCCCCAACACTCAATTGTCTTTTGACTTCCCGAACATACATGGACTCATCCATTATGACGAGATTACCGCCCTTATCCGCGGATTTCATCACGATATTGGGGGCCAATATGAGATCATTAAGAGCCCTCCTTTCATTTTTAGTTAAATTATCATTAATCATCACATTGTCAGGAAGTCTTTCAATGTCTCTCTCCACTAATTTTAAGAAAAAATTAACAGAAGGTACAGATGCTAATGATGGCATGAAACTTGATTTAGGTTTAAAATCAGTTTTAATTAAGGGTTCACTCTCTTCAACATTCCCCATTTCACATTCTTCCATTAGGCAGTTTAAAGTGTCTAGTGCTGTTTGATCTCTTGTTGTTAAAAAATGCTAATATGTTTTATATGTTAAAGGAATATGATGTAGAATACCTTTATATGTAGAGCAGTTTTAAAAAACTTTTTTACTATACGCCCCCATGATGTAATAAAGGGAGGCGGGATTTAGGGTACTAAATGAAGCACCTGTACCTGAGTAAACTAGCCCTGAGGAAGCCCCGATATGTTTGGAGCAACAAGGGGTGAAACATACGTTGGCAAGCTCCTAAAGAAGTCACACTGACTGACCGTAAAAAGCAGTCTCCAAGTATGATTGCACTGTTTCAGTAAGCACCATTATCAAAGAGTACCAGTTTACCTGCAAGAGTCGGTTCCTGATTGGAAACAAGATACAGCTGAGAGACCTCCGAGTTGGTAAAGGCAAATGAGGAGTGAACAGCTACTTACTGTGTCCTAGAGGTATCCCTGGAAAATAAGGAGAAAAGACACCACCAATCGGAAACAAAAAGCGAAAAGCTGACCGAAGTAAAAGTGGAAGTCTGAAAGTTACCCCGGATGCAGTGCACGGCCTGGTTCTGTGCATATTTGTTTCCAATAGGTTGCCTCGGATGATTTACAGCCTAGGAGAGGTGAGGAGACGCTGAGTTAAGCGTGGCTGTTTCGGCATCAAGAGGTATGGAGCAAACAGGAAAGATTAACTAACACACGGCTCTGCAAAAGGTTTGACAACAACGACCCTTTACCTTTGAGCATAAAGGCCCACATTGGTGGTAAGAGCAACAGCTAATAACGGACACTGCCGTGGAAATGGTAAAGTGAATTTACATCCTATTTTTCTTAGCTCTGTTGAACTGGTGCAAAATAACATTGGTGCAACATCTTTAGATGGAACAATGACTATGCTAGCACAGTTTTACTATGCATAACCTGTTTTGAAGTTACATAATATTCATGAAGGGGATTGCCTTAGGTGGCAAAATTTTTTTTGCTGTATTTGTTGCTACATTGTTATAATCGTTTGAAAGATTTTTGTAGTGTTCAGTGCTGCATTGATAGATTATAATAAGACTGGTCAGTCATGTGTGATTTTTTGTTTTATTTTTAATGTATGTCTATGATGTGAAGGTATTCTGCCCATTGATAGGGCTGGAGTCCGCCATTTATAGATCTTGATTCTGAAATAAATTTATATAAGACTATTTTCAAAAAGAGTGCTGAAATCCCTTTTCTTTATACCCAATTTGTCGAAATTTTGTATACCCTATCTATCTTTAATATTAGTCTTTAGTATATAAATATATAAACATACTAACACATAAATATAAATATGTATATAAGCATATACATATATATTTGCAGTTTTAAACACAGTCCCCATAGACCACTATGTAAACACCCCACATCCCCTCACTTTAACCTCTTATAACTGATTTGTGCAGTTTGATGCTCATATTTTTTTTATACAGGGAACTGTACACTTTAATATGGGGGCATTAGGGGGACATTTTTTAATTAATCAAAGGTCTGAACTCTGGTTTATTGCACTTAGCGCAAATTGCTTCCACAAGCTCTACAAGTGACTGGTTATTTAACGTGCACCCATAAAGGGGCAAATTTGCTCCTTTACGAGCATAGGCGTCAGTACAGGGGGCCAAGTGGGGCAATTGCCCCCCCCTTAGCATTATTTGCCACTCCACTTGCCCCCCCGTAATTGTAATTAAAGGGACAGTCTACACCAGAATTGTTATTGTTTTAAAATATAGATAATCCCTTGTTTACCCATTCCCTAGTTTTGCATAACCAACACAGTTATATTTATATATTTTTTACCTCTGTGATTATCTTGTATCTAAGCCTCTGTAGACTGCCCCTTTATTTCAGTTCTTTTGACAGACTTGCAGTTTAGCCAATCAGTTATGGCTCCCAGATTACTTCACGTGCACGAGCACAATGTTATCTATGTAAAAAACATGAACTAACACCCTTTAGTGGTGAAAAATCTGTTAAAATGCATTCTTAAGAGGTGGCCTTCAAGGTCTAAGAAATTAGCATATGAACCTCCTAGGTTAAGCTTTCAGCTACGAATACCAAGAGAACAAAGAAAATTGGTGATAAAAGTAAATTGGAAAATTGTTTAAAATTACATGCCCTATCTGAATAATGAAAGTTTTTTTTTGGACTAGACTGTCCCTTTAAACAAATTAGGTTTAAAGTGTTCTGTTTTTTTTTGTCCTAACAGTACCGTGCTGACTGCTTAAGTCATATGACATGTACAGAATTTAGGGGCAAGAGTCCTAATACTGCTACAGTTTATTAATAAAATGTTTCTGCTATCTTCTGATATTTTATTATGTAATATGGTACCGGACCGTTACCCATGTCACATGACATCATGTAAAGCCCAGAGCGGCTTGTTGACTGATTGCTTCCTCTGTAATCACAGATTCATGTGCTGCACCGCTGCCAGAGTATTGATAAACTGGGCCCTGAGCCACCCAGCCAATTCCCCTGCATTGAAAATGCTTCTCTTCATGACTGGTAGTGGGGAAGGCAGGACTGACAGACCCTTAGCTCTTTTCAGCACAGCACATGCAGTGGAAGCTGGAGCGTGGCGGCTACATGTGACATGTGTGTAAAGCATACTGCAGACAGTGATCACTACAGTCTGTGTGAGTGACTCTGCCAAGAAGAGAAACATCAGTGTGTGCTAGCGACATGTGTCAGGTGGATAAAAGCCTTAAGTGATACAAAGAGGTAAGTTGCCACTGACACATTAAAACATGCCTCAAATTCATACATTATGTCCCAATGCAGATACAGATATTGCAAGGACCTGGTAATTAAGGATGTGCTTAAATTCTGTGCAGCACCAAGTTCACATGCAGAAATGAACACATCAGTAAAGGACGTGCTGCACAGGATCACAGCACCCTGTTTTATTACCAGATCCTTGTGGTGTTTGTATCTGAATAAAAAACAGGAGTTTTTTGTGGCACCATCTGTCATCTTATGGACCCTCTGGTACTTATAAGATGTGTGGGACAATGGGGGGAGTTGCAGGACCAGCTGTATAATGGGTTGTTAACAGTGGCAGATCAGGCATACAGCTCAGTTCTTGCTAAACTGATAACACGTTTGTAGCAGTTGCCTGCCTCCCCCAATTAACGTTCCCCACACTAATCCCTTGATCTAATATTATTTGGTCCTCCAGCCATTTAAGATCAAAGAGTGACACTCTGGTCACTGGGAAAGAGCGGCTTGTTGACTGATTGCTTCCTCTGCAATCACAGATTCATATGCAAAGCGGTCCACCCATGCAGTGTGTCCCCAGTGAGTACTGTTATTCTTTGCATAATTTAAAACAATGTGCAGTCAGGTCATTAACAGTCTTATCAGTTTGGTCATGCTTCATTTAGCAGGGCAGTGTAAAGACCTGGTCCTATCACTGCTATTTACAGCCTGTGTGCCTTTAGTTAAGATTACATTCCAGAGCAGAGGAAGGATTAATAAACTACATACCTAAACTTTAGTGCACATTTAGGTGTCAGCATGTGTTTTTATTGTGCTTTATGCCTACGCAGTATTGCAAAATGTGCATGTACATATGTGTTTGTATGCATGTATTCATATATGTTTGTGTGTTTGTCTATATGTGTATTTCTGTACTTCTGTCTGTGTGTGTATGTATGTGTCTTTATGTATGTGTAGTGTGTGTGTATTTGTGTATGTGCATGTATATATACTGTATATATATATATATATATATATATATATCTTTGTGTGTACACGTGTGTGATTGTCTGTGTGTATGCCTTTGTGTATATGTGTGTATCCTGGAGCTCGGGGAGGGAAGGCTGTATTAGGGGGACTGTGTACCAGACATTGATTCTGCAGTGGGTACATGCTGTTGACATTCAAAATAACACTGCAGAAATCTGGAAAGGATTATAAATAGCAGCATGAAAGACGTAGTTCAGTGTGTTTTATAAATTATCAGAGCACCTTTATGTTTTACCATAATGGGTATTTGATATCTGTTAAAGGGACAGTAGCACTGATAGCACTGTGGTTCGTTTTTTGTTTTTTTTAAATACTTATTGTGGGGGGTTAGGTTTTTTTTTTAATACTTTTTTTTTTGTAATGCTCTGTTTGCCTTCACGGCATCCCGGTGGATTCTGAAAATCGCAGGGTCTTTCACCACCCTGCCATTTTCAGAATCCACCTGGATTCTTTTGACTGCACACGCAGTCAACATTCTGTTGACTGCTTTGTGCTGCAAACATTCCTTTGAGGATGCGTGCACAACTGCCGATGGCGACGTACGTGTTACAAACGCGATTATAGTATAGATTTGCTTTATTCTCATGGCATTCTTTGTTGAAAGCTAAACCTAGGTAGTCTCTTATGCTAATTTCTAAGTATTTTAAGTTTTTCCCAGCTAGACAGTGCTAGTTCATGAGTGCCACGTAGATAGCACTGTGCTCACTCCCATGGAGTTATTTATGAGTCAGCACTGATTGGCTAAAATACAAGTCTGTCAATGTAACGGAGATAAGAGGGCAGTCTTCAGAGGCTTAGATACAAGGTAATCACAGAGGTAAAAAGTATATTAATATAACAGTGTTGGTTATGCAAAACTGAGGAATGGGTCATAAAGGAATTATCTATCTTTTTAAACAATACAAATTCTTGAGTAGACTATCCCTTTAAATTGAATGCATTTATGGCTAGATTATGAGGGGAGCACAAAATTGCGATTTTTCAAGCGCAATATTTGCGCTCCACTCAGTAATACCAGAGACTGCAAATGTGTGCTGGTATTACAAGTTAAGCACAATGCAAACGCGACCTTGTGTACGCATTGCCGGGAAGCAGAGCACGCTTCCATAGGCTACAATGGGAGCCTAGTTTCTGATGCCATGAGACACAGCAAAGAACCCAGCACTGGGGGGGTAAGTTGCGCAACTTTGGGCAGAAAATTTAAAATATATATGTATATAAATATATACACATACTAACACATAAATATAAATATGTATATAAGCATATACATATATATTTGCAGTTTTAAACACAGTCCCCATAGACCGCTATGTAAACACCCCACATCCCCTCACTTTAACCTCTTATAACTGATTTGTGCAGTTTGATGCTCATATTTTTTTTTTATACAGGGAACTGTACACTTTAATATGGGGGCATTAGGGAACATTTTTTAATTAATCAGAGGTCTGAACTCTGGTTTATTGCACTTAGCGCAAATTGCTTCCACAAGCTCTACAAGTGACTGGTTATTTAATGTGCACCCATAAAGGGGCAAATTTGCTCCTTTACGAGCATAGGCATCACTACAGGGGGCCAAGGGGGACAATTGCCCCCCTTAACATGATTTGCCACCCCACCTGCCCCCCGTAATTAAAAGGACAGTCTACACCAGAATTGTTATTGTTTTAAAAGATAGATAATCCCATGTTTACCCATTCCCTAGTTTAGTATTTTTTACCTCTGTGATTATCTTGTATCTAAGCCTCTGCAGACTGCCCCTTTATTTCAGTTCTTTTGACAGACTTGCAGTTTAGCCAATCAGTGATGGCTCCCAGATTACTTCACGTGCACGAGCACAGTGTTATCTATGTGAAAAACATGAACTAACACCCTCTAGTAGTGAAAAACGTGTAAAAATGCATTCTTAAGAGGCAGCCTTCAAGGTCTAAGAAATTAGCATATGAACCTCCTAGGTTAAGCTTTCAGCTACGAATACCAAGAGAACAAAGAAAAATTGGTGATAAAAGTAAATTGGAAAATTGTTTAAAATTACATGCCCTATCTTATGGACCCTCTGGTACTTATAAGATGTGTGGGACAATGGGGGGAGTTGCAGGACCAGCTGTATAATGGGTTGTTAACAGTGGCAGATCAGGCATACAGCTCAGTTCTTGCTAAACTGATAACACGTTAATAGCAGTTGCCTGCCTCCCCCAATTAACGTTCCCCACACTAATCCCTTGATCTAATATTATTTGGTCCTCCAGCCATTTAAGATCAAAGAGTGACACTCTGGTCACTGGGAAAGAGCGGCTTGTTGACTGATTGCTTCCTCTGCAATCACAGATTCATATGCAAAGTGGTCCACCCATGCAGTGTGTCCCCAGTGAGTACTGTTATTCTTTGCATAATTTAAAACAATGTGCAGTCAGGTCATTAACAGTCTTATCAGTTTGGTCATGCTTCATTTAGCAGGGCAGTGTAAAGACCTGGTCCTATCACTGTTATTTACAGCCTCTGTGCCTTTAGTTAAGATTACATTCCAGAGCAGAGGCAGGATTAATAAACTACATACCTAAACTTTAGTGCACATTTAGGTGTCAGCATGTGTTTTTATTGTGCTTTATGCCTATGCAGTATTGCAAAATGTGCATGTACATATGTGTTTGAGTATGCATGTATTCATATATGTTTGTGTGCTTGTCTAAAGTATAAATATATATAAATAAATATATATATATATATATATATATATATATATCTTTGTGTGTACACGTGTGTGATTGTGTGTATGCCTTTGTGTATATGTGTGCATCCTGGAGCTCGGGGAGGGAAGGCTGTATTAGGGGGACTGTGTACCAGACATTGATTCTGCAGTGGGTACATGCTGTTGACATTCAAAATAACACTGCAGAAATCCGGAAAGGATTATAAATAGCAGCATGAAAGACGCAGTTCAGTGTGTTTTATAAATTTGCATTTTTTTGCCCCATTCTGCATCACCACTTTGGAGGGACTGGATAGCTATCTATCTCTCTTGAGGGACCTAGAAGCCATGTGGCCAATAGTAAATGGGCGCTATCTCTCATTTTTATATATATATATATATATATATATATATATATATATATATATATATATATATATATATATACACATAGATGAGGCAAAATGCCTATTTGACTGTGTAGCCAAAAATCCTAGCACTGGCCCTGCTTATCAGACTGATAGAGCTGGTTGGTTATAAGTAATTAGTCCTTCTCTGAAATTACTACAATTATTACAGCAATGTGTAAATACTCTAAGGTATGTGGCAGTAATTATCAGAGCACCTTTATGTTTTACCATAATAGGGATTTGACATCTGTTAAAGGGACAGTAGCACTGATTTTCAGCATGCTAGACTACTTTAAAGGGGACAACCTAATTTGTCAAAAGTTCTTCAAAGTTCCTAACATACTAACTACTAATTGTTGATTAAGTCTGTTTTTTGTCTATGTCCAACTCCAAAGCCCTTTACCTCCAGCAAGAATGAAAATATATCTAGGAAGCCCACCCCGACCCCAGAGAACAAGGGAGAAACTCACTCCAAAAGACTGTTGTTTTACTTGGATGACCATTAAAAAGCTGTTTTAAAGTACAAATCTGCAGATGCGTAAGTTGAGGTTATTTTGCAGCATGAGCAAAAACTTCCATTTAAACAAATATTCACAATATCTGTTCCCTATTGCTAAATATGTAAGTCAAACAACAGCATTGTCTGTAAGTAATGGAGTTAGCTTGTTAAAGAGAAATGCAGCTCAAATTTTTTTAATATAAACTTTTATATACATTTTTTTGTAGTTGCTTTTGCTGTAAAAAAAAAATAGCTGTCTCTTGCTCCTTAGAGAGTCTGCAGTTCAAGCTCAAATGTGATTATAAAAAAAAAATGTTATGTGTTTTTTCCCCAATTCTTGTTAGAACTGACACTGTATTGTATTCTTCCCTATGATGTGTTATGCCAGATACATATGTTTTGGAAATTACTCCTTTTGGTTTATTCTTGTAAATTCACATAGATATGTTTGTTATTTGAAAATACCAAACTATAGTAGAAGCAGCAGTTCTTATCAACATCTCAGAGATTTATATACTGTATGTATATGTTGTCTGTGAGTATACTACACAGTCACACTCATACACAACATTTACGTATATAAAAAAGTATTTCCTTCTGCAATTCTTTTAAAGAAAAAAGTATTGTGAGAACAATAATATTAGCAAGACCATATAAAAGATATAAGGAAAGTAAAACAAAGCTTCTAATATTGAATAAATATTTTAAATTATTTTAGAATAAAGATTACAGACATTTATGATTAGCTGAATTATAAAATTAAAATATTTAGTGAAATATGAGAGGAATTTATGGTCTTCAAAATTGAAAAGTTTGGTTTATATTAGTAGTATGAATAAAATATATCATGGCGGGTATTTGTTTAGGATACTCTGTACAGTTCATTATCAATCAACCTGCAGTGGGCATCATTATATTTACAGAATTAATAGAGAATAAAAACATGAGAGAGGAGGTTGATTTATTGAAAAAACTGCTATACCTATAAAAAGATGTTCGTAACACAGTATGGTATGTCATCAAAAAGGTTAGGTTCAAATTTTTATTTTTTTCTCTTCAAGCCGACTTCTATTTCAAAGAAATTTATAATTATGATTAAGCATTAGCCCTATTTTAAAATTGTTCATATTTGTGTTGTGAGCCTTCACATGAATAGACAGCAAATTGTTAAAGATGATTAGCTCACCGACCAATTACATTTTTAAATTTTTGTAAAACCAACACAAAAAATGTTAATGTTCAGTTTTCAACACATTAAGAATAACTGGTGGGGATACTAATCTGTTTTGCATTTGGGACTTTAATATTAAGGATATTTTCTACAATGTGGAAAAAATTTAAATGTTTAAATAGTTTGTTCTAAAAATTTACTGGGACCCACAAGAATGAATAAGGTTGATATCTAACAACCAAGCAATTGCAATGTTTACTTTTCATACATATTAACATAAGTGTCAATAACAATAACATTTTTAGAGCAATGCTATATCACAGGAAGACATCAGAATCATGGGGATTTTTTAATTTATGGTTTTGTTTTCCCTTTATTTGCTCATAATTCAAAAGTTACCTGACATATGGTGGGCATATACTTTCTCATGCTGTCTTCTTTCCTTTTTGTGCCCTTCAACTTTACTATTCTCTTTACAGCTGAGAACCCTATTTTGTAGTACTCTAAACTTTACAAGACCTACAGTAGAATTGCATCACCAACAAATGCATAATAACAAGACAATGCAATAGCACTTAGTCTAAATTTCAAATGAGTAGTACTTTTTTCATATTTTCCTTCTCCCTGTATCATGTGTCAGCCATCAGCCAATCATAACACACATATAGGTATATACTGTACAGTGAACTCTTGCACATGTTCAGTAGAAGATGGTGCTTCAGAAAGTGTGCATATAAAAAGATTGTGCACATTTTGATGATAAAAATTACCTGCATGTACTATCTGAATAATTAAAGTTTAGCATCCCTTTAAGTGATTCCTCTCTCAGTGGACATCTCCAGGATAATCTATTGCTACAGGGTCTTCAGTCTTCTGTGAATGTGGTGTCTCTCATGCCTTGTGACCTGTTTGCAGATCATAGTGCTATAGGAACTTGTCTACAGGTATCACATTCTGCTTTAACTCCTTTGTCTAAATGGACATAGATCTACGTCATGTGGTATGTAGCCCATCATACCACATGACATAGATCAATATCCATAATGCTGGAAGTCCAAGCAGTCTGTGAGGGTTAAGGTGAGTGGAACTCAATAAGCAGGAATAGAAATACAGGAAACCAACAGTGTTTTAAAAAACTTTAATAAAGCAAGATAAAAAAGCTAAGAATTGATCAATATCAAGGGTAAGTAAGAGCAGAGTCAAGAATCAGGCCAAAGGTTGAGTACTGTGAGATAAGTCCAGCAACTAGGTACCAAGGGACAAACAAGATCAGAGTCCATGAACAGGCTAAAGGTCAGGTACTATGAGATCATTCCTGCAATTATTAAGGTAGGAGCAATGTTTAGCAGGTAATGTATATGTGGACAGACTGGCACAGAATACCAGCTAGATGCAGTAGTGATAACTGGATTCAGGTTAGCTGCCTCTGGTAAACGGGATTCAGGTAAGCTGCCACTGGGACAACAGGAAACAGGAGACTCAGCAGGATGTCATGGGTTACTGGGTAGGTGCAGCGGGTACAGCAGGATTCAGGTAATCTGTTACTGGCACAAAAGGATACAGAAGACTTAGTAGAAACAAAGAAACATAGAATTTGACAGTAGATAACCAAAAACCCATCATGTCTACCCATATTACATGTTACTTTTTTCTTAGGATAACCTTATGCATTTTCCAGGCATTTTTGTAATTCCTTTACAGTCTTTGTGTTTACCACCTTAATTGGAAGTTTATTACATGAATTCACCACCCTTTCTGTAAAAAAATGCTTTCTCAGTAGGCTGTCACAGGTTACTAGGTAGGTGCAGCGGGTACAACAGGGTTTAAGTAAGCTGTCACTGGTACAGCAAGATACAGGAGGCTCAGTAGGCACATGATACCCAGTGGGTAGAGTTGGTGAGGCTGCCATGGGATACCATGTGAGCGCAACAGTTACAGCAGAATATCGGTAAGCTGTTACTGGTGCAACAGGATACAGGAGAATCAGCAGGTGCAGGGTACCCAGTGGGTTACTAGGTAGGTGCAGTGGGTACAGCAGGGTCCAAGTAAGCTGCCACTGATACAGCAGGATACAGGAGAATCAGCAGGCACAGGGTACCCAGTGGGTTACTAGGTAGGTGCAGTGGGTACAGCAGGGTCCAAGTAAGCTGCCACTGATACAGCAGATACAGGAGAATCAGCAGGCACAGGGTACCCAGTGGGTTACTAGGTAGGTGCAGTGGGTGCAGCAGGGTCCAAGTAAGCTGCCACTGATACAGCAGGATACAGGAGACTCAGTAGGCACAGGGTACCCAGTGGGTTACTAGGTAGGTGCAGTGGGTACAGCAGGGTCCAAGTAAGCTGCCACTGATACAGCAGGATACAGGAGACTCAGTAGGCACATGATACCCAGCGGGTAGTGTCGTTGAGGCTGCCACGGGATACCAGATGAGTGCAACAGGTACAACGAAATACAGGTAAGCTGCTGCTGGTGCAACAGGATACAGGAGACTCAGCAGGCACAGGGTACCCAGTGGGTACTGTTGGTGAGGCTGCCACAGAATACCTGGTGAGTGCAGCGGGTACAGCAGGATACAGGTAAATTGCCACTGGTACAGTAAGATATAAGAGGCACAGGATACCCAGCAGTTGCTATAGAGAAGTTGCCATGAGATGCAAGGTAAGTGCAGCAGGATTTAGATAAGTAGTGCAGAAAAAAGAATCAGCTTGAAGTCACACAGAATATAGGGAGACCAGGTAAGTGGAAGATGTACTCAATAACTCAGCTCAGAATGGTGGGTTGAGTGAATTTATATAGCAACTACCACACCTGTAGCCATTTAGTTGGGAGTTCCTGAAATTAGACGACCGCCCTATAAATTGGAGCAGTGCAAGGCCATGAGCACCCAGGAGAAGTAAATGCCACTGCAAGAAACAAACTTCAGCTTTCCATGTGAAGAAGCACCACAGTAGAAGCCCGTCATGGGATCGTTAGAAGTTAAGTCCTGACAAGTCTCAGTTGTCAAAGTGACAGCCGAGACTTGCTGTTTGTGGGCTTTCAGTATCTGAATCATATGGTAAAGGAGCACGACCACTGTCTTTGTCACTGTCTGTAACGATCATCCATTGGAGCTGGTGGGAGGTATGGAAGGAAAGGCGGGAGGCAGATGGTGACCCAATGGTGGAGGGAAGGGGAAGGGCGGGAACCTACACTATGGCAAATACGTTTTGAAGGAAGAGAGGAAGAGTGGGTTGCTACACTACAGAAATAAAACCCCAGAGGGGGCCTGAAAATATTAATCGGGGGAGGGAGGACTCGTACACTACAGAAAAAATCATTAATAAATAAATAAATAATGACAATCAACGAGTCGGGCAGACAGCTGCCAGTACCTAAGATGACTTCAACTAGTGAGATGGAGGAGGTCTATACATATGTTTGGGAGGGATCAGGGAAATGGGAGGGTTGAGGAGGGTTCCCCTTGCTCCAGAAAAAAATAAAATTATTAAAATTATTTTTTTAAAAAGAAATAAAAAAAGCTGTAAACTGCATACTGGCAGACTGTCTGCCAGTACCTAAGATGGTGGTGAGGAGTGTGGATGGGGGGGGGATAGAGCTGTTTGGGAGGGATCAGTTAAGGATCAGTGAGGTGGGAAGTAGGGTAATCCCTACGATACAATACTATTACTCTTACCTTAAATTAACCCCTTCACTGCCTGGAATTTCAGAGGTGTGGTGTGCAGCTGCAATTTGCGGCCTTCTAATCACCAAATTACCTAATTACCAAAAAGCAATAACAAAGTCATGCAAATGTCTGCTATTTCCAAGCAAAATGGATCCAAAGGGAACCATTTGTGTTATGACTGTACAAGTAATATGTAAATAATTTCAGTGAGAAGTTTGTGAAAAAGTTAACAATTTTTCTTTTATATGATCACATTTGGTGGCGAAATGGTGGCATAAAATATACCAAAATGGGCATTATCAATACATTGGGTTGTCTACTTAAAAACATAATTTCATGATTAAAATAGAGCATACAATTAATCATAAGTAAATTTAAAAAGCTTTCCAAATTACTTCTATTATCGATTTTACTTCTTTTTAAAAAAATCTTTATTAAAGTTTCTGAATTTGCATACATAGGTATGCGCAGTAACGTTTGTGTATAATTTTTAAGCACTACGTGCAACTAGTGTTTGCAACAATATTTACAATAATTGTATACATAATGTGCTCAACACACGCGTACACTCCTAAACTTACCGCAGCTCAGTATGTTTTTAGGGAAAATAACTATGCTTTATTCCTTACCTAGAGCATCAGATCTTTTTTTCAATGTGCAGGTACAAAGTATCACATTACAATTAACACAATTCTATGTGAGTAGATTTTTAAAATTATTTTTTAATATTTTCTTTCACTTGAAAGCATGTATTTATTTATGAAAGCCAACATATGTTTTAAATCAGCAATTCCTTCTATTTCTTTCATTTAAGGTTACTGCCGTCCATGCGGGTAATATCTATTCAAGAAGTTTATATAAACTTAATAAGAAATTGTAGCAACCGTGTTTATATAGTGTTAATGTGCACTTTTATAATTTCAAACATAATGAGTGGGTGTGACTAAGTTCAATGTATCCTTTTTCCAAACATAGGATTTTAAACGTCATGTCTAAAAAAGCCTCTTCAATGTAACCTATATTTCAACAGTAAAAATTACATCATTTTGTAAAACGTCTTGTCTGCTTCCAGCCCCGACTTTCCTTGTTGCATTGTTTGTGCACAGTGAGGTCATTTATTAGCTCACTATACACAATCATACACAAGAGAAACAGAATGTATTTAACCATAAGTGTAGTAATCTGTACACTTAGGTAGAACAGACTGTTTATTGCTGACAATTATATCACTTCCTGAGAAGTCTGATTTATTTTCTGTTTTTATGGCTTTTACAAGTTAAGTGGGAAAAAAGCCCCACAGACAACATACAAACTAAGCTCTCAAACATCTTAAATTAGATACAGTTTATTTTTATAATATAATTATATAATAATTATGTTCTGCAAATCCATTGTGCACACTTAAAGGGACATTTCACCCAAAAATGTTCTCCTATTTAAATTGTTCCCAATGATCCATTTTACCTGCAGGAGTGTATTAAATTGTTTACAAGTAGCTATTTTGGCATTTGAAATAGCTGATTTAGCTTGTGGTATCCCAACCTATACTGAAAGTTTTGATACTGGAGTCTCAGCTATTGAATAGCCTAAATAAACACAGCCAGCAGAAGAAATGACATTACCAGTGGGGTGCAGGATAGTTAAGTAATCCTATAATATAAAAGGCCAAGTGTGTTTGTCCGAAGCTGTCATGTGCAGTAGAGACTGCGCAAGGACAAATACACCTGGCCTTCAAGACTGACCTGGCATCTGGGGGCCAGGGCTGACCGGGCATAATGGGGGCGGGACCGGGCATGTCACAGGGCGGGGTGGGTGTGACACGGCCAGGACTGGGTGTGACGTGGTCGGGGTCGGGCGGGGCGGGCGGGAGAGAGAGTCGAGAGCTCAAAAGAGGGGGGATAGAGAGAGAGCAAAAGAGGGGTGATAGAGAGAGCAAAAGAGAGTGAGATAGACAGCAAAAGAGAGGGGGGAGGGAGAGCAAAGAAAGGGGAGAAAGAGAGAGAAACAAAGAGGGGAGATAGAGAGAGCAAAAGAGAGGGAGAGAGACAGCAAATGAGAGGGGGGAAAGGGGAGAGAGAGATCAAAAGAGGGGAGAGAGCAAAAGAGGGGGGAGCGCAAAAGAGGAGAGAGAGAGAGAGAGAGAGAGAGAGAGAGAGAGCGAAATAGAGAGGGGGGAAAGAGAGGGGGGACAAGAGGGAGGAGAGAGAGCGCAAAAGAGAGGGGGAGAGTGCAAAAGAGAGGGGGAGAGTGCAAAAGAGAGGGGAGAGAGAGAGCCCAAAACAGAGGGGGAAAGAGAGGGGGGAGAGAGAGAGCAAAAGAGAGAGGAGAGAGAGCAAAAGAGAGGGGAGAGAGAGCATAAGAGAGAGGGGAGAGAAAGTGCAAAATATAGGGGGAGACAAAGAGCAATAGAGAGGAAGGAAAGAGAGGGGGGAGAGAGTGAGAGCAAAAGAGTGGGGAGAGAGAGCAAAAGAGAGGGGAGAGAGAGAGCATAATAGAGAGGGGAGAGAGAGCAAAAGAGAGGGTAAGAGAAAGTGCAAAATAGAGGGGGAGACAAAGAGCAAAAGAGAGGAAGGAAAGAGATCAAAAGAAAGGAGAAAAAGAGAGCAAAAGAGGGGAATAGAGAGAGCAAAAGAGAGGGGAGAGAGAGAGTAAAAGAGATGGGGGAGAGAGAGAGCAAAAGAGAGGGGGGAGAGAGAGAGCAAAAGAGATGGGAGAGAGAGAGAGCAAAAGAGAGGGGGGATAGAGAGAGCAAAAGAGGGGGGATAGAGAGAGCAAAAGAGAGGAAGAGAGACAGCAAAAGAGAGGGGGGAGAGCAAAAGAAAGGGGTTGAGATAGCAAAAGAGGGGGGTAGAGAGCAAAAGAGAGGGGGAGAGAGAGCAAAAGAGAGGGGGGATAGAGCAAAAAAAGGGGGGGAGAGAGCAAAAGAGGGGGGATAAAGAGAGCAAAAGAGAGGGAGAGAGACAGCAAAAGAGTGGGGGAGAGAGAGCAAAAGAAAGGGGTAGAGACAGAGAGCAAAAGAGAGGGAGGAGAGCGCAAAAGAGAGGGGGAGAGAGAGCGAAAGAGAGGGGAGATTGCAAAAGTTAGGGGAGAGAGCAAAAGAGAGGGGGGAAGAGAGAGAGCAAAATAGAGAGAGGGGGAGAGAGAGAGCAGAAGGGAGGGGGGAAAGAGATCAAAAGAGAGGGGGCAGAGAGAGCAAAAGAGAGGGGGGATAGAGAGAGAGCAAGTCGTGGAACCGTTGTACTGAAAAAAATGGCCCGTGTACATGGGCTATAGGACTGGTAACAGTATAATTTTCCATTGTTCTCCCTATGTACTGAGCTTTAGTTTTCCAGACAAATATAAGATAAGGAAGCAAGTTTGTGTACACAAAGTGATAACATAATGAGATCTGATATTACCTAAACCTCAACCTATTGTAATAGGCTGTGGTTTAACAGAACAAAACCAGCTAGTTCATATACACAAATAAATCTGAAATTGCAATTTTTCATACATTTTATATTCTGCAGCTAGAATAACAAGTCATTGAAAATACATTAATATAAAAACAATTTTACAGTGCACTGTCCCTATAAGCTCCTTCATGACCCTATTGGTTAGCTTAGGTTATTTTAGAATTAGGGTTTTTATTTGGGGGGGTTGGTTGTGGGGGTGGTGGGTTTTACTGTTGGGGGGGGGTGTTTGTATTTTTTTAACAGGTAAAAGAGCTGATATCTTTGGGCCATTGGTAGTTTTTTGTAGGCTAGGTTTTTTTTATTTTAGGTGGGCTTTTTTATTTTGATATGGCTATTAGATTAGGTGTAATTCTTTTTTATTTTTGATAATTTGTTATTTTTCGTAATTTAGTGTTTGTTTTTTTAATTTAGTTAGTTTTTATTTTTTGTAGGTAGATGCTTTTTGTAATTTTTTGAGTAGTGTTAGGATTTTTTATTTGTAGTTTAGTTTTATTTAATTGGTAGTTAGGTTAATTTTAGTTTAATAATTATAATAGTTTAATTGTCAGTTTAAAATTAATTTATTTAATTTGACAGGTAAGTTTTTAATTAATTTAAGCTAGGGAAAATGTAATTTTAAGTTAGGGGGTCATTAGGTTTAGCAGGTAATATTTTAAATTAGTTAATTTTGTTGTGGGGGCTTTCAGTTTAGGGGTTAATAGTTTATTTTAGTATATTTTGTGAGCAGATTTCATAATTTCAAAGGGTGATTTATTTACTATATTTAAAAGTGTGATTTATTTAAAAGTTTAAGTTAACTAACAAATTATTGTGTTTGTAAAAATATTAAATAAGCATGTGTGGTATTGTAAAAATGTGTTGCAGGTCTAGAAAAATATGTTTTGCTAAAAAAACAATATTGTAATAGTATTTAGGAATGCTTTATTCACTGTTGAAAATTGTATACAGATGCAAATTCCCAAATCCAGAATTCCAAAATCTAAACTTATTCGGAAATCTAAACTTTTAAATTAATATTTAAAATAAAATATCAAAAATTACTTTTTTTCCCTGTTTGTAAGTTGCAATTTTCACAGTGCTAGGTTATGTTTATTTAAAACAACAACTATTACCTGATTACAGTACTGTACTATCTTTCTGAGGGTACTATGTATACATAAGTATTACATTTGATATAAAACTACCTTTAGGTTGCATGTATAAGCTATATAATGACATTTAAATATTTCCTAAATGACATAAGGTGTTTACATCTTGTTCCATCCCCTCTCCAAGCTGTCCCATTTACTGATATTCCAAATATTCCAAAATCCAAACTATTCCGATATCCAAAACTTTTCTGGTTTCAAGCAGTTGGGATAAAAGATTTTCTACCTGTATGTGATTTTAAAAGCACACATTGAACACAGTGAAATCAGCATTTAAATGTTGATTCTCATAGACTTGCTCTCAGTTGAATGCAAGTCTATATTAATAAACTTTTAAACATTCCATTCACTATTTTTTTTTTATTGAATGTTACATTCAAAATTGCAAAATTATTCTGAACAAAATCTGCTTTGTTTTGCATAATCAGAAATGATATAGATAACAATCTGTAAATTATAGACATATATGTGGCAGGGTGAGGCTTGTGAAGCCTGCCATGCGCTTTTTACGTTTTCAGGAGTGGTAAATCCACAATTTTCAGACTTGGATTACAAGGAAAGGGGGCAAAACAAACAATGAAAGGATGTTGCTTGCAAAGTAGTTTTACTATGTTTAATAAAGAATTTTATATTAAGTTGAAGTATTTACTGTCCCTTTAATCTACCAGTGAGCTAAGTCTATTTTTTTTCTTTTTCTGTCTCCAAGGCTTCTCTTGTGCTGTACATACTCTATGTAACTCTTTACCTTGCTCTGACAGATTGTCTCACAGCTATCAAGCCTTAAAGTATTCTTTGAGCATCCATCAATTTAAAGATTAATTTCATACCAACTCTCCTCTAAATTGTTCTTCACTGTTCTACACCAATGTAAAAAACTCACCCCTTACTCCTACATTGTAAACTCATATAGAGCAGGGTCCTCCCCTTCCTTTATTAATTACAATTTGAATCTAACTGTACTGTATGTTATACCCAGAGCCGCCACTAGAAATTTGACTTAACCATTGATCAGCCCCCCCCCCCCACTTGACATGTGCAATTTTTGACCAAGTGACTAAAACTTATATGCACTTTATTCTTAAGTTCTTAAGTCAAACTTGGAAATGTTGTAAAGGTAGTAACACACAAACACAGAAACACACAGACAAACTTATACACTGAAACACACACTCACACATAAGGATTCACATAAAGACACCCTAGCAGACACACAAAGAAACACACAAACACACTCATACACAGACACCCAAACAGACACTCAGTACTTGTTTACATTGACCTGACAAGTAATGAGGTAGACTACAGTTTGGTCAAAAAAGGAGATTTACAAAACAAAATATGGAGTTCTGTTTACCTTTTTGTCAAGGAAGATGCCAACTAAATGATGACAACAGCATGCAGTGGCTGAAAGGAAGGGCCCTGAACTGTCTAAACAATAATTGAAAGGTTAAATGGTTAAATGGTGGATTGGTGACTTCCGGAGAGGTCTCATTAGTCTCAAAGTCTGTAGAAAGATGTGAATAATTAGTAGTAAGGTCAAAATGTCCTAAAAAGGAACAGACAATGGACACACACACACACACACACACACACACAAACTCAAACACAAACTTGCACATACACCCAAGGAAACACAGACAGAGACAGCCTCAGAAAACACACAAAGACATACACACACACATACACAGAGAGACACCCACACAAAACACACAAAGACATACATACACACGCCCTCACACCCATAGAAAAAGCACAAAGACATACGCACACACCCTCACAAACATCCACAGAAAATGCACCAAGACATACACACTAACCCTCACAGAGAGACTCACAGAAAAACAATACATACACACTCATAGAGACACAAACAAAAGCACAAAGACATAAACACAGGAACCCACAGAAACACTCACAGGCGGTAACATGTCTGCACATTGCATCCTCTAAATCAACAGTGTATGACATGCATGAAAAAAAATTGCAGAAAGAGATAACTTTTAAAAGAATCATATTTGTAAATGTGCAAACAAAAATAAACAAAGCCGACAACCTCAAATACGCCGGAATTCCACAGACCGGCAAATGTTGAAATTTTGACGTAACATACGATCTGCCAGTCTCAATCTGACGCAGATCGATGCTTATGTCATTACAGATGTTTCGAATACACATTTGTCTCTATTTGACACCTTTTCCCAGTTATCAAATTTCTAATAGGTACGTTTGCGGCAATTCCGGAGGCCGCGGATGCCATAGGAATCAATGGGAGTCTGAAAGAACTGAAAGCTTATGTTCGATGCTGCCAGATATCCCATTGATTTCTATGGTTGAAAACAAGTTATGTTTACACCTAACACCCTAACATAAGCCCCGAGTCTAGACACCCCTAATCTGCCGCCCCCGACATCGCTGCAACCTAAATAAAAGTTATTATACCCTATCCCGCCTCTCCCCGACCCCGCCGCAACCAAAATAAACTTATTAACCCCAAAACCTTTAGCCTCCCACATCACTACCACTAACTAAACTTATTAACCCTTAAACCGTCAGCCCCCCACATCGCTATAAACTAAATTAAGCTATTAACCCCTAAACCTAACAACCCGCTAACTTTAAATTAAAATTACAACATCCCTATCTTAATATAAATTAAAACTTATAACACACCAATTGAACAGTGGCACTACTTAAGCTATTTCCTATTATACTGTATATGTTAAGAATACTGTGAATAGATCAACTTGCCAGTATCTTCGAGGAAATGGTGCTTGTGCATAAATATAACTATGAACACAAAGGAAGGTTGATATATAGGATACCAAGATTCCCAAAGTATGCACTTGTAGCACTCGCGCCTTAAACTAAGGAGCAGGATTCCCACCAGGATTTTAAAAAAAAATAACTTTTAATGATACAATTAAAAAAACAAATTTGTTTGGTTAGTACACATACAATTAAAATGCACTCCAGCACCAAGATCTCAGAGGTAAATAATCATAGGCTCACATAATATTATAATTAGGCCTCTATAAATTCTCCATTATTAGTGATCTCTTATATAACCTGTGATTTCCGCTGGCTAATGTTACCATAAAGTAAATATTAACAATCAAGAGCTCAAAGTAAATAGCCTGAATTAAGCTCAAAGGTATTCAATCGTACTATTGAGTATACTGTTAGATTACAGACATACACAATTCTGTGGATGTCAATTTAAGTTATCTGTGTATATATAATATATATGCAAAACAGAATGAGAAGCAGTCTGCCAGGAACGAACAGCAGCATCAATAGCTTGCTCTATGGCCCGGTTACCACCTGGTAGTAGCTTCTTTCTGCCCAATTGTGCTTTTCACAGAGGAAAACTTTCCTGTAGTATATCAGTCTGATCCCGCCGACATGGTCAGTCCAGCCCCGAAATACCAGGCAATTCTCCTCTGAACAAGGAACATGACAACCCCAGACGATCGTTTCGGCCTCCTTTGGGCCTCGTCAGTGAGGTGCAGTCATATCCCTCTAAGCACATTGGGCAAGGAGTCCACGTCTGGTTTCCCCCATCACCCTTAGGGAGACTATCCCCAGGGTCATATTTACATATGCAAAACAGAATGAGAAGCAGTCTGCCAGGAACGAACAGCAGCATCAATAGCTTGCTCTATGGCCCGGTTACCACCTGGTAGTAGCTTCTTTCTGCCCAATTGTGCTTTTCACAGAGGAAAACTTTCCTGTAGTATATCAGTCTGATCCCGCCGACATGGTCAGTCCAGCCCCGAAATACCAGGCAATTCTCCTCTGAACAAGGAACATGACAACCCCAGACGATCGTTTCGGCCTCCTTTGGGCCTCGTCAGTGAGGTGCAGTCATATCCCTCTAAGCACATTGGGCAAGGAGTCCACGTCTGGTTTCCCCCATCACCCTTAGGGAGACTATCCCCAGGGTCATATTTACATATGCAAAACAGAATGAGAAGCAGTCTGCCAGGAACGAACAGCAGCATCAATAGCTTGCTCTATGGCCCGGTTACCACCTGGTAGTAGCTTCTTTCTGCCCAATTGTGCTTTTCACAGAGGAAAACTTTCCTGTAGTATATCAGTCTGATCCCGCCGACATGGTCAGTCCAGCCCCGAAATACCAGGCAATTCTCCTCTGAACAAGGAACATGACAACCCCAGACGATCGTTTCGGCCTCCTTTGGGCCTCGTCAGTGAGGTGTAGTCATATCCCTCTAAGCACATTGGGCAAGGAGTCCACGTCTGGTTTCCCCCATCACCCTTAGGGAGACTATCCCCAGGGTCATATTTACATATGCAAAACAGAATGAGAAGCAGTCTGCCAGGAACGAACAGCAGCATCAATAGCTTGCTCTATGGCCCGGTTACCACCTGGTAGTAGCTTCTTTCTGCCCAATTGTGCTTTTCACAGAGGAAAACTTTCCTGTAGTATATCAGTCTGATCCCGCCGACATGGTCAGTCCAGCCCCGAAATACCAGGCAATTCTCCTCTGAACAAGGAACATGACAACCCCAGACGATCGTTTCGGCCTCCTTTGGGCCTCGTCAGTGAGGTGCAGTCATATCCCTCTAAGCACATTGGGCAAGGAGTCCATGTCTGGTTTCCCCCATCACCCTTAGGGAGACTATCCCCAGGGTCATATTTACATATGCAAAACAGAATGAGAAGCAGTCTGCCAGGAACGAACAGCAGCATCAATAGCTTGCTCTATGGCCCGGTTACCACCTGGTAGTAGCTTCTTTCTGCCCAATTGTGCTTTTCACAGAGGAAAACTTTCCTGTAGTATATCAGTCTGATCCCGCCGACATGGTCAGTCCAGCCCCGAAATACCAGGCAATTCTCCTCTGAACAAGGAACATGACAACCCCAGACGATCGTTTCGGCCTCCTTTGGGCCTCGTCAGTGAGGTGCAGTCATATCCCTCTAAGCACATTGGGCAAGGAGTCCACGTCTGGTTTCCCCCATCACCCTTAGGGAGACTATCCCCAGGGTCATATTTACATATGCAAAACAGAATGAGAAGAAGTCTGCCAGGAACGAACAGCAGCATCAATAGCTTGCTCTATGGCCCGGTTACCACCTGGTAGTAGCTTCTTTCTGCCCAATTGTGCTTTTCACAGAGGAAAACTTTCCTGTAGTATATCAGTCTGATCCCGCCGACATGGTCAGTCCAGCCCCGAAATACCAGGCAATTCTCCTCTGAACAAGGAACATGACAACCCCAGATGATCGTTTCGGCCTCCTTTGGGCCTCGTCAGTGAGGTGCAGTCATATCACTCTAAGCACATTGGGCAAGGAGTCCACGTCTGGTTTCCCCCATCACCCTTAGGGAGACTATCCCCAGGGTCATATTTACATATGCAAAACAGAATGAGAAGCAGTCTGCCAGGAACGAACAGCAGCATCAATAGCTTGCTCTATGGCCCGGTTACCACCTGGTAGTAGCTTCTTTCTGCCCAATTGTGCTTTTCACAGAGGAAAACTTTCCTGTAGTATATCAGTCTGATCCCGCCGACATGGTCAGTCCAGCCCCGAAATACCAGGCAATTCTCCTCTGAACAAGGAACATGACAACCCCAGACGATCGTTTCGGCCTCCTTTGGGCCTCGTCAGTGAGGTGCAGTCATATCCCTCTAAGCACAGGGAGGCCGAAACGATCGTCTGGGGTTGTCATGTTCCTTGTTCAGAGGAGAATTGCCTGGTATTTCGGGGCTGGACTGACCATGTCGGCGGGATCAGACTGATATACTACAGGAAAGTTTTCCTCTGTGAAAGCACAATTGGGCAGAAAGAAGCTACTACCAGGTGGTAACCGGGCCATAGAACAAGCTATTGATGCTGCTGTTCGTTCCTGGCAGACTGCTTCTCATTCTGTTTTGCATATGTAAATATGACCCTGGGGATAGTTTCCCTAAGGGTGATGGGGGAAACCAGACGTGGACTCCTTGCCCAATGTGCTTAGAGGGATATGGCTGCACCTCACTGACGAGGCCCAAAGGAGGCCGAAACGATCGTCTGGGGTTGTCATGTTCCTTGTTCAGAGGAGAATTGCCTGGTATTTCGGGGCTGGACTGACCATGTCGGCGGGATCAGACTGATATACTACAGGAAAGTTTTCCTCTGTGAAAGCACAATTGGGCAGAAAGAAGCTACTACCAGGTGGTAACCGGGCCATAGAACAAGCTATTGATGCTGCTGTTCGTTCCTGGCAGACTGCTTCTCATTCTGTTTTGCATATGTAAATATGACCCTGGGGATAGTCTCCCTAAGGGTGATGGGGGAAACCAGACGTGGACTCCTTGCCCAATGTGCTTAGAGGGATATGGCTGCACCTCACTGACGAGGCCCAAAGGAGGCCGAAACGATCGTCTGGGGTTGTCATGTTCCTTGTTCAGAGGAGAATTGCCTGGTATTTCGGGGCTGGACTGACCATGTCGGCGGGATCAGACTGATATACTACAGGAAAGTTTTCCTCTGTGAAAGCACAATTGGGCAGAAAGAAGCTACTACCAGGTGGTAACCGGGCCATAGAACAAGCTATTGATGCTGCTGTTCGTTCCCGGCAGACTGCTTCTCATTCTGTTTTGCATATGTAAATATGACCCTGGGGATAGTCTCCCTAAGGGTGATGGGGGAAACCAGACGTGGACTCCTTGCCCAATGTGCTTAGAGGGATATGGCTGCACCTCACTGACGAGGCCCAAAGGAGGCCGAAACGATCATCTGGGGTTGTCATGTTCCTTGTTCAGAGGAGAATTGCCTGGTATTTCGGGGCTGGACTGACCATGTCGGCAGGATCAGACTGATATACTACAGGAAAGTTTTCCTCTGTGAAAGCACAATTGGGCAGAAAGAAGCTACTACCAGGTGGTAACCGGGCCATAGAACAAGCTATTGATGCTGCTGTTCGTTCCTGGCAGACTGCTTCTCATTCTGTTTTGCATATGTAAATATGACCCTGGGGATAGTCTCCCTAAGGGTGATGGGGGAAACCAGACGTGGACTCCTTGCCCAATGTGCTTAGAGGGATATGGCTGCACCTCACTGACGAGGCCCAAAGGAGGCCGAAACGATCGTCTGGGGTTGTCATGTTCCTTGTTCAGAGGAGAATTGCCTGGTATTTCGGGGCTGGACTGACCATGTCGGCGGGATCAGACTGATATACTACAGGAAAGTTTTCCTCTGTGAAAGCACAATTGGGCAGAAAGAAGCTACTACCAGGTGGTAACCGGGCCATAGAACAAGCTATTGATGCTGCTGTTCGTTCCTGGCAGACTGCTTCTCATTCTGTTTTGCATATGTAAATATGACCCTGGGGATAGTCTCCCTAAGGGTGATGGGGGAAACCAGACGTGGACTCCTTGCCCAATGTGCTTAGAGGGATATGGCTGCACCTCACTGACGAGGCCCAAAGGAGGCCGAAACGATCGTCTGGGGTTGTCATGTTCCTTGTTCAGAGGAGAATTGCCTGGTATTTCGGGGCTGGACTGACCATGTCGGCGGGATCAGACTGATATACTACAGGAAAGTTTTCCTCTGTGAAAGCACAATTGGGCAGAAAGAAGCTACTACCAGGTGGTAACCGGGCCATAGAACAAGCTATTGATGCTGCTGTTTGTTCCTGGCAGACTGCTTCTCATTCTGTTTTGCATATGTAAATATGACCCTGGGGATAGTCTCCCTAAGGGTGATGGGGGAAACCAGACGTGGACTCCTTGCCCAATGTGCTTAGAGGGATATGGCTGCACCTCACTGACGAGGCCCAAAGGAGGCCGAAACGATCGTCTGGGGTTGTCATGTTCCTTGTTCAGAGGAGAATTGCCTGGTATTTCGGGGCTGGACTGACCATGTCGGCGGGATCAGACTGATATACTACAGGAAAGTTTTCCTCTGTGAAAGCACAATTGGGCAGAAAGAAGCTACTACCAGGTGGTAACCGGGCCATAGAACAAGCTATTGATGCTGCTGTTTGTTCCTGGCAGACTGCTTCTCATTCTGTTTTGCATATGTAAATATGACCCTGGGGATAGTCTCCCTAAGGGTGATGGGGGAAACCAGACGTGGACTCCTTGCCCAATGTGCTTAGAGGGATATGGCTGCACCTCACTGACGAGGCCCAAAGGAGGCCGAAACGATCGTCTGGGGTTGTCATGTTCCTTGTTCAGAGGAGAATTGCCTGGTATTTCGGGGCTGGACTGACCATGTCGGCGGGATCAGACTGATATACTACAGGAAAGTTTTCCTCTGTGAAAGCACAATTGGGCAGAAAGAAGCTACTACCAGGTGGTAACCGGGCCATAGAACAAGCTATTGATGCTGCTGTTCGTTCCTGGCAGACTGCTTCTCATTCTGTTTTGCATATGTAAATATGACCCTGGGGATAGTCTCCCTAAGGGTGATGGGGGAAACCAGACGTGGACTCCTTGCCCAATGTGCTTAGAGGGATATGGCTGCACCTCACTGACGAGGCCCAAAGGAGGCCGAAACGATCGTCTGGGGTTGTCATGTTCCTTGTTCAGAGGAGAATTGCCTGGTATTTCGGGGCTGGACTGACCATGTCGGCGGGATCAGACTGATATACTACAGGAAAGTTTTCCTCTGTGAAAGCACAATTGGGCAGAAAGAAGCTACTACCAGGTGGTAACCGGGCCATAGAACAAGCTATTGATGCTGCTGTTTGTTCCTGGCAGACTGCTTCCCATTCTGTTTTGCATATGTAAATATGACCCTGGGTATAGTCTCCCTAAGGGTGATGGGGGAAACCAGACGTGGACTCCTTGCCCAATGTGCTTAGAGGGATATGGCTGCACCTCACTGACGAGGCCCAAAGGAGGCCGAAACGATCGTCTGGGGTTGTCATGTTCCTTGTTCAGAGGAGAATTGCCTGGTATTTCGGGGCTGGACTGACCATGTCGGCGGGATCAGACTGATATACTACAGGAAAGTTTTCCTCTGTGAAAGCACAATTGGGCAGAAAGAAGCTACTACCAGGTGGTAACCGGGCCATAGAACAAGCTATTGATGCTGCTGTTTGTTCCTGGCAGACTGCTTCTCATTCTGTTTTGCATATGTAAATATGACCCTGGGGATAGTCTCCCTAAGGGTGATGGGGGAAACCAGACGTGGACTCCTTGCCCAATGTGCTTAGAGGGATATGGCTGCACCTCACTGACGAGGCCCAAAGGAGGCCGAAACGATCGTCTGGGGTTGTCATGTTCCTTGTTCAGAGGAGAATTGCCTGGTATTTCGGGGCTGGACTGACCATGTCGGCGGGATCAGACTGATATACTACAGGAAAGTTTTCCTCTGTGAAAGCACAATTGGGCAGAAAGAAGCTACTACCAGGTGGTAACCGGGCCATAGAACAAGCTATTAATGCTGCTGTTCGTTCCTGGCAGACTGCTTCTCATTCTGTTTTGCATATGTAAATATGACCCTGGGGATAGTCTCCCTAAGGGTGATGGGGGAAACCAGACGTGGACTCCTTGCCCAATGTGCTTAGAGGGATATGGCTGCACCTCACTGACGAGGCCCAAAGGAGGCCGAAACGATCGTCTGGGGTTGTCATGTTCCTTGTTCAGAGGAGAATTAACTGGTATTTCGGGGCTGGACTGACCATGTCGGCGGGATCAGACTGATATACTACAGGAAAGTTTTCCTCTGTGAAAGCACAATTGGGCAGAAAGAAGCTACTACCAGGTGGTAACCGGGCCATAGAACAAGCTATTGATGCTGCTGTTCGTTCCTGGCAGACTGCTTCTCATTCTGTTTTGCATATGTAAATATGACCCTGGGGATAGTCTCCCTAAGGGTGATGGGGGAAACCAGACGTGGACTCCTTGCCCAATGTGCTTAGAGGGATATGGCTGCACCTCACTGACGAGGCCCAAAGGAGGCCGAAACGATCGTCTGGGGTTGTCATGTTCCTTGTTCAGAGGAGAATTGCCTGGTATTTCGGGGCTGGACTGACCATGTCGGCGGGATCAGACTGATATACTACAGGAAAGTTTTCCTCTGTGAAAGCACAATTGGGCAGAAAGAAGCTACTACCAGGTGGTAACCGGGCCATAGAACAAGCTATTGATGCTGCTGTTCGTTCCTGGCAGACTGCTTCTCATTCTGTTTTGCATATGTAAATATGACCCTGGGGATAGTCTCCCTAAGGGTGATGGGGGAAACCAGACGTGGACTCCTTGCCCAATGTGCTTAGAGGGATATGGCTGCACCTCACTGACGAGGCCCAAAGGAGGCCGAAACGATCGTCTGGGGTTGTCATGTTCCTTGTTCAGAGGAGAATTGCCTGGTATTTCGGGGCTGGACTGACCATGTCGGCGGGATCAGACTGATATACTACAGGAAAGTTTTCCTCTGTGAAAGCACAATTGGGCAGAAAGAAGCTACTACCAGGTGGTAACCGGGCCATAGAACAAGCTATTGATGCTGCTGTTTGTTCCTGGCAGACTGCTTCTCATTCTGTTTTGCATATGTAAATATGACCCTGGGGATAGTCTCCCTAAGGGTGATGGGGGAAACCAGACGTGGACTCCTTGCCCAATGTGCTTAGAGGGATATGGCTGCACCTCACTGACGAGGCCCAAAGGAGGCCGAAACGATCGTCTGGGGTTGTCATGTTCCTTGTTCAGAGGAGAATTGCCTGGTATTTCGGGGCTGGACTGACCATGTCGGCGGGATCAGACTGATATACTACAGGAAAGTTTTCCTCTGTGAAAGCACAATTGGGCAGAAAGAAGCTACTACCAGGTGGTAACCGGGCCATAGAACAAGCTATTGATGCTGCTGTTTGTTCCTGGCAGACTGCTTCTCATTCTGTTTTGCATATGTAAATATGACCCTGGGTATAGTCTCCCTAAGGGTGATGGGGGAAACCAGACGTGGACTCCTTGCCCAATGTGCTTAGAGGGATATGGCTGCACCTCACTGACGAGGCCCAAAGGAGGCCGAAACGATCGTCTGGGGTTGTCATGTTCCTTGTTCAGAGGAGAATTGCCTGGTATTTCGGGGCTGGACTGACCATGTCGGCGGGATCAGACTGATATACTACAGGAAAGTTTTCCTCTGTGAAAGCACAATTGGGCAGAAAGAAGCTACTACCAGGTGGTAACCGGGCCATAGAACAAGCTATTAATGCTGCTGTTCGTTCCTGGCAGACTGCTTCTCATTCTGTTTTGCATATGTAAATATGACCCTGGGGATAGTCTCCCTAAGGGTGATGGGGGAAACCAGACGTGGACTCCTTGCCCAATGTGCTTAGAGGGATATGGCTGCACCTCACTGACGAGGCCCAAAGGAGGCCGAAACGATCGTCTGGGGTTGTCATGTTCCTTGTTCAGAGGAGAATTAACTGGTATTTCGGGGCTGGACTGACCATGTCGGCGGGATCAGACTGATATACTACAGGAAAGTTTTCCTCTGTGAAAGCACAATTGGGCAGAAAGAAGCTACTACCAGGTGGTAACCGGGCCATAGAACAAGCTATTGATGCTGCTGTTCGTTCCTGGCAGACTGCTTCTCATTCTGTTTTGCATATGTAAATATGACCCTGGGGATAGTCTCCCTAAGGGTGATGGGGGAAACCAGACGTGGACTCCTTGCCCAATGTGCTTAGAGGGATATGGCTGCACCTCACTGACGAGGCCCAAAGGAGGCCGAAACGATCGTCTGGGGTTGTCATGTTCCTTGTTCAGAGGAGAATTGCCTGGTATTTCGGGGCTGGACTGACCATGTCGGCGGGATCAGACTGATATACTACAGGAAAGTTTTCCTCTGTGAAAGCACAATTGGGCAGAAAGAAGCTACTACCAGGTGGTAACCGGGCCATAGAACAAGCTATTGATGCTGCTGTTCGTTCCTGGCAGACTGCTTCTCATTCTGTTTTGCATATGTAAATATGACCCTGGGGATAGTCTCCCTAAGGGTGATGGGGGAAACCAGACGTGGACTCCTTGCCCAATGTGCTTAGAGGGATATGGCTGCACCTCACTGACGAGGCCCAAAGGAGGCCGAAACGATCGTCTGGGGTTGTCATGTTCCTTGTTCAGAGGAGAATTGCCTGGTATTTCGGGGCTGGACTGACCATGTCGGCGGGATCAGACTGATATACTACAGGAAAGTTTTCCTCTGTGAAAGCACAATTGGGCAGAAAGAAGCTACTACCAGGTGGTAACCGGGCCATAGAACAAGCTATTGATGCTGCTGTTTGTTCCTGGCAGACTGCTTCTCATTCTGTTTTGCATATGTAAATATGACCCTGGGGATAGTCTCCCTAAGGGTGATGGGGGAAACCAGACGTGGACTCCTTGCCCAATGTGCTTAGAGGGATATGGCTGCACCTCACTGACGAGGCCCAAAGGAGGCCGAAACGATCGTCTGGGGTTGTCATGTTCCTTGTTCAGAGGAGAATTGCCTGGTATTTCGGGGCTGGACTGACCATGTCGGCGGGATCAGACTGATATACTACAGGAAAGTTTTCCTCTGTGAAAGCACAATTGGGCAGAAAGAAGCTACTACCAGGTGGTAACCGGGCCATAGAACAAGCTATTGATGCTGCTGTTTGTTCCTGGCAGACTGCTTCTCATTCTGTTTTGCATATGTAAATATGACCCTGGGTATAGTCTCCCTAAGGGTGATGGGGGAAACCAGACGTGGACTCCATGCCCAATGTGCTTAGAGGGATATGGCTGCACCTCACTGACGAGGCCCAAAGGAGGCCGAAACGATCGTCTGGGGTTGTCATGTTCCTTGTTCAGAGGAGAATTGCCTGGTATTTCGGGGCTGGACTGACCATGTCGGCGGGATCAGACTGATATACTACAGGAAAGTTTTCCTCTGTGAAAGCACAATTGGGCAGAAAGAAGCTACTACCAGGTGGTAACCGGGCCATAGAACAAGCTATTGATGCTGCTGTTTGTTCCTGGCAGACTGCTTCTCATTCTGTTTTGCATATGTAAATATGACCCTGGGGATAGTCTCCCTAAGGGTGATGGGGGAAACCAGACGTGGACTCCTTGCCCAATGTGCTTAGAGGGATATGGCTGCACCTCACTGACGAGGCCCAAAGGAGGCCGAAACGATCGTCTGGGGTTGTCATGTTCCTTGTTCAGAGGAGAATTGCCTGGTATTTCGGGGCTGGACTGACCATGTCGGCGGGATCAGACTGATATACTACAGGAAAGTTTTCCTCTGTGAAAGCACAATTGGGCAGAAAGAAGCCACTACCAGGTGGTAACCGGGCCATAGAACAAGCTATTGATGCTGCTGTTCGTTCCTGGCAGACTGCTTCTCATTCTGTTTTGCATATGTAAATATGACCCTGGGGATAGTCTCCCTAAGGGTGATGGGGGAACCAGACGTGGACTCCTTGCCCAATGTGCTTAGAGGGATATGGCTGCACCTCACTGACGAGGCCCAAAGGAGGCCGAAACGATCGTCTGGGGTTGTCATGTTCCTTGTTCAGAGGAGAATTGCCTGGTATTTCGGGGCTGGACTGACCCTGTCGGCGGGATCAGACTGATATACTACAGGAAAGTTTTCCTCTGTGAAAGCACAATTGGGCAGAAAGAAGCTACTACCAGGTGGTAACCGGGCCATAGAACAAGCTATTGATGCTGCTGTTCGTTCCTGGCAGACTGCTTCTCATTCTGTTTTGCATATGTAAATATGACCCTGGGGATAGTCTCCCTAAGGGTGATGGGGGAAACCAGACGTGGACTCCTTGCCCAATGTGCTTAGAGGGATATGGCTGCACCTCACTGACGAGGCCCAAAGGAGGCCGAAACGATCGTCTGGGGTTGTCATGTTCCTTGTTCAGAGGAGAATTGCCTGGTATTTCGGGGCTGGACTGACCATGTCGGCGGGATCAGACTGATATACTACAGGAAAGTTTTCCTCTGTGAAAGCACAATTGGGCAGAAAGAAGCTACTACCAGGTGGTAACCGGGCCATAGAACAAGCTATTGATGCTGCTGTTTGTTCCTGGCAGACTGCTTCTCATTCTGTTTTGCATATGTAAATATGACCCTGGGGATAGTCTCCCTAAGGGTGATGGGGGAAACCAGACGTGGACTCCTTGCCCAATGTGCTTAGAGGGATATGGCTGCACCTCACTGACGAGGCCCAAAGGAGGCCGAAACGATCGTCTGGGGTTGTCATGTTCCTTGTTCAGAGGAGAATTGCCTGGTATTTCGGGGCTGGACTGACCATGTCGGCGGGATCAGACTGATATACTACAGGAAAGTTTTCCTCTGTGAAAGCACAATTGGGCAGAAAGAAGCTACTACCAGGTGGTAACCGGGCCATAGAACAAGCTATTGATGCTGCTGTTTGTTCCTGGCAGACTGCTTCTCATTCTGTTTTGCATATGTAAATATGACCCTGGGGATAGTCTCCCTAAGGGTGATGGGGGAAACCAGACGTGGACTCCTTGCCCAATGTGCTTAGAGGGATATGGCTGCACCTCACTGACGAGGCCCAAAGGAGGCTGAAACGATTGTCTGGGGTTGTCATGTTCCTTGTTCAGAGGAGAATTGCCTGGTATTTCGGGGCTGGACTGACCATGTCGGCGGGATCAGACTGATATACTACAGGAAAGTTTTCCTCTGTGAAAGCACAATTGGGCAGAAAGAAGCTACTACCAGGTGGTAACCGGGCCATAGAACAAGCTATTGATGCTGCTGTTCGTTCCTGGCAGACTGCTTCTCATTCTGTTTTGCATATGTAAATATGACCCTGGGGATAGTCTCCCTAAGGGTGATGGGGGAAACCAGACGTGGACTCCTTGCCCAATGTGCTTAGAGGGATATGGCTGCACCTCACTGACGAGGCCCAAAGGAGGCCGAAACGATCGTCTGGGGTTGTCATGTTCCTTGTTCAGAGGAGAATTGCCTGGTATTTCGGGGCTGGACTGACCATGTCGGCGGGATCAGACTGATATACTACAGGAAAGTTTTCCTCTGTGAAAGCACAATTGGGCAGAAAGAAGCTACTACCAGGTGGTAACCGGGCCATAGAACAAGCTATTGATGCTGCTGTTCGTTCCTGGCAGACTGCTTCTCATTCTGTTTTGCATATGTAAATATGACCCTGGGGATAGTCTCCCTAAGGGTGATGGGGGAAACCAGACGTGGACTCCTTGCCCAATGTGCTTAGAGGGATATGGCTGCACCTCACTGACGAGGCCCAAAGGAGGCCGAAACGATCGTCTGGGGTTGTCATGTTCCTTGTTCAGAGGAGAATTGCCTGGTATTTCGGGGCTGGACTGACCATGTCGGCGGGATCAGACTGATATACTACAGGAAAGTTTTCCTCTGTGAAAGCACAATTGGGCAGAAAGAAGCTACTACCAGGTGGTAACCGGGCCATAGAACAAGCTATTGATGCTGCTGTTCGTTCCTGGCAGACTGCTTCTCATTCTGTTTTGCATATGTAAATATGACCCTGGGGATAGTCTCCCTAAGGGTGATGGGGGAAACCAGACGTGGACTCCTTGCCCAATGTGCTTAGAGGGATATGGCTGCACCTCACTGACGAGGCCCAAAGGAGGCCGAAACGATCGTCTGGGGTTGTCATGTTCCTTGTTCAGAGGAGAATTGCCTGGTATTTCGGGGCTGGACTGACCATGTCGGCGGGATCAGACTGATATACTACAGGAAAGTTTTCCTCTGTGAAAGCACAATTGGGCAGAAAGAAGCTACTACCAGGTGGTAACCGGGCCATAGAACAAGCTATTGATGCTGCTGTTCGTTCCTGGCAGACTGCTTCTCATTCTGTTTTGCATATGTAAATATGACCCTGGGGATAGTCTCCCTAAGGGTGATGGGGGAAACCAGACGTGGACTCCTTGCCCAATGTGCTTAGAGGGATATGGCTGCACCTCACTGACGAGGCCCAAAGGAGGCCGAAACGATCGTCTGGGGTTGTCATGTTCCTTGTTCAGAGGAGAATTGCCTGGTATTTCGGGGCTGGACTGACCATGTCGGCGGGATCAGACTGATATACTACAGGAAAGTTTTCCTCTGTGAAAGCACAATTGGGCAGAAAGAAGCTACTACCAGGTGGTACCCGGGCCATAGAACAAGCTATTGATGCTGCTGTTCGTTCCTGGCAGACTGCTTCTCATTCTGTTTTGCATATGTAAATATGACCCTGGGGATAGTCTCCCTAAGGGTGATGGGGGAAACCAGACGTGGACTCCTTGCCCAATGTGCTTAGAGGGATATGGCTGCACCTCACTGACGAGGCCCAAAGGAGGCCGAAACGATCGTCTGGGGTTGTCATGTTCCTTGTTCAGAGGAGAATTGCCTGGTATTTCGGGGCTGGACTGACCATGTCGGCGGGATCAGACTGATATACTACAGGAAAGTTTTCCTCTGTGAAAGCACAATTGGGCAGAAAGAAGCTACTACCAGGTGGTAACCGGGCCATAGAACAAGCTATTGATGCTGCTGTTCGTTCCTGGCAGACTGCTTCTCATTCTGTTTTGCATATGTAAATATGACCCTGGGGATAGTCTCCCTAAGGGTGATGGGGGAAACCAGACGTGGACTCCTTGCCCAATGTGCTTAGAGGGATATGGCTGCACCTCACTGACGAGGCCCAAAGGAGGCCGAAACGATCGTCTGGGGTTGTCATGTTCCTTGTTCAGAGGAGAATTGCCTGGTATTTCGGGGCTGGACTGACCATGTCGGCGGGATCAGACTGATATACTACAGGAAAGTTTTCCTCTGTGAAAGCACAATTGGGCAGAAAGAAGCTACTACCAGGTGGTAACCGGGCCATAGAACAAGCTATTGATGCTGCTGTTCGTTCCTGGCAGACTGCTTCTCATTCTGTTTTGCATATGTAAATATGACCCTGGGGATAGTCTCCCTAAGGGTGATGGGGGAAACCAGACGTGGACTCCTTGCCCAATGTGCTTAGAGGGATATGGCTGCACCTCACTGACGAGGCCCAAAGGAGGCCGAAACGATCGTCTGGGGTTGTCATGTTCCTTGTTCAGAGGAGAATTGCCTGGTATTTCGGGGCTGGACTGACCATGTCGGCGGGATCAGACTGATATACTACAGGAAAGTTTTCCTCTGTGAAAGCACAATTGGGCAGAAAGAAGCTACTACCAGGTGGTAACCGGGCCATAGAACAAGCTATTGATGCTGCTGTTCGTTCCTGGCAGACTGCTTCTCATTCTGTTTTGCATATGTAAATATGACCCTGGGGATAGTCTCCCTAAGGGTGATGGGGGAAACCAGACGTGGACTCCTTGCCCAATGTGCTTAGAGGGATATGGCTGCACCTCACTGACGAGGCCCAAAGGAGGCCGAAACGATCGTCTGGGGTTGTCATGTTCCTTGTTCAGAGGAGAATTGCCTGGTATTTCGGGGCTGGACTGACCATGTCGGCGGGATCAGACTGATATACTACAGGAAAGTTTTCCTCTGTGAAAGCACAATTGGGCAGAAAGAAGCTACTACCAGGTGGTAACCGGGCCATAGAACAAGCTATTGATGCTGCTGTTCGTTCCTGGCAGACTGCTTCTCATTCTGTTTTGCATATGTAAATATGACCCTGGGGATAGTCTCCCTAAGGGTGATGGGGGAAACCAGACGTGGACTCCTTGCCCAATGTGCTTAGAGGGATATGGCTGCACCTCACTGACGAGGCCCAAAGGAGGCCGAAACGATCGTCTGGGGTTGTCATGTTCCTTGTTCAGAGGAGAATTGCCTGGTATTTCGGGGCTGGACTGACCATGTCGGCGGGATCAGACTGATATACTACAGGAAAGTTTTCCTCTGTGAAAGCACAATTGGGCAGAAAGAAGCTACTACCAGGTGGTAACCGGGCCATAGAACAAGCTATTGATGCTGCTGTTCGTTCCTGGCAGACTGCTTCTCATTCTGTTTTGCATATGTAAATATGACCCTGGGGATAGTCTCCCTAAGGGTGATGGGGGAAACCAGACGTGGACTCCTTGCCCAATGTGCTTAGAGGGATATGGCTGCACCTCACTGACGAGGCCCAAAGGAGGCCGAAACGATCGTCTGGGGTTGTCATGTTCCTTGTTCAGAGGAGAATTGCCTGGTATTTCGGGGCTGGACTGACCATGTCGGCGGGATCAGACTGATATACTACAGGAAAGTTTTCCTCTGTGAAAGCACAATTGGGCAGAAAGAAGCTACTACCAGGTGGTAACCGGGCCATAGAACAAGCTATTGATGCTGCTGTTTGTTCCTGGCAGACTGCTTCTCATTCTGTTTTGCATATGTAAATATGACCCTGGGGATAGTCTCCCTAAGGGTGATGGGGGAAACCAGACGTGGACTCCTTGCCCAATGTGCTTAGAGGGATATGGCTGCACCTCACTGACGAGGCCCAAAGGAGGCCGAAACGATCGTCTGGGGTTGTCATGTTCCTTGTTCAGAGGAGAATTGCCTGGTATTTCGGGGCTGGACTGACCATGTTGGCGGGATCAGACTGATATACTACAGGAAAGTTTTCCTCTGTGAAAGCACAATTGGGCAGAAAGAAGCTACTACCAGGTGGTAACCGGGCCATAGAACAAGCTATTGATGCTGCTGTTTGTTCCTGGCAGACTGCTTCTCATTCTGTTTTGCATATGTAAATATGACCCTGGGGATAGTCTCCCTAAGGGTGATGGGGGAAACCAGACGTGGACTCCTTGCCCAATGTGCTTAGAGGGATATGGCTGCACCTCACTGACGAGGCCCAAAGGAGGCCGAAACGATCGTCTGGGGTTGTCATGTTCCTTGTTCAGAGGAGAATTGCCTGGTATTTCGGGGCTGGACTGACCATGTCGGCGGGATCAGACTGATATACTACAGGAAAGTTTTCCTCTGTGAAAGCACAATTGGGCAGAAAGAAGCTACTACCAGGTGGTAACCGGGCCATAGAACAAGCTATTGATGCTGCTGTTCGTTCCTGGCAGACTGCTTCTCATTCTGTTTTGCATATGTAAATATGACCCTGGGGATAGTCTCCCTAAGGGTGATGGGGGAAACCAGACGTGGACTCCTTGCCCAATGTGCTTAGAGGGATATGGCTGCACCTCACTGACGAGGCCCAAAGGAGGCCGAAACGATCGTCTGGGGTTGTCATGTTCCTTGTTCAGAGGAGAATTGCCTGGTATTTCGGGGCTGGACTGACCATGTCGGCGGGATCAGACTGATATACTACAGGAAAGTTTTCCTCTGTGAAAGCACAATTGGGCAGAAAGAAGCTACTACCAGGTGGTAACCGGGCCATAGAACAAGCTATTGATGCTGCTGTTCGTTCCTGGCAGACTGCTTCTCATTCTGTTTTGCATATGTAAATATGACCCTGGGGATAGTCTCCCTAAGGGTGATGGGGGAAACCAGACGTGGACTCCTTGCCCAATGTGCTTAGAGGGATATGGCTGCACCTCACTGACGAGGCCCAAAGGAGGCCGAAACGATCGTCTGGGGTTGTCATGTTCCTTGTTCAGAGGAGAATTGCCTGGTATTTCGGGGCTGGACTGACCATGTCGGCGGGATCAGACTGATATACTACAGGAAAGTTTTCCTCTGTGAAAGCACAATTGGGCAGAAAGAAGCTACTACCAGGTGGTAACCGGGCCATAGAACAAGCTATTGATGCTGCTGTTCGTTCCTGGCAGACTGCTTCTCATTCTGTTTTGCATATGTAAATATGACCCTGGGGATAGTCTCCCTAAGGGTGATGGGGGAAACCAGACGTGGACTCCTTGCCCAATGTGCTTAGAGGGATATGGCTGCACCTCACTGACGAGGCCCAAAGGAGGCCGAAACGATCGTCTGGGGTTGTCATGTTCCTTGTTCAGAGGAGAATTGCCTGGTATTTCAGGGCTGGACTGACCATGTCGGCGGGATCAGACTGATATACTACAGGAAAGTTTTCCTCTGTGAAAGCACAATTGGGCAGAAAGAAGCTACTACCAGGTGGTAACCGGGCCATAGAACAAGCTATTGATGCTGCTGTTCGTTCCTGGCAGACTGCTTCTCATTCTGTTTTGCATATGTAAATATGACCCTGGGGATAGTCTCCCTAAGGGTGATGGGGGAAACCAGACGTGGACTCCTTGCCCAATGTGCTTAGAGGGATATGGCTGCACCTCACTGACGAGGCCCAAAGGAGGCCGAAACGATCGTCTGGGGTTGTCATGTTCCTTGTTCAGAGGAGAATTGCCTGGTATTTCGGGGCTGGACTGACCATGTCGGCGGGATCAGACTGATATACTACAGGAAAGTTTTCCTCTGTGAAAGCACAATTGGGCAGAAAGAAGCTACTACCAGGTGGTAACCGGGCCATAGAACAAGCTATTGATGCTGCTGTTCGTTCCTGGCAGACTGCTTCTCATTCTGTTTTGCATATGTAAATATGACCCTGGGGATAGTCTCCCTAAGGGTGATGGGGGAAACCAGACGTGGACTCCTTGCCCAATGTGCTTAGAGGGATATGGCTGCACCTCACTGACGAGGCCCAAAGGAGGCCGAAACGATCGTCTGGGGTTGTCATGTTCCTTGTTCAGAGGAGAATTGCCTGGTATTTCGGGGCTGGACTGACCATGTCGGCGGGATCAGACTGATATACTACAGGAAAGTTTTCCTCTGTGAAAGCACAATTGGGCAGAAAGAAGCTACTACCAGGTGGTAACCGGGCCATAGAACAAGCTATTGATGCTGCTGTTCGTTCCTGGCAGACTGCTTCTCATTCTGTTTTGCATATGTAAATATGACCCTGGGGATAGTCTCCCTAAGGGTGATGGGGGAAACCAGACGTGGACTCCTTGCCCAATGTGCTTAGAGGGATATGGCTGCACCTCACTGACGAGGCCCAAAGGAGGCCGAAACGATCGTCTGGGGTTGTCATGTTCCTTGTTCAGAGGAGAATTGCCTGGTATTTCGGGGCTGGACTGACCATGTCGGCGGGATCAGACTGATATACTACAGGAAAGTTTTCCTCTGTGAAAGCACAATTGGGCAGAAAGAAGCTACTACCAGGTGGTAACCGGGCCATAGAACAAGCTATTGATGCTGCTGTTCGTTCCTGGCAGACTGCTTCTCATTCTGTTTTGCATATATATAATATATATCTATATGATCTAAGTAGGTCTCTAATACTCAATATGAATAAGTTATTCAGTGTGAAAAACTTTCATCTAATATCATTTAACAAAATGAAATAAGTTCCGTTGTAGTTTATTGTAATATTATTTTCAAGTTCAGAGCAATGCAAGCCCCAAATGAATACTTATGGATTGATTCCTTAGTGATTATAAAAGTCTATTATTGTAAATTATTAAATCACTATGTGTTCTCTGCAATCCAAACCAATGTAGTAAATAACAATTGTGTGGTAAATGTAGCTGTCTGTTGTGTGATCACTAAGTAGTTCGAAAATTAGAACGCATTATATTCTTGTTCGATCACCATTCAAACAGACATTTCTTATAATGCAGCTATATCTGTTATAGCCCCGAGTGTGCTTGTGGTAAAATATACAAAGTCTGTAGCAAAGTAAAGATATAGTAATGAATGTGTATAATATCAAAGTAAATTGTGCTACAATTCTTCACAAGTTAGATAAACATTCATACGTTGAAACTATATCTGTTATAACCCAAAGTGTGTATGTAGTTAGTCACGCTGAGTTTGTGACAAAGTAGCGATATAGTGATAAGTGATATAATTGAAACTAGTGCTATGGTTATTCACCAGTTAAATGAACATTCATTCGCTTTTTCGTTTTGGCACACATTTAATCAGAAATTAAGATATTAATAACGGTCTGGCACAACCCAGACTATATCAGAGGTTAATGTTCCTCAGCTAATGAGTACCACATAAATACGCATTCATAGGGTGCTTTGTTAACAGTTATATTGAGTCCGGCACAACCTGGGCTGTTTGTGTCATGCAAGTAGTTGATCACGCTGAGTTTATAGCAAAGTGATGGTATAATAATGAATGGTATAAATATAACTTATGCTACGGTTATTCACTGGTTATCCAACTGATCACAACTTTCACGTTTCTTTTTCTTCCCCTACCCTCTCCTCACTTTCACTGAATTCCCATCCCGAGCCCAGATTGAACACTAACGCTTAGAAAATTGTGGGCCAATAACAATAATATATTTACATAAAAGCAGTAAATTAGGTCACATATTTAAAGTAAACTTCACTTACCTTATACAAATAACATCATATTACCGTTACTAGCACAAGAAACTACTATTATTATTTTTATTTATTTTTATCAAAAACAACTGATACTCTATAATGAATCTACATAATACATGCGACTGATAAATATCATCTCTATGAAATAATATAAGATTTTAGATAGAGATCGATATATACATACACATATTGCTGCAATGGACATAGAATTTAATTTATTGGTCCAAATAATGATAAATGAATAAATAATAAAAATATTCATGCAATTTTCCTATATAGGAGAACTGAATGTAACGAAGAATATTGCGTGTCAATTAGTTATAAGAAAATATAACAATTAAGAATCATTTATTGACAAGATGAATATATGCTATATAGCTTCAATTTCATACTAGCAATATCACTATAACATAACATTGATCATGTTCTGATCTTATTACTAAGGAGACAATCTGGAACACGAGAATCCAATTACATCATTGGATAGAATAGCCGTCTATCAATAAACCGATATACAGTACAAATACCTATCACAGTGGAGCGGGGGCGGGACTTCCGGTTCAACAGGGTTTAAATCCCCGTGAAATCGGCGGCTCGCTGCCTTTGATAAAGCCCTGTCGGGCGAAACGCGTCAGGGGAGAGTGCTGAACTCGTTCACACTCTAATGTTGTGTTATTTTACAAAAGTTTTCCTCTGTGAAAGCACAATTGGGCAGAAAGAAGCTACTACCAGGTGGTAACCGGGCCATAGAACAAGCTATTGATGCTGCTGTTCGTTCCTGGCAGACTGCTTCTCATTCTGTTTTGCATATATATAATATATATCTATATGATCTAAGTAGGTCTCTAATACTCAATATGAATAAGTTATTCAGTGTGAAAAACTTTCATCTAATATCATTTAACAAAATGAAATAAGTTCCATTGTAGTTTATTGTAATATTATTTTCAAGTTCAGAGCAATGCAAGCCCCAAATGAATACTTATGGATTGATTCCTTAGTGATTATAAAAGTCTATTATTGTAAATTATTAAATCACTATGTGTTCTCTGCAATCCAAACCAATGTAGTAAATAACAATTGTGTGGTAAATGTAGCTGTCTGTTGTGTGATCACTAAGTAGTTCGAAAATTAGAACGCATTATATTCTTGTTCGATCACCATTCAAACAGACATTTCTTATAATGCAGCTATATCTGTTATAGCCCCGAGTGTGCTTGTGGTAAAATATACAAAGTCTGTAGCAAAGTAAAGATATAGTAATGAATGTGTATAATATCAAAGTAAATTGTGCTACAATTCTTCACAAGTTAGATAAACATTCATACGTTGAAACTATATCTGTTATAACCCAAAGTGTGTATGTAGTTAGTCACGCTGAGTTTGTGACAAAGTAGCGATATAGTGATAAGTGATATAATTGAAACTAGTGCTATGGTTATTCACCAGTTAAATGAACATTCATTCGCTTTTTCGTTTTGGCACACAGTTATTCAGAAATTAAGATATTAATAACGGTCTGGCACAACCCAGACTATATCAGAGGTTAATGTTCCTCAGCTAATGAGTACCACATAAATACGCATTCATAGGGTGCTTTGTTAACAGTTATATTGAGTCCGGCACAACCTGGGCTGTTTGTGTCATGCAAGTAGTTGATCACGCTGAGTTTATAGCAAAGTGATGGTATAATAATGAATGGTATAAATATAACTTATGCTACGGTTATTCACTGGTTATCCAACTGATCACAACTTTCACGTTTCTTTTTCTTCCCCTACCCTCTCCTCACTTTCACTGAATTCCCATCCCGAGCCCAGATTGAACACTAACGCTTAGAAAATTGTGGGCCAATAACAATAATATATTTACATAAAAGCAGTAAATTAGGTCACATATTTAAAGTAAACTTCACTTACCTTATACAAATAACATCATATTACCGTTACTAGCACAAGAAACTACTATTATTATTTTTATTTATTTTTATCAAAAACAACTGATACTCTATAATGAATCTACATAATACATGCGACTGATAAATATCATCTCTATGAAATAATATAAGATTTTAGATAGAGATCGATATATACATACACATATTGTTGCAATGGACATAGAATTTAATTTATTGGTCCAAATAATGATAAATGAATAAATAATAAAAATATTCATGCAATTTTCCTATATAGGAGAACTGAATGTAACGAAGAATATTGCGTGTCAATTAGTTATAAGAAAATATAACAATTAAGAATCATTTATTGACAAGATGAATATATGCTATATAGCTTCAATTTCATACTAGCAATATCACTATAACATAACATTGATCATGTTCTGATCTTATTACTAAGGAGACAATCTGGAACACGAGAATCCAATTACATCATTGGATAGAATAGCCGTCTATCAATAAACCGATATACAGTACAAATACCTATCACAGTGGAGCGGGGGCGGGACTTCCGGTTCAACAGGGTTTAAATCCCCGTGAAATCGGCGGCTCGCTGCCTTTGATAAAGCCCTGTCGGGCGAAACGCGTCAGGGGAGAGTGCTGAACTCGTTCACACTCTAATGTTGTGTTATTTTAAATAGCCCTGTACCTTGTCTCTATGTGCTGCTAGAGTTACCCTTATATGAGAGCCTTTATACTCGATACCACTTGGATCTCATTGAGATCAGAAATAACTGCCTGAATCGCTTTAACAATTCGAAAAGCTTTTTACAAGATTGTAATTAGATTGCTACCTCATTATTATTCGAGTAATACTTAATATATATATAATCTGGGTTGTGCCAGACGTATCTAAATAGCTATATTAATTACAGAATGAATGCAAGCCGACAACTGAACAATGAATGAATGTTTGTTCAAACCTCCTGATAATTGTAGCGTAAATTTAACCTACTAGCTAAGAAATTTTACTGATACAAATAGCCCAGGTTGTGCTGGACTTAATATAACTATTAACAAAGTACCCAATGAAAGATTGTGTATGTGATGCCTACTAGCTGAGCAGTATTAACTAACAATACAGTCTGGGTTGTGCCAGACTTTTAGTACTAACTTACTTTCTAAATGACTGTGTGTTAACCCCTTAATGACCACAATGTACCCTGTATGTCACTGGTCGTTAAGGGTTTTTTCAGCACATAATAGCACAAGTCTAGCAAGAACACGCTATTAATGCACTCCCTCCAGCAGGCTTTGTGGAATAGAGCAGTCTCAACGCTGGTGGCAAGACCGCGCTATAAAACAATCAAGTCCCAAAAAAAGGCCAGCGACATACAGGGGTTAAAAACGGAATGGTGAATGTATGTTTATTCAACCAGTGAACAACCGCAACACAAGTTACATTGATACCATTTATCACTATACCGTCACTTTGTTACAAACTCAGCATGACTAAGTACGTATGTGACACAAACAGCCTAGGTTGTGCCGGATTCTAAGTACCCGATGATAGTTTGTTTATGTGGTGACTACTAGCTGAGTAGTATTAACTTAAATTATAGTCAGGGTTGTGCCAGACTTTTATTACTAACCCAGGCCTCGCTTCCATTGAGTCGTAATTCAGTTTGCATGCACTCGCAAACCGATAAATATGCTGTCGGAAGCAATATCGTTTATCGACTGTTTCCAATGGCGCGTTATACCTCAATATCGCCAGCCGGACTTCGGCTGCCGAAAAGATCTTCGCGTCCCATAGAAAGTAATAGAAGCCGTTAATTGATAAATTATACCAGGTTTCCAATGAAAGCGCTAACTGTTAATACACTGTCGGAGGATGTCGATACATTGAGAAATATTACCCCCAGCTCAACTAGATGTAAAAGAGGAAAATTGTGCTTTTTGAGACCTATTTTCTATTGAAATTATAAAACTTGCAAATAATTCAAGTGTTTTAATGTAGAAATAAATTGTTATAAGTAATATTTATTGTTGTCTCATGTATAGAAATAGTTGAACTTATATTGTAATAGAAATATCAGTATATATTTAAATATAATAATATATGCAACAACATATCTACAGAATGCAAACTAGACCTATGCCTAGGGCAGCAATAAATATTACTTATATTTATGAAGTGTTAAATATAATTATATTAGAAAATAGTATTTGAATGTTAAAAATATGGATAAGTGTTTCTTTATTTTTCTTGAGAGGTGATCACCGGTAAGGAGCACGGACGTTAAACGTAAATTCTATAGTGTAAGGTCGGGTTACCTTAGCAACTAATTGATTTTCAAGAAATCCGACATCAGATGGAAGCGTTAACACAACGTTAACTTACAGCTACACGAAAAGAGCGACTGCACGCTATCCGCAAAATATTTCAATGGAAACCTGGTACTAAAATGGAGCCGTAAATTACTTTTAGCTGTCGGCCGCTTCGGTAGCTTACGGCTCCATTTTTAACGACTCAATGGAAGCGAGGCCTTAGTTTCCAAATGACTGTATGCTTAAAACGGAATGATGAATGTATGTTTATTTAACCAGTGAATAACCGTAGCATAAGTTATATTTATACCATTCATTATTATACCATCACTTTGCTATAAACTCAGCGTGATCAACTACGTGCATGACACAAACAGCCCAGGTTGTGCCGGACTCAATATAACTGTTAACAAAGCACCCTATGAATGCGTGTTTATGTGGTACTCATTAGCTGAGGAACATTAACCTCTGATATAGTCTGGGTTGTGCCAGACCGTTATTAATATCTTAATTTCTGAATAACTGTGTGCCAAAATGAAAAAGCGAATGAATGTTCATTTAACTGGTGAATAACCATAGCACTAGTTTCAATTATATCACTTATCACTATATCGCTACTTTGTCACAAACTCAGCGTGACTAACTACATACACACTTTGGGTTATAACAGATATAGTTTCAACGTATGAATGTTTATCTAACTTGTGAAGAATTGTAGCACAATTTACTTTGATATTATACACATTCATTACTATATCTTTACTTTGCTACAGACTTTGTATATTTTACCACAAGCACACTCGGGGCTATAACAGATATAGCTGCATTATAAGAAATGTCTGTTTGAATGGTGATCGAACAAGAATATAATGCGTTCTAATTTTCAAACTACTTAGTGATCACACAACAGACAGCTACATTTACCACACAATTGTTATTTACTACATTGGTTTGGATTGTAGAGAACACATAGTGATTTAATAATTTACAATAATAGACTTTTATAATCACTAAGGAATCAATCCATAAGTATTCATTTGGGGCTTGCTTTGCTCTGAACTTGAAAATCATATTACAATAAACTACAACGGAACTTATTTCATTTTGTTAAATGATATTAGATGAAAGTTTTTCACACTGAATAACTTATTCATATTGAGTATTAGAGACCTACTTAGATCATATAGATATATATTATATATACACAGATAACTTAAATTGACATCCACAGAATTGTGTATGTCTGTAATCTAACAGTATACTCAATAGTACGATTGAATACCTTTGAGCTTAATTCAGGCTATTTACTTTGAACAAGAGTTCATGAGCTCTTGATTGTTAATATTTACTTTATGGTAACATTAGCCAGCGGAAATCACAGGTTATATAAGAGATCACTAATAATGGAGAATTTATAGAGGCCTAATTATAATATTATGTGAGCCTATGATTATTTACCTCTGAGATCTTGGTACTGGAGTGCATTTTAATTGTATGTGTACTAACCAAACAAATTTGTTTTTTTAATTGTATCATTAAAAGTTATTTTTAAAAAAAAATCCTGGTGGGAATCCTGCTCCTTAGTTTAAGGCGCGAGTGCTACAAGTGCATACTTTGGGAATCTTGGTATCCTATATATCAACCTTCCTTTGTGTTCAGAAATTAAAACTTACCTGTAGAATTAAATTAAACTAATTTTAAACTATTAATTAATCTACCCTAACTATTATACTACAATTAAACTAGCAATTAAATAAACTAAATGACATATTATAAAATCCAAACCCTACTACAATTATTTAAATTTACTATTAAACCTTATTAAAAGTACTAAATTACCAAAAAACACTGTTACAAAAACCCCCTACTAAATTGCGAAAAATAAAAAACGACATTATCAAAAATAAAAAAGAATTACACCTAATCTAATAACCCTATCAAAATAAAAAAGCACCCCCAAATAAAAAAAACCCTACCCTACAATAAACTACCAATGGCCCTTAAAAGGGCCTTTTGTGGGGCATTGTCTCAATGAAATCAGCTCTTTTACCTGTAAAAAAAATACAAACACCCCAACAGTAAAACCCACCACCCAACCAACCAACCCCCTCAAATAAAAAAAACATATCTAAAATAACCTAAGCTCCCCATTGCCCTGAAATATGATTTGAGCAGCTCTTATTCTATTATCTGTTCCAATCAGCCAATAGGATGAGAGTTCAATCCTATTGGCTTTTTGGAACAGCCAATAGGATGAGAGCTGCTCAAATCCTATTGGCTGAATGGAACAGCTAATAGGATTTTAGCAGCTCTAATCCTATTGGCTGATTGAAATCTTTCAGCCAATAGGAATGCAAGGGACACCATCTTGGATGACGTCACTTGCATTGAAGTTCCAGTTTATGGCGGCGACCGTATTAAGAGGATGCTCCACGCCGGATGTCTTCTGGATGGACCCGCTCCACGCCATATGGATGAAGATAGAAGAGGCCGCCTGAATGAAGACTTCTTGGATGGATCCTTCAAGCGGGACTTCAATAACTGTAAGTGGATCCTCTGGGGTTAGTGTTAGGTTTATTTAAGGTTTTTTGGGTGGGTTTTATTTTTTTTATTAAGGTCTGGGCATGTAATAGAGCTAAATGCCCTTTTAAGGGCAATGCCCATTCAAATGCCCTTTTCAGGGCAATGGGGAGCTTAGGTTATTTTAGATTTGGGTTGGTTGGGTGGTGGGTTTTACTGTTGGGGGTGTTTGTATTTTTTATTACAGGTAAAAGCTGATTTCTTTGGGGCTATGCCCCACAAAAGACATTTTTAAGGGACATTGGTAGTTTATTGTAGGCTAGGTTTTTTTATTTGTGGGCGGCTTTTTTATTTTGATAGGGCTATTAGATTAGGTGTAATTCTTTTTTATTTTTGATAATTTAGTGTTTGTTTGTTTTTGTAACTTAGTGTTTATTTTTTCTGTAATTTAGTAATTTGTAATAAGGTTTAATTGTATATTTAAATAATTTTAGTAGGGATAGGGTTTTTAATTAATTAATGTAATTTAGTTAATTTAATTAGTAGTTTAATTTAATTGTAGTGTAATAGTTAGGCTAGGTTAATTAATATTTTAAAATAGTTCATTTTAATTCTACAGGTAAGCTTAAATTTATTTGAAGATAGGGATGTTGTAATTTTAATTTAAAGTTAGCGGGTTGTTAGGTTTAGGGGTTAATAGCTTAATTTATTTTATGTGATGTGGGGGGCTTACGGTTTAGGGGTTGATAGGTTTAGTTAGTGGTAGTGATGTGGGAGGCCAGAGGTTTAGGGGTTAATACTTTTATTTAGGTTAAGCCGGGGTCGGGGAACAGCGGAATAGGGGTTAATACATTTATTTAGGTTGCGGCGGGGTCGGGGAGCGGTGGGATAGGAGTTAATACTTTTATTTAGGTTGTGGCAGTATCGGGAGCAGCGGAATAGGAGTTTATACATTTATTTAGGTTTCGTTGGGGTTGGGAAGTGGCGGGATAGGGGTTAATAACTTTATGTTGCGGCGCGGTGTCAGGAAGCGGCGGGTTAGGGGTTAAACATTTTAGCATTTGACGTTTAATGACAGGGTATAAATAAAGTTTGGAAAAAGCAGAATAGATGCGAGATCGATGACTGCTAGTTAACAACAGCCCGATGCTCATCACCCCGTAGTTGGTGCACATCTTTTTGTCCGGCTTTTTTCATAACTAAGGAGAGCATATTGAGATATGTGGCCGCAATGTTAGGCGATTTTAGGCGAGCGTATTGGTGCCGGCGACTGCAGCATAGTTGACAGCTTGATAGATATCCCCCGTGGTGTACATCTGCCAAAAGGCCACCTACAATTTGTGTATTGAGGAGGAAAGAATTCTGCATGGCTTTAAATATAGAATTTCTACAGCATTGTCAAATAATCATAAAAACACTGCTGCATATTGCTAAAAATTTTATGTTTTTATGGACCCCTGGCACCACCATATAACTACTACCGCACTGAAGTTACAATCCGAAATTGCACAAAGAAATAAAAAACATTTACTAAGTAAGTCCTACCTCCTCTGCAAATGAAAGTGATCTGCCGTCTGACTCAGACACACACTGTACAAACTGATGGGCCAAGTCTGTCTCACACTGTGCATAGTGGTTTAGTGCACACTCAGAAATCCTCTCAAATGCTAATACTTTACTCCTTGTAATAACATTTCACACGCTCAATAGCACTCTGCTGTAGTACCCTCTGGTGGCTGCCAAAATAATAAAAAAAAATATATATTTTTTAAATAAGTTGTTCTTGCCTCATGGGGCCCCCTGGCCCATTGGGCCCCTGACAGGAGTCACCCCTGTCACCCCCTGATGGCGACCCTGATTATACCCCAATGATCACATATTCCGCCCTGAGGAGTATTGTAGATCTTTACAAATAAATAATACTACAAATAACATACAAAACAAAGCAGTACAAGTGTTTGTGATTGTCCTTTGAAGACATCAATCTTTTTATACTGACAAATCAATTCCCTATATCTTATTTCAAAATGCAAATATTATAAGAAATAGTGCTGATCAAACCCTTTTGTAATTCGTACAAAGATTTTATTTTTCTTAATATTAACGCCAAAAGCGAGTTTATTTGAAAAGTTTTGGATATTAAATGTAATAAAAACTGAAGTCTTTTGTTTCAATATGGACAACTCCCTCTGCTAATAAATTATAACTGGATTGAATTTAATAATGTAATAGATTCGGCTTAAGAATTATAATTGTATCAGAGCTTGCCAGGTAACTATATACCGTTGACCAAGGGCACGGCTTGTATTAAATTATGTTAATGGAGATTATATCAGAGAAGACTTGCACCTTGCTCAACAAAATATTTCTCTTACAAAACACCTGTGTTTGCTTGGCAGAACATTACTTCAAGGTAATCAGTTATGAAAATAAAATATTTTTGTATTGTATTCATAAATTCATTTTAAATCATCATATTTGAATTACCTGTTAAATCTGATGAATTTATGTTGACTTAGATGTTTACATTATATTATACTTTCATTTTTATCTATTTTGTTTGTTACCATTTCATTTGTATATGATTTAAAAATATATTGTACATTCATATTTAAAGGGACATGAGAGTAGTTGTATCACATACTTTGCAAAGGGGATTTTACAAAGATTTTGAAGGGATAGTCTAGTCAAAATTAAACTTTCATGATTCAGATAGAGCATGCAATTTTCTAATTTACTCCTATTATCAATTTTCTTTGTTCTCTTGATATCTTTATTTGAAAAAGCAAGAATGTAAGCTTAGGAGCTGGGCTATTTTTGGTTCAGAACCTGGGTAGCCCTTGCTGATTGGTGTATAAAGATATCAAGAGAATGAAAAAAAATGATAATAGGAGTAAATTAGAAAGTTGCCTAAAAATTGCATGCTCTATCTGAATCATGAAAGTTTAATTTTGACTAGACTATCCCTTTAACAGACCTACACAGAACTAAAAGATGCTAATCCCAAAGGAAATGTAAAATAACTAATTAATTCAATATTGATAATAATGTCTAATATAAAAGGAGTTTTCGCTAAACAGTTAATATTGACACCGGTGCGGTTAGTTCATAACATTTTGAATAATTGTATAATTAACCTTTTTTGAAAAGTTCAAATAATAAAGTTCAAATAATAAGCATTCTAATTTCAAATAAGAAATGGCAACAGTTGTCTATGATAAAACTTTCACAAAGTTAAAAACAAATTTATGAGCAACTAGTGGACACAAGGTTTGTCCCTGGAACTGAGGTTTAGGTGAAAGATTATTAAGTATTTCTTACATTTTATTTGAAAACATTTATGAAACACATTTGTCACACAATCAACCTATGGTTATTAGGTAATTATGAATATAGTAGGAGTTAATAGCCTTTACTTAGGTTATTGTGGGATCTATAAAATCACAATAGGTTAATTTGTCTTTGAAATTATGTCTCCTTCTTTCATACTGGGAGTAAGGTCAGAGTTAAAATATTGGGTTAAGGAAACTCACAGAGATTCTAGATTTTTATGCTTTGCTCCATCTTTGTTAGGTCTTGTCGTTGTTTTCCCTGACACAAATATCTACAGTCAAGGAATACACAGGTTCTTTGTTGAGACTTTTGTTTATTGATCACGTACCAAGTTGATCAACATGGGAGAATTATGCAGACAGCAAATTCTGAAGCTGGGCAGTCCAGCATTCAGTTTTAACAGAGTACAACAGGTTACGTAATCAACATGTATCCACCAGTAATATTCAACTTAAAGATCCCTTCATCTAGTTGCTGGGCAAAATACCTATTCTAATACATCTGTTTTCCTATACTTGTTACAGTTTACAAGAATGAGGAACAATTCAACGAGTTAGTTTCCATTTGAACCACCTGTCAGCTAAATAGCATACACTCTGTTTGACCTAGCCTTGTTTCATGTGCACTGGCCTAGTGCACAGAAAACCATTCATGTGACTTCTCTAATTTTGGACAGGGAGAGAAATACAGCAATTAACTGTTATCCCACATATGATTGCCTGGCCCAATGTTACATGCAGAGATGTAACATGCTCACATGGCAGGAGTTTTCAAACAAGATAGAAGACAAGACAATAAGACACAAATAAAGCATGAGCAAACATATTCACTGTGGCCTATCTGACTGGAAAGCCCCTTAAAAATAACCAGCTACCTCCATTATTTTACAGTCTGAAAGGTGCTTTGGGGATGTAAGCGACTTACTGGTGGTTCCCCATTCGGCTCTTCTGGTCTCGGCAAATACTCAGAGTAGCTGCTTCCACTCTAGTCCTCCTGCTCCTGCCTGCAGCTTCCCTAGGTACGAGCGGTCCACACGCTGCCAGAATTGTAAGGGACTATGTCCTAATTAACTGAACTCCCACCTGGAAGAGTCAGGTGTGGGAGTTCCTATAAAAGCTCATTCTGTCTTTCATTCTGTGCTGAGTTATTGCCTTACCTACCTTGTTGCTGGGTCTAGAGATCAAGCATTCTTACATGATATCTATGTATGCTCACCTTGCTCCTGAGACCAAGAATACTTACCTTGTACCTGCGTATGCACACCTTGGTCCAGAGACCAATCATACTTACCTTGTACCTGCATATTTACACCTTGGTCCAGAGACCAAGCATACTTACCTTGTACCTGCGTATGCTCACCTAGTTCCAGAGACCAAGCATACTCACCTGATACCTGTGTATGCTCATATTGTTCCAGAAATCAAGCATACTTACCTTGCACCTGCATATACTCACCTGGTTCTTGAAAGCCAAACAGTACCCGCTGGGTATCCTGTGCCTGCTGAGAACCCTGTGTCTACCATACCAAAAACAGTCTTGCTCAAACCAACTGTTGCTTCTGTTCCTATCTGGTATCCCTTGACCGTCTCACCAACAGTCATTACCCGCTGGGTATCCTGTGTCTGCTGAGAACCTTATGTCTACTTAACCAGAAACGGCCTTCCTAAAACCAGCTGTGCTTTCTGTTCCTATCTGGTATCCTGTGACAGTCTCACCAACAGTACCCGCTGGGTGTCTTGTGCCTGCTGAGAATCCTGTGTCTACCATACTAGAGACAACCTTCCTCAAACCAAGCTGTGCCAGCTTTATCTACCAGGTATTCTGTGACAGCCTCACCCTTACTGCACAATTAAACACCAGTGTTCATTGGTCCTTTGTTACTGCAATCTACTTACATTTTGTGAACTTTGTATTGGACTTTAGTGCGCTGCATTGGGCCTACGTTCAAACTTGCTTTTTCTGTGATCTTCAACCTGAACTACCAACTGTTTTTTTGCTTTCAAATCAGTAAAGCTTTTAAAAACACTTTCATTGTTATGTTTATCTGTTCCTGCATTTTGAGTTCTACACACCGGAACCTCCTCATAGACCCTCAGTTAATTTATGTTTTTTGTGGTAGGGGCTCTTCTCATATAGAGCTAGATTACGAGTGGAGCGCTTTCTATTAATTGCATTCACGTGCTAACTGCACTCGACATAGGCTTTTTGCACGCGCGTATTACAAGTTGAAAGTAAAAAAGTTTTTGCTTGCATGCAAAAGCTGAAGTTACAATATCATGATCATGTTAATGTATTCTCACCCAACGTATTATAACCCAGCAAGTCGCACAAACCCTATTGCATTTTCTCAAGTGCGCTAAACCGTAAATATTAATATTTTAAATTCCAATGTTCTACACATAGCAGAATATGTTCTATTTATTCATAAATAAATATTTATATATATATATAAAATAATGAGGAGTGCACTCGCCAGGACTTTTCACAAGTTTAATTCCAAAATGTACATTTTGGAATTAAACTTGTGAAAAGTCCTGGCGAGTGCACTCCTCATTATTTTCTATTTACTTATCTGCTGCACCCTGGGCATTGGAACCGGATTTCTGGAGTGCTTGTCTATCCTGAACTTTATATATATATATATATATATATATATATATATATATATATCAATGATTTTTATATATATATATATATATATATATATATACACATGTGTGTGTGTGTGTATATATATATAACACACACACACCCATAGGTATAGATACATACAGATATATATATAGGAATATCTATTTAAAAATACTTAGAACACATTCCCCTATGTGAAGAATATTGGAATGTGAAATATTTACATATTTAGTTAAACACATTTGTGGAATTTATAAAGCTGCGAGATGCAGCTTTATGTAGCTTCTGTGCAGTATCGCATAAGCTGGCTAACTAAAATCACCCTCTGCTGGCGCATGATTGCCGCATGCTAGCAAGAGGTGGCATTGCTCTAGCAGCTGCTGGTGCAATGATAAATGGCCATGATACCAGGTGGACAGGTTTGCTGGAGCAAACCTTACCCACCAGTGCTTCTTAGATGCTTCTTAGGTGCGTCTTAGGTGCTTTTTAGATGTCAGCCTTTATTAAAAATGAATATTGCATAAATATGATTTTACATGTTTTCAGCTAATTGAATGCAAAGTGTTCCAATGCACTTCTATATATGTCTTTATATGTGTACATTTATATTTATGTGTTTATATGTATATATATGTATTTATATGTGTACATTTATATTTATGTATGTATTTCTATGTTTGTGCCCTTTGCATGCCTTTTTTTTGAGACCTCATATCTTTCAGCCCTTATATCTTTTTATGCAATTAAAAAAACAAAAACCTTTTTATCAGACAGTGTTATTATGTAACTGTAGTTTTAAATGTTTTTTGATGTGTTTATGCAACTGTTTTGTCTCGAGTAGCAGTTAACTCTGAAGTCACAACAACCCAAAGCACATTAATAGGACAGTCAACACCAGAATTTTTGTTGCTTTAAAAGATAGATAATCCCTTAATTACCCATCCCCCAGTTTTGCATAACTAGCATAGTTATAATAATACACGTTTTACCTCTATATTTACCTTGTATCTAAGCCCCTTATTTCAGTTCTTTTGACAGACTTGCATTTTAGCCAATCAATGCTGACTCCTCTGTAAATTCACATGCATGAGCTCAATGTTATCTATATGAAACACATGAATTAATGCCCTGTAGTGGTGAAAAACTTTCAAAATGCATTTAGATTAGAGGCGGCCTTCAAGGTCTAAGAAATTAGCATATGAACCTCCTAGGTTTAGCTTTCAACTAAGAAAATCAAGAGAACAAAGTAAAATTGGTGATAAAAGTAAATTGGAAAGTTGTTTAAAATTACATGTCCTATTTGAATCATGAAAGATTTTTTTTGGACTTGACTGTCCCTTTAAATTCCATTTTGCTCAAGCAAACACATTTACTTTTTAATCTGTAATATGCTTGCTACTTCCGTTAGGCGCAAAGAACCGCAATATACCCATTATCGCTTGTGGTTGTGTGCAACAGTTATTGCGCCACTCATACTCTGGCTCAATATGTGAAGTTTCCATTGTACCAGATTACATGGGACCCCACAATTCAATAGCATTTTGGTGAAGCAGGGTCAGAGAAACCATATATGTGTTAGTTATAGTTTAATTTCAACTGGGCGTTACATGTTAAATGTTATCAAAGGTTTGGAATAATTCAACCAATTTGGATGAAAGTTTGACAGTGAGTCTGCCCATCCTCAATCTTAATTGGTTAATATTATAAAATCAATCAGGACTGGGTTAATCCTTTATGTACCAAATGGAAGACAGCCATACAAATCATGGAACACTACGTATTTGGAGCCTTCTGATGGTCGAAATAGGAATTGACTGTTTTTTGTTTAAAGCTGGGTTAGTTTTTAGGTTGTGGTGATTTGGTTTCAGGGGAGTTATTATAGTGAGATTACACTTAATAGGGATACCTTTGGCTAACTTTGGTGGTGGTATTGGGTAGGAGAGGGATTTATATGTATTGGATGGGGTGCTTTGTAATGGGGGAATCCGCTAGTGAGCCAGGATTGTGACTGGGAATGGATTTTATTAGTGTTAATAACATTGGTGTGTCATGGTTATGGTTAATATAGTCCTGGGGTGGTTACGGTTAAGTGGCAATGACAAAATGGTGTCCTAGTTAGGGTAATTGCACACAGTTACAGTGCTAAATATATTATGCATTCCCAGTTAGGATTTATCGTGGCTTATGGGATGCTTAATAATTACTTAAATATAAGTGATCATTATTATCTGACCAATCTGATTTTATGGGAGTTACCGGTTCAGTCACAGAAAGTTGTAACATGACTGAGATCTAGCCCTCTGTAAATTAGGCAATATTTTAGGATTTTTTAGCGGTTATATGTCCTAGTTCCTTATCTAAATTATAACTTTTGCTTTTTTCCTGTCACAAATTGGCATACTTCTCAAACCCTGCTAGAAAGCACAATTTTCATATTTCCTATTTTATGCTAAATAGCAACAAGTGTGACAACATTCTTTCATTCTTTCAAATTTTGGAGATCTGCCGCATTATTTAAGGCGCATTACAATTTAATTACATTTGTCCATGAAATGATTTGAGTATTTTCTTTTATTAACTGGCTTGAAAAGTGTGACAGATCAAACTGGCGTTCTTCTTTGCTTCTTTTGAACAATGATAAAGAAGAAACAAGTGCTATAGCTTTGAATTCCAGAACTATTGTCCAATATTTTTCTTGGAAAGAGCCGCACTGGGAACCCAAGTAGGGCAGTCTGAGTTTGTAGCTAAAATCTTAATGAAACTTATATTCATTAAAGCTATCCATGTTGTTTGAATAGGGCCTTACAGCTTGTAACTTCAAACATTTTTCAATGCCTTGTTGCTATCATGCTCATATTTATTAAGTTTTATTGCTCTATAGTTTTTCATTAGCGCTGCAGAATCTGTTGGCGCTCTACAAATAACCGATAATAATAATTAGACACTCAGCATTTGGTAGGCAAAAGTGAGAGAAGCCCTAAAACTACATAAAGTAAAACTATGAAAGAAAACAAAGCCAGACATGAGCCAGAAAAAAACAGAATACAGCCTATTCAAAATCTAGCGTATTATAATATCTGTTTGATATTCAGGTACCCACTAATCAAAACCATGCAAAGCAGCATGTTTCAAGTATATGCTGTTACATACACAACTTTTGACCAGGTACATAGATTGTTCTATTCAGGACCACTGTAAGATATTGTCCTACAAGGCCAAAACAAACGGGCGCCCCATAGTGTTGACCATTGCTTCTCAACTGTGGTTCTCAAGTACCCCCAACAGGCCAGGTTTTCATTATAGCTGAAATAGTGCACAGGTGAAATAATCAGCTGATGGGTGAGAGCAGGTTTAGTAACCATGGATTGATCAGCTGATTATTACACCTGTGCACTGGTTCAGTTACCATGAAAACCTGATCTGTTGGGGGTACTTGAGGACCAGGGTTGAGAAACACAGTTGTAGCCTATGTGATTTATGAAACAAATAAAAAAATCTCAATTGGGTCACTCACAAGTGAGATGGTACTATATAGATGAATAGTGCAAATAGGCAGGCTGAATATCGCAGCCACCAGCTGGCTGGTGCTCCTGGCTACAACCTCCAGGGGAATTCCTCCTTAGACACGAGAGTCTCCAATATCCGGCCACAGACAATCAGGAGAAATCCAGCAGCCACTTTCCACATAGATACATGATTTTCCCACTCCTATAGAAGAGGAGCTGCCCTGGTGACTTTGATTATTCTTCTGGATCAGATACAGGGATTTTTTCATTTATTTTAAGTATTGTGTGAACTTTTATTATTATTATTCTTTATTTATAAAGCGCCAACAGATTCCGCAGCACTGGTATAACACCCCCTGATTACTTTGTATATAAAGTGACTTTGTTGTTGTGACACTATTTTTGGATTTTGGATGTTTCTTGCATTTACACACATACTTCACAATATGCAGTCAAAAGGCATGTTCTTAAACAGATCACTGTACACGGATTTTCTATTCATTTTTTTAGTACTTTTATCAAGTTGCAGCGTACTGTTTGTGGAAAGTGGTTGCTGGATATTTCTTGATTTTCTTCTTAATGATTATTATTAATTGTTTTTAATGTGTATTATTAATTGTTCTGAAAAAAAAAGAACAATGAGATGGTGCATATATTAGAAAAAAACTCTCGACATTTGCAGACCTAACGGTAGTTTGGAAAATGCACAACAGTGTGTGCTCATAAGAAGTAGACATGTGCATGGGAAAAAATTCGGTTTGGATCGATTCAGAATTTTTCGATGTTCGGTTCGGATCGATTCGAATTTGGAAAATTTTGAGTCGATTCATTTCGAATTTGTTTCAGATTAATTCGGATTAGAAGAAATTCGGCTGGATTCGGTTCAATTCGGAAATTCGGAATTTCGGTAAGTGTTAGGTGGGATTAGACTAGTATTATGTACTGTATATTAGGTGTAACCCATAGCAGAGTGATAGAACCTAATATACTGTACAATACTAGTGTAATCCATGGCCATCCGAATTTACCGAATAAATCCGAAGTAATTTGGATTTATTCGCGAAATTCAGCAGTATTTTAATTTGGAAATTCGGTTCGATCCAAATTGCCGAATTTTCCGAATTTCCGAATCGAACCGAACCGAATTGCACATATCTAATAAGAAGGCACTTTAGGTCCTTGGGATTTTGTATGTTATAGCCCACAGCGAGCAAGCATGTCTAACAAATAGTGTAAGATGAGATGCAAATTACTTTCTTTACTCTGTGTGCTTTTTTTTTTTTCCTCAGGAGTCTTCAAAGCCAAACTGTTAAATGTGATGTGACTTCCTAGTGGAAATTGATGTATAATATAATCATAAAAAACAGAATATTACAAAACATTTTTAGCTCTCCCCCACCTGAGCGCTTATTTGCCAGCTTGCTATCAACTACCTGAACTTTATACATCATTATAGAGATCTTAATAAGAAAAAAGAAATCTTATTTGAAGTTATTATTCCATTTTTACCAGTTCAACTGATTGATAGAGACATTTAATATGGAAAGGATTAGACTAACTATGAAAGTGTGGATGATCAGAAACATATTTGCCTGCAGATATGATCTGTAATTGCCAACAAAACAGGAATACATAGGATCTGTTTAAACTTAGGCATCCTTTTATCATTTTCAGTGTTGCTTATTGTAATATAACAGTTGTTATTTCAAATGCACAAGACAAGGGTGTATAGTTGTGTCATATGGTATTTATCCTGAAATGCAAAGGAACAAGTAATCACATGAGAAAAGTTTACAGTTAAATATGCATTCTAAACCCATACCATAACATTTGCCTGTTTGCATAAAACATTAACAATTCAACACACTACATAATAGGATCATGCTGTTGCAGCACTATACAGTTTTGCAAGGAATGTTTTACAGGGACATTAAAGTCCAAATTAAACTTCTATGAAAAGAAAAAAAAAAACATACCAGTCTAGAATTTTTAGGATTTTTGCTATCACTCCATTTAAACAGTATTTGAGCCTTGTTAATTTTATTTACCTGTCAAAACTATATATATATTTTAAGTAGACAACCCAAGGTATTGATGTAGGCCCATTTTGGTATATTTCATGTTACAATTTCACTGCCAAATGTGATTAAATAAAAAAAATAATTAACTTTCTCACTTAAATCATTTACATTCGGCTAGATTACAAGTCGTGCGTTAGCCTTAAAAAGCAGCGTTGAGAGGTCCCAAAGCTGCTTTTTAACGCCCGCTGGTATTACGAGTCTGGCAGGTACAGGTTCCTTTAAATGACGTCATCCAAGATGGCGTCCCTTGAATTCCGATTGGCTGATAGGATTCTATCAGCCAATCGGAATTAAGGTAGGAAAAATCCTATTGGCTGATGCAATCAGCCAATAGGATTGAGCTCGCATTCTATTGGCTGATTGGAACAGCCAATAGAATGCAAGCTCAATCTTATTGGCTGATTGGATCAGCCAATAGGATTGAACTTCAATCCTATTGGCTGATTGGATCAGCCAATAGGATTTTTCCTACCTTAATTCAGATTGGCTGAATCAGCCAATCAGCCAATCGGAATTCAAGGGACGCCATCTTGGATGACGTCATTTAAAGGGACCTTCATTCTTCGCTTGGACTTCGTTTGAAGAGGATGGCTCCGCGACGGCTGGATTGAAGATGGACCCGCTCTGCTCCGGATGGATGAAGATAGAAGATGCCGTCTGGATGAAGACTTCTGCCGCTTGGAGGACCTCCTCTGCCCGGATCAGATGAAGACTTCTGCCTCTCTGGAGATCCACTTGTGCCCGGCTGGGTGAAGACGGCTCAAGGTAGGGTGATCTTCAAGGGGGTAGTGTTAGGTTTTTTTAAGGGGGGATTGGGTGGGTTTTAGAGTAGGGTTGGGTGTGTGGGTGGTGGGTTGTAATGTTGGTGGGGGGTATTGTCTTTTTTTTCAGGTAAAAGAGCTGATTACTTTGGGGCAATGCCCCGCAAAAGGCCCTTTTAAGGGCTATTTATAATTTAGTATAGGGTAGGGAATTGTATTATTTTGGGGGGCTTTTTTATTTTATTAGGGGAATTAGAGTAGGTGTAATTAGTTTAAAAAAATTGTAATTATTTTTTATTTTCTGTAATTTAGTGTTTGTTGTTTTTCGTACTTTAGTTTATTTTATTTAATTGTAATTAATTGTAGGTAGTTTAGGTAATTTATTTAATGATAGTGCAGTGTTAGGTGTAATTGTAACTTAGGTTAGGATTTATTTTACAGGTAAATTTGTCTTTATTTTATCTAGGTAGTTATTAAATAGCTAATAACTATTTAATAACTATTCTACCTAGTTAAAATAAATACAAAGATGTCTGTAAAATAAATATAAACCCTAAGATAGCTACAATGTAACTATTAAGCTATATTGTAGCTAGCTTAGGGTTTATTTTACAGGTAAGTATTTAGTTTTAAATAGGATTAATTTATTTAATTGTAGTAATTTTATTTAGATTATTTTAAATTATATTTAAATTAGGGGGGGGTTAGGTTTAGACTTAGGTTTAGGGGTTAATACCTTTAATATAGTAGCAGCGATGTTGGGGGGGCAGATTAGGGGTTAATAAATGTTGTTAGGTTGCGGCGACGTTGGGGGGGCAGATTAGGGGTTAATAAATATAATGTAGGGTTCGGCGATTTTGGGGGCAGCAGATTAGGGGTTCATAGGGATAATGTAGGTGGCGGCAGTGTCCGGAGTGGCAGAGTAAGGGTTAATAATTATAATGTAGGTGGCAACGATGTCGGGGACAGCAGATTAGGGGTTAATAAGTGTAAGATTAGGGGTGTTTAGACTCGGGGTTCATGTTAGGGTGTTAGGTGTAGACATAAAATTTCTTTCCCCATAGGAATCAATGGGGCTGCGTTAGAAGCTGGACGCTGCTTTTTTGCAGGTGTTAGTTTTTTTTCCAGCTGGCTCAGCCCCATTGTTTCCTACGGGGAAATCGTGCACGAGCACGTTTAGCCAGCTTACCGCTACCATAAGCAACGCTGGTATTGAGGTGAGATGTGGAGCTAAATTTTGCTCTACGCTCACCTTTTTGCGGCTAACGCCGGGTTGAAAAAAAAGTGTAATACCAGTGTTGTTTTAAGGTAGCGTTAAAAAAAAGACTTGTTAGCAACGCACCCCTGTTACCGCAAAACTTGTAATCTAGGCGATTGTTTCTATTTTATGACGTTTGGTGACTCTAAAGGAACTCTTATTAGTCCCCAACAAATTAATAATCAAATTACTTTTTCAAGTTGTTTTAGCTGTCAAGTCCTAGTCATAATAATTATGAACATCTTCAAGCAACCTTTATTTTGTTGTGTTATTGGTGTCAAGGCTTATTCTTGTTATCCTTGTGTTCCCCTGGAGATTTGGGACAGATTTTTCTCATATTCCAGATAGAAAAAAAGTAAAGTGATGGTGCTCTAGCTGAAGTAAAACCCGACACACCGTTCAGATGACTACTTATCTTTGGAGGCAAAATGAGACCTCCTAATCCTTTAGACATCACGGCACAGTGGTATTTAAAGTATGCCCATGAATCCTTATTTGGCATTAGCAAGCCAAGGAATCAATAGTTGGCTTTTTCTATGGGTGAGAGTCACTGGCGATCCCCTTTTGTAACTGAGATTTTTGCACAATTTTTTTTAAATTCTTTGTTGCTGTTGGGTATTTTAATTGTTTAAAATAAATAATTTATTAGATGTTTTCCATTTGTCTGGTGTGACTCTGTGTACACTATTAGCTATTCTATTACATCTTATTTATAGCTATTTTGTAAAATATAGGTAATGCTTAGACCTGCTGCTGTCTTTTTGTAGATTTTTATCTTGTTGGTTGATGAGATATAAAGGTTTAAAACCACTTTTGATATATTTCAAGCATGCTCAGTAGAAGCATACAGTTAAAAAAAAATATTATGGTGACATATTCAGTAGCAGCAGATATTTTGGGCAGTTATAGTACCAGATATTGGTTCATATGGTAAGACTATAAAGGAAGGAGAAACTGCACTCCCACATCTCACACTAAAGAGTTTACTTTATTAACAATCAGATAGATTACGAGTTTTGAGCGCTATAGGGAAATCAACGACCGCCACAAAAGTGTGGTTATTTCACCTCCCTATAGCGCTTCTATTACAGGTTTTGAAAAACCCAGCTTGCGTGGGCGATATAGTTGTGTTGAGCTCCATACCTCACCCGAACACAAGCAGTGTTTTGACGTGCTCGTGCACGATTTCTCCATAGACATCAATGGGGAGAGCCGGCAAAAAAAAAAAAGCCTAACACCTGCGATCGCAGAAAAAAAAGCTCCGTAGCGCAGCCACATTTATGTCTATGGGGAAAGAAAAAGTTATGATTAAACCAATCACCCTAACATAAAAACCACGTCTAAACACCCCTAATCTGCCGCCCCCCACATCGCCGCAACCTACATAAAGTTATTAACCCCTAATCTGCCACCCTTAAAGGACCAGTCAATACAATAGATTTGCATAATCAACAAATGCATGATAAGAAAACAATGCAATAGCACTTAGTCTGAACTTCAAATGAGTAGTAGATTTTTTTTAAATAAATTGCAAAGTTATGTCTATTTCCACTCCCACTGTACCATGTGACAGCCATCAGCCAATCACAAATGCATATACGTATATGCTGTGACTTCTTGCACATGCTCAGTAGGAGCTGGTGACTCAAAAAGTGTAAATATTAAAAGACTGTGCATATTTTGTTAATGGAAGTAAATTGGGAAGTTGTTTAAAATGATATGCTGTAGTTTGAGGGGTTTCCGGGGGAGGAGCCCAGGTGTGAGGACGCACGCTGCACCTGTGCTGATTTTTCCACCCTACAAGTTCTTGGCGAGTATCTCTCGCCTAAAACCATTAACCCTGGGCGGCTTGTCTAGCGTGAAAACACACCGCTACTGGAACCCTGCTAGTGCCAAGACATTGCACTATAGCTGCACGTTGCAGCAAATGGAAGCTTCCCTGCGGCACTAAGCACTTCTTTTAAAGTACTTAAGTAACCTGGCAAACAAATTACTGGAAAGGTTCAAAGTGCCTGCATACATTTCAAAGTACTAATAAGCACCTTCAACACTGGCTCGTTATTATTCCTGGTGAGAGACATTCTGCTCCTGGCTACCAGCCTAAGTCTTTCTACACAGACTGACCTGCTCTCTGAGAATTCTCACAAGTGGTTGCAGATGACTTGGATCGAGGCGGACGGAGGCCGCTGAAATTGTCCGGGACCGGACGCTCCTACCTGATAGTGTCTCTGATACGACTCCACTGTTTCCTGGTCCCTCCTTCCTTACCGTCTGCAGGTGAGACCGGGCGGTGCGTCCCTTGGCGGGCTTCATCTCTACCTCGGCTCCCTTAGCCTGTCTTTACTGAGAAGCAGAGAGCTTATTGATCCTTGGTTCAAGGCAGGCAGTACTTTCCGTCCTTTCTGGTGACCCCTCCCACCGATGCTGTGAGAGGGGTAAGGATTTCTCCTACATGCCTGGCCTTGCTGTGCTCGATGGACGCTCCCCACAATACACCTCACAGTGAGCTCTAGATACCATACCAGCGAGATCATAACTGGTGTCTCATTGTCTAAAGGACGTTCCCCCCTCCACCGGTGCTGCGCAGGGGGGACAGCTCATGAGGAAGATCCTGATTCTACCACCACCAATTCAATGCTCAGAGATGGAGTCGGTAAAGTAGCTAATTAATCTGCTGCTATTTTTTTTTCTTACTGCTGTATAAAGTTACTGGACACTCTGACTTACCAATATATGGACAAATACTTACTGTGCAAAATATCCTTATATAAAAATGGATGTTCTTTCTTTTTTTTCATTATCTTCTATAATGTTTATATTATCACAAGTTTAAAAATATTCCTGAAAATAATTACAAGCCTGGTAAATACAGAAGGAATGTATAAAATACGAAAGAAATATATTTATAATTAGCTTATACATACTGTTTTTACACTCTGTGTTATTAATGGAATATAAACCTTTGTCTTATGTCACATAGCACAGTGATTACAAAAGGCCCTTAGTATAACTAGGGTCAAATATAAAGGCAAGATACACTTAGATATATAAATTGTTAGCTTTAAACTCTCAAACTAGTGCAAGTTAAGATACTCATAGAATAACAAATTTTAGGTTTGCACCTTGCACTTATGTAAGGTCAGAGAAAAAATCTCTCCAAACAAGGTGGTTTCAGAAATACTACCAAAAGTATCAATTGAGTGAATACTAGCACCACTGATTCCTTTTCTTCACATGTTAGAGTAAATCCTGATACTAATTGAAGTTATAAGCCCTAGGATTGTATCTCTTAGCTCTCAGGTTACAGAGATAGTTTAAAAAAGGGGAAAAAAAAAATAGTAAATAAAAAATACCTTCAGTTCCCCTTCTGAAACTACTATTGCTACAAATAATCTAAGATTGTTGAAATAAAATGTCTGTCTACACAAATATTCATGGAAGGTGATACATTCTGAGCATATTAATTTCTATTACAGACAGTGGCTAATGGTTATCTATTTAGTTTAAAAGGCTCATTTAGACTTAACTAACCTAAAGAGGTACAGATTGCAAAAAAGAAGGAAAAAAAAGAAACAAAGAGAAAAAAAAGATAAAGAATATATAACAGCGGTAAATTACAGATACTGAATCTCACTTCATATTTTACATTCCGCCCATACACTAAACCCACTTTCACCTGTCTGTAGATAATTCACATCCCCACACAATCCTACACACCACACCCTCCCCCCCCCCGTTTTTTTTCTTCTTTTTTTTTCTTTTTTTTTTTTTCCCCACGTAATAGGAGAATTTTTTTTTTTTTTTCCCTTCTCCTCTTCACTCACAGTCATAATTTCACATTTTTTTAGATTCACAATCACATGGATAAATTTATACATCCACACTCTAAAAACACACCTCCCCCAATGGCGGCCAAACCAAGAGACAAGCGGAACAAGGCTATTGCAGATCCACCCGCTGAATCGCTATCACACATAAGTAACACTCAATTACTACCTGAATCTATGGATATCCAGTCCTTAGTCCTCAGAATATCAGAAGCTCTCTCACCTAAATTCGAAATGTTAAGAAATGAGATTAAATCAGACATAATACATTTAACATCAGAAGTTAGACATTTCGCAAATAGGCTTACAGAGGCAGAACAAAGGATATCTGACCTAGAAGATAATATGATTGAATATAATGGCAAAACTGAAACCTCAAGTAACACCCTCTTAAAATTACAAAATAAAATTGAAGATCTAGAGAATCGGTCACGCAGGAACAATCTCAGAATAATAGGTGTCCCTGAGAAACAACATGAAGACCTATTTAAATTACTAACGGTAACAATCCCACAGCTTTTAAAGATCCCAGAGAACTTCCCTAAAACATTTATTGAAAGAGTACATAGAATTGGCCTTGGCCATCCTTCTAAGAATACCAGACCTAGGCCAATCATTGTTAGATTTCTAAACTACCAAGATAAACTCACATTTTTACAATCTTACCACAAATGTCAGCCCGTATTCCTAGAGGAAGTTAAAATCCTATTTTTTCAGGATTATTCAATTGAGACAGCTAATAAAAGACGGGAAATTACCCCACTGTGCACTAAGTTTATTCAACAGGGAATAAGGGCTAACATCTTGTACCCTGCTAAACTTAAGGTATGTGTAGAAAACCAATCAATTGTTTTTGATACTCCAGCTGAAGCTGGAAAATTCTATGCTGAAAAATTTGCTACAGATCAATAGATCATCATGTAAAGTAACGCCACAGTGATGTTGATTATTGTTTAACCATAAGTATGGATCCTTCCAAGAAGGGTAAGGAGAGACTAGAAGGTTCTAGTTCTCTCAAACACGACTCCTTCCTCCCTCTAATCACTTTTTTTTTTTTTTTTTTTTCTCTCTTCTCTCTTCTTCCTCTTCTTTTTCTTCTTCTCCTTTTAATAAACAATGAACATGCCTAGTAGAGTTAAAATCACTTCATGGAACATAGGTGGCCTTACCTCCCCCATTAAAAGGAAAACTATATTAACCTACTTGAAAAGAATTAATACATCCATCGCATTCTTGCAAGAAACACACTTGAAAACTGAAGAGGTTCTCAAGCTCAAATCTACATGGGTTCAAGAGGTTTTTTTTTCTCCAAGTATTAGGAGGAAGGGGGGGGGGGTCGCCATCCTAGTAAGTAAAAATATTAAGTATCAGGTAATACAAACAGAAAATGATTCTGAAGGGAGATTCATAATTTTAAAAATTAAAATTGATAACACATTATATACACTCTGTAACATTTATGCCCCAAATGTTTTTAATTTACCCTTCTGGGAAGTACTACAAGCTAGGCTCATGACGTGTGCTGAGGGATACCTGATAATGGGCGGAGATTTCAACATGACCCCCAAATGTCCGCTGGACAGGTTAAGACAGGATCGTGCGTTGAAAAAAACTAAAAGAGATAAACTAGAATCAAAACTTTTCTCTAGATTAATGTTAAATTTAAAAGTCCGGGATATATGGAGACTTCAAAATCCTAATTCTTGCGAATACACGTGCCTCTCAAAAGCACATAAATCTCTCTCAAGGATAGACCTCCTCCTATTGGATGAGAGATTATGCAAATTACAGGTGCAGGCTCAAATACTTCCCATAGCTATCTCTGATCATGCTCCAATTTGTTTAGATCTTCAACCACAAAATCGTAGGCAAACAACTAGACGATTCTTTTTTCCAACATTTCTTGCCACAGACCTTAAATTTAAAAATTGGCTAGAAGCTAAATTTAAAGACTACGCTTCTCTGAATTATGAATACATCTCACGACCCCTATTATTCTGGGAGACGGCTAAGGCAGTACTAAGAGGCGAGATTATAGCATATAATGTAAATAGAACTAAAAAACTAAAGCAAAGAGAGGGGGACCTGGCACGAGCAGTTTCTAATGCATACAACCTCCACCTAATTCTAAATTCTCCACAGAGCTGGGCTAAATATACCTCGGCCTTACAAAATAGAGATTCCTTCCTGCTCTACAAAACAACGCAGAATGATGTCAAGATACAGTCAAAATTACATCGATTTGGGAACAAAACAGGAAAAATATTAGCAAAACTTCTTAAAACTGAAAAGGGACCTCAATCGATAGATTATATAAAGACAGGAGCTCAGACAGTCAGTACGACTAAAGAGCTTCTACAACTTTTTGCTAAATATTATTCTGAATTATATTCTTTAAGGAAGTCCAATACACAGGCACGTGATAAATTCTGGAATGAAATTATCTTCCCCACTTTACATCCTGAAAAACTTCAGGACCTATATGCCCCAATCACTGAAACAGAAGTATCCAAAGCAATTCTAAAATTACCTCACAATAAAGCCCCAGGCCCAGACGCATTACCAAACGAATTTTACCAAGCTTTAAACATTACCATTACACCATATTTAACCATGTTATTCAATTCTTTATATATAGAGGGAGAGAACCCAACTCGTGCTTTTGCTGCGTCTTACACTACCCTAATATTAAAACCAGGGAAGGACCCAACAAAAGAGGAATCATATAGACCTATCGCATTACTCAATACCGACTATAAAATTTTAACTTCAATATTAGCACATAGACTCCAAACTATACTGCCCTCAATAATCCACATAGATCAAGCTGGGTTTATGCAGAATAGAAACTCAGCCTCAAAAATTCGCGAACTCTTTCTTCTTATTGATTACTTTAGAGAGCGGGGGTCGCGGGGGGAGGGGGGAGGAGAGGACGCCCCTGATAAGGCAATAATTTCAATAGATGCCCAAAAAGCCTTTGACTCAGTCCACCATGATCATCTCATTTATACTTTAAATAATTTTGGACTGAAAGAAAATTTTAGTAAGTTCGTTAGTAACCTATATCAAAATGCTACTACAAAGATAATGGTCAATGGAAATATGTCACAGGACATAGAATTACAACGCGGTACTAGACAGGGGTGCCCTCTCTCCCCCCTCCTCTTTGATCTTGCCATAGAGCCCTTTGCCATTCATATAAGACATCAAATTGAAGGGATAAGGGTAGGCAGGAAGGAATCTAAGATTGCTTTATATGCGGACGATGTCCTTATTTATATGTCTAACACAAAAGTAAATATACCTAAACTCTTAAATATAGTACAACAATTTGGGTCCTTTTCAGGTTATCAGGTCAATAATACAAAATCCGAATTATTCTGGATTACCCAGACAAAAGACTCATTGATAAAAATCCCTTTTCATATAGCCCACAATTCTTTCCGTTATTTGGGAATTAACATCTCTCACAACTTAGACACTTGGTATTCCCTTAATTTCACTCCAATAATACATAAAATTAAAGAATCTCTTAAAAATTGGCAAAATTTCCCACTATCCTTATCAGGACGAATAGCTGCCTATAAAATGATGCTCTTACCCAAACTCCTATATATGATACAGAACATCCCTCTTTTCATCAAGCGCAAAGATATTGATCTGCTTAATTCCACTCTTAGATCATTTATCTGGCAAAATAGAAAACCCAGGGTCTCTCTTCAAAAACTATCTCTCCCCCTGAAATATGGGGGTCTGGCGCTACCAGACATACGAGCATACAATCAAGCTTTCTTAGTTCGCACAGTCATTGACTGGGTACAATTAAAAAATTATGTAACAGATAATGATCTGGAAAAAAACATAGTCTATCCTTTAGACTTAACAGCACTAATACATAATGACGCTAATCAGATTCCGAATCAAATTAAGAAGTTAAAAACTATTTATAATCCTATTCTGGCATGGAAAAAGATCTGTGCTATATTGGAGGTAGAACGTCATGTTTCCCGGTATATTCCATTTCTGGGTAACCCTCAGTTCGGAGATGGAATACAGGAAGGAATATTTAGGAAATGGAAAACATTAGGCCTCAGCAATATATATCAGATTCTTGACTTTGAAAGGAGATGTGTCAAATCATTTGAAACCTTGAGATTAGAATTCAATATACCAAACAAAATTTTTTTTGCTTATCTTGAGGCAAGACATTATGCCTTAGAACTCATTCATAAATATGGATGGAACTGGTCCTTGGAATCTCTTGGAAACTGGCTTGATGTTACCAAACTGGGACGTATGTCAATTGCATTTGGATACCATCTGTTGGTTTCAGTAAAGGGAACAAAAAATGTTGAGGCAACCCAGAATAAGTGGAGTGCACTGATCAAACAACCCCTAGATCCTCCATTACTCCAACTTTCAATACAAGAAACTGCCCGTGCCACTCTCTCCGCTTCTTGGAGGGAATCTCATTTAAAATTGATATATATGACCTATTTCACCCCTGAAAAAGGATATAGATGTGGGAGTAGTGGTTTTAATTCCTGCCCAAAATGCTCATTCCCGATGGCAGATCTCCAGCACATGTTATGGGCCTGCCCAAAAATTAGGAACTTTTGGTTAAAGATTCAATTTTGGTTGAATAAAATAATAGCCCCTTCTCGAATAACACTGTCATTAAAAATGATAGTTTTTTTGTTTCATCCAAATGAAGAAAACATTAAGAAAATTATCAACATGACCATCCTGGCAGCAAGATATCTTCTTTTTAGTAAGTGGAAACAGACAACAATCCCTAGCATAATAGAAACTAAAAACTATCTAAAAAAGCAATATATATTGGAACAAATAGATACAGACCCAAATAATGAGCGAGAGATCAGAAAATTATTCTTGAAATGGTCACTGTTCATTAAAGATTTACCACCCAGTGAAGTTGACTTCCTGATTTATCCCTTCAGGAATTCAGAACTAGTTACTCTAGGCATATGGTAGTAATAATCAAATAATTCCCTTCTTTTTTTTTTTTTTTTTTGTTCTTTCTTTTCTTCTTTTTTTTCCCAAGATAACAAGGACTGGGTGCAGGATTAGAGGGGGGAATGGAGGGAGGTGGAGGAAAATCAGAAAAGAATCCTAATACAGAATATGTAAAGCATGTTTTTTTTGAGAATCAAATAGGTTGAGAATGCACACCTTAAACTCCCTGATTTACTATGAATTTCTAAAACTTCTCACAATATTTGTACCTACTTTTATGGTATTTTTTGTTGAATGAAATTGTATCTCACAATATTTGTACCTACTTTTATGGTATTTTTTGTTGAATGAAATTGTATTCTGGAACGGATTTAAATAAAATGTTAAAAAAAAAATGACATGCTGTATCTGAATCATGAAGTTTAATTTTGACTTGAGTGTCCCTTTAACATAGCCGCCACCTACATTACAGTTATTAACCCCTAATCTGCCGCTCCCAATATAGCCGCCACCTAAATACACTTATTAACCCCTAATCTGCCGCCCTTAACATCGCTGCCACCTACATTACAGTTATTAACTCCTAATCTGCCGCCCTTAACATTGCCGCCACCTACATTACAGTTATTAACCTCTAATCTGCCGCCCCCAATGTCGCCGCCACTATACTAAAGTTATTAACCCCTAAACCTCTGGCCTCCAACATCACTAACACTAAATAAATATATTAACACCTAACCCTAACGTAACCCTAAGCATAACCGTAACCCTAACGTAACCCTTAGCCTAAATCTAACCCTAACCCCCCTAACTTAAATATAATTAAAATAAATCTAAATTAAACTTACAATTATTACCTAAATAATTCCTATTTAAAACTAAATACTTACCTATATAAAAAACCTAAGCTAGCTACGATATAACTAATAGTTACATTGTAGCTAGCTTAGGTTTTATTTTTATTTCACAGGTTATTAACTATTTACTAACTACCTAGCTAAAATAAATACAAACTTAACTGTAAAATAAAACCTAACCTGCCTTACACTAAAACCTAACATTACAATAAATAAAATAAATTAAATTAATAAATACAATTATCTAAATGAACAAATAAAAAAAATTAACAAAAATTGACACAAAATAAAAAACGAAATGATAAAAAATAAAAAAAATTACACCTAATCTAATAGCCCTATCAAAATAAAAAATCCTCCCAAAATAAAATAAAAACCCTAGCCTACACTAAACTGCCAATGGCCCTTGAAAGTGCCTTTTGCGGGGCATTGCCCCAAAGAAATTAGCTCTTTTACCTGTAAAAAGAAAATACAAACACCCCCCATCAGTAAAACCCACCACCTACCCATCCAAACCCCCCAAATAAAAGACCGGACATCCATCCTCATCCAGGCGGCAGATGTCTTCATCCAAGCGGGCAGAAGTCCTCATCGAAGCCGGCAGAAGTCTTCATCCAGATGGCATCTTCTATCTTCATCTGGCGCAGAGCGGGTCCATCTTCAAGACATTCGGCGCGGAGCATCCTCTTCTTACGATCGCTGCTGGAAAATGAAGTTCCCTTTAAGTGACGTCATCCAATATGGTGTCCCTTACATTCCGATTGGTTGATAGAATTCTATCAGCCAATAGGAATTAAAGGGGAAAAAATCCTTTTGGCTGTTGCAATCAGCCAATAGTATTGAGCTTTCATCATATTGGCTGATCCAATCAGCCAATAGAATGCAAGCTCAATCATATTGGCTGATTGGATCAGCCAATAGGATGAAAGCTCAATCCTATTGGCTGATTGCAACAGCCTAAAGGATTTTTCCCCTTTAATTCCTATTGGCTGAAAGAAAAGGATGCTCCGCGCCGGATGTCTTGAAGATGGACCCGCTCTGCGCCGGATGGATGAAGATAGAAGATACCGTCTGGATGAAGACCTTCTGCCGGGCTTCGATGAGGACTTCTGCCCGCTTGGATGAAGACATCTGCCGCCTGGATGAGGATGGATGTCCGGTCTTTTATTTGGGGGGTTTGGATGGGTAGGTGGTGGGTTTTACTGATGGGGGGTGTTTGTATTTTCTTTTTACAGGTAAAAGAGCTAATTTCTTTGGGGCAATGCCCCGCAAAAGGCACTTTCAAGGGCCATTGGCAGTTTAGTGTAGGCTAGGGTTTTTATTTTATTTTGGGAGGATTTTTTATTTTGATAGGGCTATTAGATTAGGTGTAATTTTTTTTATTTTTTATCATTTCGTTTTTTATTTTGTGTCAATTTTTGTTAATTTTTTTTATTTCTTCGAAAACTGTAAGTGGATTGTCGGGGGTTAGTGTTAGTTTTTTTTAAGGGTTTATTGGGTGGGGGTTTTTTTTAGCTTAGGGTTTGGGCAATGTAAAAAATCTAAATGCCCTTTTAACGACAATGCCCATCCAAATGCCCTTTTCAGGGGAATGGTTAGCTTATGTTTTTTTAGATAGGTTTTTATTTGGGGGGTTTTACAGGTAAAGGAGCTGATTTCTTTGGGGCAATGCCCTGCAAAAGGCCCTTTTAAGGACTGTGAAATAAAAATAAAACCTAAGCTAGCTACAATGTAACTGTTATTTATTTTGTAGCTAGCTTAGGTTTTATTTTATAGGTATGTATTTAGTTTTAAATAGGAATTATTTAGGTAATAATTGTAAGGCTTATTTAGATTTATTTTAGTTATATTTAAGTTAGGGGGTGTTATGAGTTTTATGATACGGCTTTGCAGCATAAAACTCATAACTACTGACTTTAGATGGCGGTATGGATCTTGTCATTTTAGGCTGTACCGCTCACTTTTTGGCCTCACAGCAAAATTTGTAATACCAGCGCTATGGAAGTCCCATTGAAAAAATACTTATTTAAAAGTGTGGTACTGACGTAGCGTGACGGCCAAAAAGGTGTGCGGTACACCTATTCTGACAAGACTTGTAATAGCGGCGTTAGGGAAAAAGCATCATTATGAAGCATAACAATGCTTTTTCACTCATAATGCCAAACTCGTAATCTAGCTGAATGATAAGAAATTATGATTAAAAAGTTCCAGACTCAGTTCATGCCCTCTGGCACTTAATCATTAACAGTATAACTTTTCAAGGGGACATTTATTAATGGATCCTGACAGGGAAATTACAATAGTTACTAACTTTTTTTTCCTTTAGGTATCTTAACTCTTAATGTGAAATAATGCTTAAAATAAACAAATTAGCATCCATTGTTTTGTTTAACCTATAAGGGTGTTTGGAATTTAAATACAAAATCCAGAAGATGTCCGTGTAGTCCAACAGGATTTTTCTGCTTCCCACATGGGTAGGTCTTCTGAGTTGTGGTGAAACGAGACCACATTTCCTTCATGCAGTTCCTGAAAATGACTTTGTCCTCTTCAGGGTTTTTGGCATTATATAATACTCAAAAATCTTGTATTTTACAGACCTTTTTGTGCAACCCATGTATTCTACCTGGGATCAAAGTGCACATAATGAGGTGCACTATGTACAAGATCGCATAATGCCCATACAAACTGATTTCATACTTCTAAACAGTGAAACAAGATTTGAACATGGTGCCTAAAATGGTATAGCAAATTTTACTACCACATTTACAAAACCAATTCTTACTTAAAGGGACAGTATATAACCAATTTGTATGTAACTGCATGTAATAGACACTACTATAAAGAATAATATGCACAGATACTGATATAAAAATCCAGTATAAAACCATTTAAAAATGTACTTAGAAACTCTCAGTTTAGCTCTGTTGAAGAGATTGGCTGGAACACCCACTGCAAGTGATTGTATATCAAAAAGAGCAGACACTCCCCCCTCCACCTTCCTCTCTGCACTGCTCCCACCTACATCTCAGACCTTGTCTCCAGATACTCTCCCTCCCGTCCCCTTCGCTCCGCTCATGATCCTACTCTCCTCCACTCTTGTTTCCTCTTCACATTCCCGTTTACAAGACTTCTCCAGACTGGCTCCCATGTTGTGGAAATCTCTGCCTAATAATAAGTAATGACATCACAATTCTGAGACTGCATCCTGTCTCAAACAGATGATGCACACCAGTCTGGCCATAAAAGGAAGTGCAGGAAATGAGCAGCATCCTCCACAATGCACCATAGTCAGCAAGAGAGGTGAGTAAAATGGCTGCCAGCAGCACATGGCAAACAAAACAGGAAAAAAACCCTGACAGTACCCTCCCCTCAATGACCCCTCCCCTGCGGGAGGACAAAAGGCTTATTGGGGAAACGGGCATGGAAGGCAAGGAGGATGGCGGGATCATGAACATCAGAGCAGGGAACCCAAGAACGCTCCTCTGGACCGTAGCCCCTCCAGTGAACCAAATACTGAACATGGACCCTGGACATACAAGAGTCAATAATGCTGCTGACCTCATACTCCTCATGGTTGTCAACAAAGATAGGACAGGGACGAGGCAACACAGTGGTAAACCGATTACAAACCAATGGTTTCAAGAGGGAGACATGAAAAACATTGGAGATGCGCATTGCAGGAAGAAGGTCAAGAGTGTAGGCCACTAGATTGACCTGTCAGAGTATTCGAAAAAGGACCATCATAACGGGGAACCAGTTTATTGGAAGGCACACAAAGGTTCAAGTTGCGGAAGGACAGCCAAACTCTCTCACCAACCTGGTAGGAAGGCGTGGGCAGATGTCTACGATCAGCCTGGAACTTTTGGCGCTGCATAGAATGATGAAGGCAATCCTGAATCTGCACCCACGTGGAACAGAGTTCCCGGAGATGCTCCTCCAAAGCTGGAATACCCTGAGACATGAATGAATCGGGCAACAAGGATGGTTGAAACCCATAATTCGCCATGAATGGGGATAACTTGGAGGAAGCAATAATAGCACTATTACGAGCAAACTCTGCCCAAGGTAACAGTTCAGACCAATTATTGTGGTGATCTGAGACATAGCAATGGAGGAACTGTTCCAGAGCTTAATTAGACCGTTCCGCAGCCCCATTGGTTTGAGGGTGATATGCCGAGGAGAAGGAAAGCTGGATCCCCATTTGAGCACAAAAGGAATGCCAAAATCTGGAGACAAACTGGCTACCCCAGTCCAACACTATCTCCTTGGGTAACCCATGTAAACGGAAGACCTCCCGGGCAAAAATTGAAGCAAGCTCCTGAGCGGTAGACAACTTCATCAAGGGTATGCAATGTGACATTTTAGAAAAACAGTCAACCACCATAAGGATAACAGTATTGCCATTGGAAACAGGGAGCTCGACAATGAAGTCTATGGAAAGATGTGTCCAAGGATGCTCACCATTAGCAATAGGTTGAAGAAGACCCACAGGAAGACGTTAAGGAGTCTTATTCTGTGCACAAACTGAGCAGGAGGAAACATACGCAGCAACATTAGAATGAAGAGCCTCAAGTGTGGGTGAGTGTATGAGGATGTTGTCTAAGTACACCACAATACACTGTTGCAACATATCTCGTAGGACATCATTAATAAATTCCTGGAAAACAGCAGGAGCATTACATAGGCCAAAGGGCATTACAAGATACTCATAATGTCCGCTCCTGGTGTTAAACGATGTTTTCCACTCGTGGCCCTCCTTGATCCTCACGAGATTGTACGCTCCTCTCAAATCAAGTTTAGTAAAGACCATAGCTCCCTTGAGGCAGTTAAAGAGTTCCGTGATGAGTGGAATAGGGAAAGCATTTTTAATGGTAAGACGATTAAGACCCCTATAATCGATGCATGGTCTTAACTCGCCACCCTTTTTCTTCACAAAGAAGAAGCCAGCCCCTGCAGGAGAGCAGGATTTGTGGATGATCTCCTGCGACAGAGCATCAGCAACATACTCCTGCATAGCACAATTCTCTGCAACAGACAGAGGGTAAACCCGGCCCCGAGGAGGAATGGCTCCGGGTTGCAGGTCTATGGCACAATTGTAAGACCGGTAAGGAGGCAACATACCAGCACGCACCTTGTCAAAAACGTCTAGGAACTCTTGGTACTCCTCTGGCAATTGAGATACCGAAGAAGTGCACAAGACTTTAACTGGTTTCTGAAGACAAGTGGAAATACATTGCGGGGACCGCAACAAAATTTCGGACCTGCGCCAGTCAAGACTGGGATTGTGCTTTTGGAGCCAGGGATAACTCAGAACAACCAGAAAATGCAGAGAGTTTATCACCTGGAACTGGAGGGTTTCAAAATGGAGAGCCCCAACAGCCATGGACAACAGAGCAGTTTCGTGAGTAACGAGTGTGGGCTGAAGGGGCCTGCCATCAATGGCCTCATTAGCAAGCGGAACGGACCGAGGCAAAACAGGAATGGAGTGCTTTGATACAAAAGCACTGTCAATGAAATAGCCTGCAGCACCGGAGTCAACAAGAGCCTGGGCGACTATGGAGTTGTCCACCCAGGAAAGGACAACCGTGACCAAAGGTTAGTCCTTAAGCGGTTTCGGGGACGAGGATAAACCACCCAAGGTCTGCCCCCGACAGGACCTTAGGTGTGAGCGTTTCCCGGCCGCGTAGGACAAGACTTCAAAAGGTGACCCTGTAACCCACAATAGAGGCAGAGCCCCTCCCTCCTCCTAAAGGCCCTCTCCGCCGTGGAGAGACGCGTGAATCCCAACTGTATCGGCTCAGCAGTACCTGGTGAATCTGGAGCAGGAGGCATGGAAGGAGAGGGAGGCATGGGTGGGAATGAACACGTAGACAATGAACAGGAGGCTTCCGCAAGAGCTTCTTGAAAGAGGTGCAGCAGCGGAAACAGGAGCAGCCATAACTTGTGGGACACTTTGGTCCAAATGTGCAGTGCGAGTCAGCAGGGTTTGCAGGGCTAGTGCAAATTGATCCAAGCAGCGATCCTGTTCATCCATCCTGGAAATGATGGCAGGTGAAGGTGGATTATTAGCACCATCAGGATTCATGGCCTTAATGCGTAATGTCAGGGTGCCAGGAATCAGACTGAGACGAGAAGTGCAAAAATAATCACACCTTTATTAATAACCAAAAAATAATAAAAAGTCCACAAGTCAAATAACAAGCCAGGAGTCAAAACCAGAGCTGGTAGTCAGACGAGCCGAGTCAGGATCCAAAGCCAATACTCAGATGAGCCGGAATCAGGAACAAGGAAAACAGGAACAAGCCAGGGATCAGGAACCAGGAAGGACGTCAGATGGCCAGGTAATACACAGGAACTCTCACAAACAGGTCTGAGACAACGCAAAGGCAAAGCATACTGAACAGAGGCCCTTTAAATAATAAGTGATGACATCACAATTCTGAGACTGCATCCTGTCTCACACAGATAATGCACACCAGTCTGGCCATAAAAGGAAGTGCAGGAAATGAGCAGCATCCCCCACAATGCACCATAGTCAGCAAGAGAGGTGAGTAAAATGGCTGCCAGCAGCACATGGCAAACAAAACAGGGAAAAAACCCTGAAAGGTTTACCTAAAGCCGTAAAATCTACTAGCTGTTTAACTGTTCGCGCATTGTGTTTATCAATTAGTGCCTTCCTACATTCCTATGTTTTAACTAACGTTATCCTTAACAAACTCCGCTTCATTGTTTTGGCTCTGGACTCTTCACATATTAACCATTTCTTATAATGAAATCAGCACACTGACTTGCAGATGAATACCTCACTATAACTGAACAAAGATAACGTTATCTACCAAAACTTGCTGTTTAAGTTATTGTCAGAACCATATCATTAAAACAGCTTGCCCTATTACCTTTTGACTATCCTTAGTCACCCTCAGTTCTATGAGCATAACAAGGTTCTAAATACATCTATAGAACCTATGATTTGGTGTGAGACTGAGTGGTAACTATTTAGGTTACTAGGTACCTTACAAACTACTCATACCTTACATATTACCTAGCCCTAAAAAATTAGGTATCCCTTACTAACTTACTAACCGCATAGGTACTTCAGCTCAAAATGTGGATCTCATGCTACAGGGTCTTAGAGAAATCCAATCAGAAAACGAACATTTAAGAAAGTTTTTCAGCGAACATCTCGCAAACAAACCTCCCTCTTCTGAAGTAACCCCTGAACCTCAGATATGCCCAACTGAAAAAATTTCTGGAGTAAGATCCCTTTTCAGGGAGTTTAAAAACTCTTGTAATTGGGGGGCGAAGCTAGCCACGATATCGGGTGGCTGCACATAAGAAGAGCTCCGTGAGCCAAGCAAAGATAAACTAATTTATTTTTATTATTTTGAATCCTAGACTTTTTATTATTTGATCCCTAGGATAGCCATTTCTACCAGGCGCTTTGGTATATGATTTATTGGGCGAGTCGCAAAAATAATACTTATATTAGACGCCCTTTGTTTCTACAGTCACTTGCGCACAGAGGCGGGAAACCACTTCCGGCTCCTTCTCGGATCTGTACTGCCGCCAAAGTGAGACTGACTTTACCTGTCCGGATCTCCAGCTCTTAAGGCCGATCTACATTAGAACTATAGCAGCCCGCTCAACTTTATTCCTGAGATTGGGACAGATTCTACTGCCTGCAGCAGAGCCGGGAGACCTGCTGAGGTGAGAGGGGCCGACCACCACAATAGACACATCCACAAGCTGCGGACGCACTTACCCCTACCGCTCCGCTCTACATCGGGCGCTTTCCACAGAGACAGTGCACACTGCAGTCTGGACTGCTACTTTCTTGTAACCGTCAGGAGGACACAGACAGGGACCTGACGAAGACTATGATTGACACAGGGTAAGCAGTTACGCTCTGTTGCGCACTTGATAACTGCCTCACACGAACTCACTCATCTCAGAGCCCCTTCTGCTCTACATTTAACTCAATGCTCCCTGCTTTGCCATTTTGATAAGACACATCGTACATATATGGGGACAGGACTTTGAGAGCTCCAACATTGCCTTAAAGAACAACATAAACAAGGGTCTAGTAGCTGACCTGGACTCTCTCATTGAAAAGCCACAGGCCTACTGTTTCCACCCCATCAGTAGTTGCAACAGTATCCATAAGTGCTGTAAACACCGCACAGTAAACTAAGGGCAAGATACCAGAAGAGAACACCTACCACTATCTCTCCCTCTCCTTTCCCGTCGGCCCATCTGCCTATGGGTCATACCCCCAGTTCCTTTTTCCTTAGTCGCTCTGGAGTGAGCAAATTCCCTGGGGAGAGATAGCATATTAACATACTAGATGGGGGCCTAGTAACAGCTGTGAGCTCTTATTAGATATCGTTTTATCTCTGTTTCTACTGCCCCTACCGCTTCTCTGATGGAGGCATAAAAACGCCGTAAGGGGAGTGCCGACTTACTTATCTTCATATACCACGCACTTGCAAACTTGCCCCTCCAGGGAACAATAGTTAACAACTGTGCACCAGACTTAAATTACAATGTCTAATGCTCAAAGAAAGAAGCAAAAACAATCTGATGTTCTTAAAAGGACTCTCTCTGATCATTTTTCAAGTAAAGCTCACTATGAGCAAGAATTCTCAGATGAAGATTCTAGGGAATCATTAACATCTAGCAGAGGCACACACAGGGCAACCCCGCTTCCTAGTGAGAGATACACAACTACAAATGCTTCTATTCTTGACTCCATAAAGGAGTTATCTGAGAAAATGGATTCACACCATGCATCCATTAAACATGACCTAAAAACATCAGTCACGGAGCTGAAAAGAGAGATCTCTCCTCTGGGTGATAGAACAGAAACATTGGAGAAAAAACAGGAGGATCTTCACTTGGATCATTCCAATTTGTTAGCATACACTCAATCATTAGCGGAAACCATCTCAGACCTAGAATCAAAAATGGCGGACATGGAGGATAGGTCACGCCGCAATAATCTGAGGATACGCGGCATTCCGGAAGATATTGATACTCCTGCCCTCCCCAAATACCTCATGGAACTGTTCAGTGAACTGGTGGGCTCTGTTCAAACCCAAGACGCCATTATTGATAGAGCACACCAAGCTCTTCGCCCGAGAACATCACCCTCAGGCTTTTCTAGAGATGTATGTATGTCTAGAGATAGTAAGATTACATTACTACACATTCAAAGAAAAGGTTCTTAGAGCTTCATTCCTCAATAAAACATTGAAAGAACCTTTTCATACGATACAGATCTTTCCAGATCTCTCAACTCACACCCTATTCCAAAGGTGCACCTTCCAACAGGTCACCCACTGTCTGAGACAGAACGATATCAAATACCGCTGGGGATTTCCTGTCAAATTATATTTTCAAATAGAGGACCAATCATATTCTATATCCTCCCCAGAACAGGGAGTCAAACTTCTACAGTCTCTACAATTGCTCCATGCACCAGGCCAGCCGAAAGATTCTACAGCACGTCCAGTGGGACTGAACATCTATGCACCCAGTTGGAGGCCTCTGCTGCAAACCTTCAATTACCAAACCAAGAGGAAAGATCCTACTCAACCTACAGAGGACACTTGAACTTGGTCTCCTAGGAGTATTGGAACGAGAGATAACTCTAGTAATATCCATATGTACATAATACTTCTTCATCTTCGGATGGTTGCACCTAGTTTGCGGCCTTTGCCGCATATCCTCTACTGTCAAACCAGGGGGAATGATGTTTATCAGCCTGCAGAGGACTTTTGAACTTGGTCTTACAGAATTACTAGAGCAGGCGATATCTCTGGTAACATTCATTTGCTCACCATACATCTTTATATTTAGATAGTCACTTTTCTAACCCCCTGGTCGAACAGGACACTGTGGCTCTTGTAATAGACTCCAATTACTATGAAGAGACTGTACCTGTTGGTAATGTATTATTTATATTATGTCATTTTTGTTTCTTTGTTGATGTGGTTACTTGTTTTATGTCTTCAAGATTTAGGTTACCTGCTAAGATATATAGTATAGTCATACACTAAATTGGCTATTACTTTATTTTTCTCTGACCACCAGTTGGTTTATATTTTAAGGACTCACTTTCCTACGGTCTGACACACACATTTACACTCTAGGCTAGCTGCTCCACCCAATTGAAAACACGCCCTTGAGGCCTAAATTTCATTCTAGTCTATACTCTCAAGCACAGATAGCTGGAATCATAACAAGTTAGATTGACTAAATGTGCTTTAATCCTCAAATTGTACTCTAAAACAGATATCTGATACATATATGCGTTAGAAAAATCCCAATCTCCAGACCACCTACACTCAGATAAGCGGAAAGAATAAGAATAGTCACCACAGCATCATAATCTTCTTAGCTTTAATCACCCTTACCCTCCCGTAGCAATATGTATTATTATGACACATATTTCTATCGCCATTACAGGAACTGATATATATAGGTATTTACATATTTCTTTATGAGTTATGTATCTTATGATTATCCTGGTCTCCTATTTCAATTGTTGTTGTATATATATATATATATATATATATATATATATATATATATATACCATTTGTTGATGTCTCTACAAAGTCTTTATCTGTTGATATTAGCCTAGACTCATTTTATCTTAGTAAAGCATATTGTATTATAGGCTTGTCTTCCTTACGGTTACACAGGTTAAAATATGTCTCTATATAGGCATTAGTAATATGTTTTGCATGTGTTTATGTTTGTGCACAAACTCCTATTGTTGTAATAGAAATGTCTAAATACATTGAGAGACAGTTATTATGTATCCCTCATTACCTCTTATTGTTCCCTCATCCCCTCCCCCCTATTCCTTTAATCTCTAGACACACATACACCCATTCACGCTAGATGGAGATCTCTTCCGCAACCCCTAGTCCTTTCGGCATTCCCCTACCCCTCGCATGCATTATAATTTTTCACTTCTCCTACACTTACAATTCTGAAGTGCCTGATCTCATTTAAAGACGACAACATTTACCCACCTGCCCCCCTACCTTTGTTTATCCTAACCATCTAAAAGCTTGGCTCACCATCAACATAAAGCTCTTGGTGCACCCCCAAGAACTTCTCTTTTAACAATCTAACTGCTGCTCCCCCCCCCCTCCTTGTTTCCCCACTTCCCAAACCCTTCACAACTTTCGAGCGGCTCATGCCCGCTGAATTCCTCCCCCCTTATTATAACCTAAGATCTTATCCCATTTATAGCATTTCTTACTTGATAACATTAGTCTCGTAGGCTACTCGTCCCTATTCCCCCCCCCCGATATCCTCTTTTCCCCTCCCCTCCCCCCGGGTTTTTTTTTCCTTCTCTCCCTCCTCCCTCTCCAGTCTTTCCGCCCCTACTTTCACCTACTGTAGGTTTTCTATCATTGCTTTACATCCCCAAATATGACACAACTATGCATACTTTCACTCAATACACAGGGCCTCAACACCCCTACTAAGCGTAGCCTCTTGTTAAACATGCTCCAGAAGACCAGAGTTGATGTTGCCTTTATTCAGGAGACACATTGGTTGACAAACACAGACTTCCCTAAGCTAACTAGGAAGTTCCCAACTATCATCTCCGCTCCCTACACCTCCAAATCCAGAGGAGTTGCAATTATAATCAGTTCCTCCCTTACGCTCGAAATCAAGTATACAGAAAGAGACACACAAGCTAGAATTGTTATCCTAGTATGTAAATTAAATGACAAATTAGTCACCCTGGTTAAGGCTTACGCTCCTAATACGAGGCAAATCAAATTCCTTAAACAACTCCTGACTTCAGTATCGGCGGTGAAACAAGGTGAGTTAATCCTAGGAGGGGACTTTAATTTAATATGGGACCCCTTACTCGATAGAATGGGCCCTAAGATCTCTCTCTCAGAGAGAACCACGCACCCCCTTTCAATAGCCTTTCAAAACTTATTCCGCCAATATGACCTCTACGACGTTTGGCGAGCCTTTCACCCAACGGATAAAGAATTTACGTTCTACTCCTCTCCACATAGGTCTTACACTCGCATAGATTTTTTTCTTTCTTAGCTCTTGTGCATTACAACATGTCACCTACACAAAGATCTCCCCCATATCTTGGTCTGATCACGATTCCTTATTGATAATTATAGGCCCGAATCTAGCTGGCCCCCATCCTCCAATGTGGCGACACAAAGACTTTCTAGTTACACACCCCACTTTTCAAGTGGAAACTGGAGAGGTCATATCTAACTTCCTATCCACTAATGATACGGCACAGGTCACTGCAGAGATCCTATGGGCATCCCTTAAAGCCTATCTTAGAGGCCACTACATAGCTAAAGCTTCCCAACTGCGGAAGGTATGTGGAGCTACCCTGGCATCACTCAATTGCCAATTAAGGTCCATTAAAAGCCAATTATCTTCTTCCTACTCAGCAGTACTTAACGCTCAACTCAACTCAAACTAATCTCGAAAAGCTTAAAGAGATCTATTATTATAAAAGCCACAAGGCTTCTTCGCTCTTAGCTATGAAGCTAAAATGTAGAACTGCCCAGGCTAAAATACCACGAATAAAAGCATTAAACTGTATAGTCACTTCCCCCAAGGAGATTGGGGAGACATTCAGGAGATTCTACTCCACATTGTACAACCTAGAGACGAGCGAGCCTCAACAACTGCTTCCCTCAGAGGAGATATCTGCATTCTTAAAGACACTGAATCTACCTTCCCTTCCACAGGAAGCATGGTCTGGACTTAATACCCCAATTTCTCCTGAGGAAGTACATTTCAGTATAAAAGAAATCAAGGTAGCCAAATCCCCAGGACCCGACGGCTTCACAGGGCAATTTTATAAAACTTTCGACCTTATCCTCACCCCCGTGCTGTGCAGGATGTTTAATGAAGTAAAAAGTAAAGGATGTTTTAGAGCAGTGTTCCTAGAAGCTGCTATTACCACAATCCTGAAAACCAGCAAAGACCCTTTAGAGTGTGGCAGTTACCGCCCCATCACCCTCCTCAATATAGATATGAAGTTGTACGCAAAAATCATTGCCACACGACTATCTAAGGTAATCCCAAGCCTCGTCCACACGGACCAAGTGGGATTTATCCCACAGAGAGAGGGACCTGATGTCACAAGGAGGGTCCTGGACATTCTATTGGAAGCGGCTAAGACGGAGATCCCTATGCTCGCCCTGTCACTAGACACTGAGAAGGCCTTTAACAGGGTGAGCTGGGACTATCTTTGGGAAACTCTTAGAACCTTTGGATTTCCGAGTGACTTTATAACAGCTGTACAGGCCCTATATTCTTGCACCACGGTTAAGGTAAGAGGAGTGGGGTTCCAGTCCGTATCCTTAGAGATCACTAATGGAACTAGACAGGGGTGCCCCTCTCGCCGCTCCTCTTCGCTCTCTCAATAGAGCCCCTAGCGCAGGCGATCAGATTAGAACCAGCCATTTCGGGAATCACGTTTGGGAAATCACAGCATAAAATAGCATTGTATGCGGACGATATCACGCTTCTACTAACTAATCCATCTACCTCAGTACATGCTGTCTTTAAACTCTTAGCCCGATTTGGCAAATATAGCTACTATAAGCTGAACATTAATAAGACGGAAGCTCTTCCTGTGAATATTTTGCAGCTAGAATTGACTGCACTTCAGAAACATTTTAAATTCCAGTGGTCTACGCACACTATAAAGCTACTGGGCACATATCACAGCATATCTATTCCCATAGTGATTACTAAAAACTTCACAGATAGGATCCCAGAGTGGCGGAGGCTTCTGGAATCCTGGGAATTCCGGGAGATCTCCTGGACTGGCTGGATAACTGCCATTAAGATGTCTTTTGTTCCTAAGGTTCTATACTTATTCCGTTCTCTGCCGGGCAATGTTCCTAGACCTATAATAAACAGGCTACAGAGCCTGATTACGAATTATATTTGGAAAAGTAGAAAACCTAGAACCTCTACGCGCACGCTGCAGAGAGACACTACCCGAGGTGGCCTTGGCCTACCAAACATCCTCTGCTATTACCAAGTGGCGCAACTAAATTGGAGCGATGCTGTGAGTCCCTCCTCCTGGAGAGAGGTTGAACAATCGCTTCTCCCCCGAGGACTCTTGCTTTCTGATCTCCCATGGATCCTCCCCACGGACAGGGGTCTCTCAAAGTTACCCATCCTATTATCCTACACCTGCTCCAGTTCTGGAACCAAATTCGCCACCTTCTTACTATAGCTCCTCATCCCTCCCCACAGCAGATGATCGCAGGCTCCCTCTTTTGTCTCCCCGACTCACACATAATGGCCTGGCGGGGAATGGAGGTAACTACAGTCTCAGATTTTTATGGGCGTACGGGTATACTCTCACACAGTAGTGCCTGCACTGATATACAGATCCCCCCCTCACTTCAGTTTGAGGCCTTCCGTCTCTGCTCTTTCCTTAGAGCTTGGGGATTCCCCAGACAAGACCTTAGGGTGCCCACTAAATGGGAACATAGATGGATTTTAACTCCCTCGTTAGGGGTAACTCTTTCATTTCACTACGATCTCCTACTTGACTCTCAATCACATCTGAAGATCTCGCAACATTCCGCCTGGGAAAGAGAGCTCAATTTCACCGTCGATACTGAAGCATGGCATAGGGAGATACTCTTCACGAAGAAGCTGCTTCATTGCGCAACCCTATGGGAGTTATACTACAAGATCACGGTTAGGTGGCATTTGGTCCCTTATACCTTGCACAAGATCCATGTCAATAACCCCCCCACATGTTGGAGAGGATGCGGTATGATAGGAACACAGAGTCACATATGGTGGTCCTGCCCCAAAATCACGCAAGTTTGGACACAGTTATTTCATGTTTGCAACTCTATTAACCTTGCTTATACCCTGAGTCCTCACACCTGCTTGCTACATATAGGGTTCCCAACAATGCCCCAAGCCCATAAGTCCCTCTATATCTATTTATTTATGGCCGCTAAATTAGAAATGGCTAGGGCTTGGAAACAGAAACTGCCCCCCACCATTTCACAAATCATGGCCACTGCACATTACATTCAGAAAATGGAATCCTACTCCTACTCTGTACTAGATAAGATGGATTCATTTATAGATATCTGGTCCCCTTGGATAGAGAAGTTCCCGAACTGAAGACCCGATATCTTATCCTACTTTCACACTATGAAACCCCTTATCCCTACCCCCCCCCTTTTTTTTCCCTCCCCTTCCAACCCTAGAAGCAGTCTGGGAGACAACTAGTAACACGGGACATTATATACTATATGATGTAAAAAGTTAAATTGAGAACTGTTATACCCATCCCGCTTATTTAAGGAATATAGTCATCTTGTTGCTACTGGTGAACATAACATGTATACTATTAACTTCTTCTCTCCTACCTAAATACATTCTATACCCCAGCCTACTGTTTATGTCAAGCATTTGTTGACCTATGTAACCCTACGGTCATACTGATAACTGTTGATCCCTGTGTGGACATATTTGATGACTCTGTTCCTTCTGATTGTTTGTTATTATTGTTCTCGCAATAAAAAGATTTTTAAAATACAAAACTCTTGTAATTTGTATTAACTGTCATATCCTACCTCACAGGCGAGGCTAGAGCATGGGCTAATGCTTTTTATGAAAATAATGATCCCATATTAAATTCTCTAGACTCCTTCTTTAATGCAATGTCACTCCTCTATGAGGACCATAATATCCAACACCACAGAAACAGCAATACATGCCCTCCCCCAAGGCAAATGTCCTGTAGAGGAGTACATTACCGAATTCAAATGATGGGCTCCAGATACTCAATGGAACAATCCTGCATTAAAAAAACGACTTCCGTTTAGGACTGTCAAAGGCTGTTAAGGACGAATTGGCTCATGCTGACATGCCATCCGACATGCCATCTGACGCGTTTCGCGCATGCGTAGATGCGCTTCTTCGGAGGCTCAGAAGAAGCGCATCTACGCATGCACGAAACGTGTCAGGCGTTCCTGACTGTGACCTATAAACTTTGTACAAGCATATTTTTTTTTGGTCTTTCCAAATAAACTTTTGTTTCAACATTTGACTTTTCTATAGTCAGCGCATCTCATTTCCTCTTTGCTATTTTGTTTACTAGCAGTTGGGAATACCGCTTCTGGATCCGCTGCCCCAATTGCTCCTCCCACCTCAGACACAGGTCTTCTCTCTTTTTCATCCACGTCTAGCTCCCACCCAAGTGCCTAGTAACGTCAACGTCATCGGAGACACACCAGGAGGTGCGCCATACTATGCATACTACGACCAAATCTCTGTTCACGCCATGAAGGACACACAAGCTGCACCCCCCCGGAAGGGTCTCATCGCCAGTCCGTGAGGAGGTACAGAGTGCAACCAGGCACCCCACCAGACCAGTGGAGGGTAAGAGAAACGGCTCACAAGCACTACTACAGTAACTTGTTTTTGACAACTTACTGACACCTAGGCTGAAGAGGAGCGTGTAAGACACCAGAGAATCTTTTTTAGAGAGAGACGCTGTGAGTCCTAGGATTTGGATATTATTACTATTCTGACTGTTTGCCCATTATACACGGATATTCATTGGGACACATACCCCTACTATAGATCTCACATATATACTTACAGAGACTAAGGGGTCCTTTTATAACTGAACACCCTGTTTTAGTGTATTAACACCTAACCCAAAGGATTGAATGCACTTTGCCCTTAGTTAATGACACCATAAATACCATTGCACAAGGTTTTAGTCTTCTTAAATAAACTCTAGAACAAGCCCAAGCAAGGCAGAATGCTTATTATAATCTCAGGAGAACAAAATCACCTGAATACAAACCAGGAGATAGTGTTTGACTCTCCACCAAACATTTAAAGCTTTGTGTACCCAGTAAAAAACTTGGTAGCTTATTCATTGGACCTTTTCTGATCATTAAAGTACTCAATCAGAATGCTGTCACCCTTCGGTTACCAACTTTCTATAAAATTCACCCAACCTTCTATGTCTCTTTGTTTAAACCCTACCATCCTGTGAGACCTGATTCCCAACAGCAGACAGACTCCTCTCTTCTGCCAGACGATAATGACGATTCTGTTATTGATTCTAGATACTACCGACATTCGCTACAGTATCTAGTCTGCTGGAAGGGTTATGGTCCTAAAGAAGATTCTTGGGAACCCTTTATTAACCTCTTGGTTCCATGTCTTGTATCTCAATTTCATCATAGACATCCCGATCGCCCCAGACCTTGATTTCTTGAGCGGCTCCTTGGGGGGGGGGGGGCGTTCTGTCATGTTTTCACTTGTTTAGTATGTTCCTTTAAGAAATCATGAATCTCCAACCTATTTAAGTCTCCTCCTCCCTCTCCTCTCTGCTAGGTAATTTGCTTCATTTGGTGTGACTACCTCTGGCGGAGCATGTATTAATTATTTAACCTCTTGAATCCTTGGAGTGAATTCCTTGTTGTTGGATTCATAACTTGTCGTGCAACAATCTCCTCTTACTACGCCACTCTCATTGCAATTATCCTGAAAGGACTTCCCTGTGCAGGGGTTTCTACATTGTCTAGCAGGATTCAGCTTTGCCTCCTCATAGCCATCTGCTACATTGTAACAGCTGTTCTGACAAGCCGTAGCACATGATGTCACGCGGCAGTGACTGCGTGCTCTGAGACCAGGAGAAACGGATCCCTCACTCGTCACCCTCCTGAATAACAGTATAGTTAGAACCAGTTGTTACAAGATCCTTAGTGACTCTAATAATATAAGACGGAGTAGTCTGATATATACAGTATATGCTTACACTTGACTAACATCTGAGCTTAAGGATTAATGAAAAATCAACCTGCTGCTTACTCAGGTTTACCTAAAGCAGTAAATCTACTAACTGTTTAACTGTTCACGCACTGTGTTTATCAATTAGTGCCTTCCTACATTCCTATGTTTTAACTAACGTTAACCTAAACAAACTCAGCTTAATTGTTTTGGTTCTGGACTCTTCACAGATTAACCATTTCTAATAATGAAATCAGCACACTGTCTTGCAGATTAATACCTCCCTGTAACTGAACAAAGATAACGTTATCTACCAAAACCTGCTGTTTGAGTTATTGTCAGAACCATATCATGCCCTATTACCTTTTGACTATCCTTAGTCACCCTCAGTTCTATGAGTATAACAAGGTTCTAAATACATCTATAGAACCTATGGTTTGGTGTGAGACTGAGTGGTAATTATTTAGGTACCTTACAAACTACTCATACCTTACGCCTAGATTTAGAGTTCTGCGGCCAAAGGGGTGCGTTAGCTACGCGTGTATTTTTCCCCCCGTAACCTTTTAAATACCGCTGGTATTTAGAGTTCACAGAAGGGCTGCGTTAGGCTCCAAAAAGGGAGCGTAGAGCATAATTTACCGCCACTGCAACTCTAAATACGTGTGCTTACAGACGCGGCCATCTTCAAAAACGTGCTCCTGCACGATATCCCCATAGGGAACAATGTGGCAGTTTGAGCTGAAAAAAAACCTAACACCTGCAAAAAAAGCAGCATTCAGCTCCTAACGCAGCCCCATTGTTTCCTATGGGGAAACACTTCCTATGTCTGCACCTAACACCCTAACATGTACCCCGAGTCTAAACACCCCTAACCTTACACTTATTAACCCCTAATCTGCTGCCCCCGCTATCGCTGACACCTGCATATTATTTTTAACCCCTAATCTGCCGCTCCATACACCGCCGCAACCTACGTTATCCCTATGAACCCCTAATCTGCTGCCCCTAACACCGCCAACCCCTATATTATATTTATTAACCCCTAATCTGCCGCCCCAATGTCGCCGCTACCTACCTACAATTATAAACCCCTAATCTGCCGACCGGACCTCACCGCTACTCTAATAAATGTATTAACCCCTAAAGCTAAGTCTAACCCTAACACCCCCCCCAAGTTAAATATAATTTTTATCTAACGAAATAAAATAAATCTTATTAAATAAATTATTACTATTTAAAGCTAAATACTTAGCTGTAAAATAAACCCTAATATAGCTACAATATAAATAATAATTATATTGTAGCTATTTTAGGATTAATATTTAGAGGGTTAGAGTAGGGGTATGTGGGTGGTGGGTTTTAATGTTGGGGGGGTTGTATTTTTTTTTACAGGCAAAAGAGCTGATTAATTTGGGGCATGCCCCGCAAAAAGCCCTTTTAAGGGCTGGTAAAAGAGCTGATTACTTTGTAATGTAGAATAGGTTAGGGACTTTTATTATTTAGGTTTTTTTTTAATTTTATTAGGGGACTTAGATTAGGTGTAATTAGTTTAAAAGTCTTGTAATATTTTTTATTTTCTGTAATTTAGTGGTTTTTTTTTGCAATTTAGTTTAGTTTATTTAATTGTATTTAATTGTAGGTATTGGTAGTTAATTTATTTAATTAATTTAATGATAGTGTAGTGTTAGGTTTAATTGTAACTTAGGTTAGGATTTTTTTTACAGGTAATTTTGTAATTATTTTAACTAGGTAGCTATTAAATAGTTAATAACTATTTAATAGCTATTGTACCTAGTTAAAATAAATACAAAGTTGCCTGTAAAATAAATATAAATCCTAAAATAGCTACAATATAATTATTCGCTATATTGTAACTATATTAGGGTTTATTTTACAGGTAAGTATTTAGTTTTAAATAGGAATACTTTAGTTAATAAGAGTTAATTTATTTTGTTAGATTAAAATTATATTTAACTTAGGGGGGTGTTAGGGTTAGGGTTAGACTTAGCTTTAGGGGTTAATACATTTATTATAGTAGCGGCGAGGTCCGGTCGGCAGATTAGGGGTTAATACTTGAAGTTAGGTGGCAGCGACGTTGGGGGAGCAGATTAGGGGTTAATAAATATTATGTAGGTGTCGGCGATGTTAAGGGCAGCAGATTAGGGGTTCATAGGGATAATGTAGGTGGCGGCGATGTTGTCGGCAGATTATGGGTTAAAAATATTTATTATAGTGGCGGCGATGTGGGGGGACCTCGGTTTAGGGGTACATAGGTAGTTTATGGGTGTAAGTGTACTTTAGAGCACTGTAGTTAAGAGCTTTATATACCGGCGTTAGCCCATAAAGCTCTTAACTACAGCCTTTCCATGGGCGTTAGGAGTCTTGTTGGTAGAGGGTCTACAGCTCACTTCAGCCAAGACTCTAAATACCGGCGTTAGGAAGATCCCATTGAAAAGATAGGATACGCAATTGGCGTAAGGGGATCTGCAATATGGAAAAGTCGCGGCTTGAAAGTGAGCGGTACACCTTTACCTGGCCAACTCTAAATACCAGCGGGCGGCCAAAATTAGCGTTAGGACCCCTAACGCTGCTTTTGACGGCTAACGCAGAACTCTAAATCTAGGTGTTTGTTTTTACATACTTTTGTGCTGGCTGGATTATCGTTTTCTCTTTATATATATATATATATATATATATATATATATATATATATATATATATATATATATATATTGTAACAACATACCATCAAATATATGTAGAAATATGTATTTATGACTAAATATTTATGAATAAATAAAACATATTCTTCTATGTGAAGAACATATTAACGCATATTAGCGCACTTGAGAACATGCGATCAGGTTAGCGTAAATGAGAATATGCGATTGGGTTGGCACATATGAGAATATGCAAACGGGTTAGCGCATATGAGAGTATGAGTTTGGGTTAGCGCATATGAGCATATGAGGTAAGTGTGCTAGTAGGGTTTTGTTCCACTTTTTTTTTTTCTCTCCCGTGACTTCTAGGAGGGAATAGGTTATCACACGTGTAATATTCGAATTGAGCTAGGAATAAGCTGTTTGCGTATGTCGGGTTAGTGTGAGAGAGCACAAACCTTTTTCTTTTAACTCATAATACAAGAGCAAACCCGACGTGCACAAAAATTTTACTTCTAGCACAATTAGCATGCTAGAGTAAGCGCTAAATAGTGCACCACTTTTAATCTGGCCCTATAATGGGTCAACCAAGACATTTGTGTATAAAACATTATTATAATATCATGGGATATTCATATGAGGAAAAATTTTGGGATCTGGGTCAGATCGTGATGATAATTATATCACACGCCGTCAAAAGTGTGTGTGTTTATATATATATATACAGTATATATGATAATATATATGACTAGATAATGTGTATATATGTGTTTATTTGTGTTTATATGTGTATATATGTATGTATGTGTGCACATACATATTTAAACATGTAAATACATGTAAACACATAAATACCCACACACACACACATATATATACAGGGAGTGCAGAATTATTAGGCAAATGAGTATTTTGACCACATCATCCTCTTTATGCATGTTGTCTTACTCCAAGCTGTATAGGCTCGAAAGCCTACTACCAATTAAGCATATTAGGTGATGTGCATCTCTGTAATGAGAAGGGGTGTAGTCTAATGACATCAACACCCTATATCAGGTGTGCATAATTATTAGGCAACTTCCTTTCCTTTGGCAAAATGGGTCAAAAGAAGGACTTGACAGGCTCAGAAAAGTCAAAAATAGTGAGATATCTTGCAGAGGGATGCAGCACTCTTAAAATTGCAAAGCTTCTGAAGCGTGATCATCGAACAATCAAGCGTTTCATTCAAAATAGTCAACAGGGTCGCAAGAAGCGTGTGGAAAAACCAAGGGGTAAAATAACTGCCCATGAACTGAGAAAAGTCAAGCGTGCAGCTGCCAAGATGCCACTTGCCACCAGTTTGGCCATATTTCAGAGCTGCAACATCACTGGAGTGCCCAAAAGCACAAGGTGTGCAATACTCAGAGACATGGCCAAGGTAACAAAGGCTGAAAGACGACCACCACTGGACAAGACACACAAGCTGAAACGTCAAGACTGGGCCAAGAAATATCTCAAGACTGATTTTTCTAAGGTTTTATGGACTGATGAAATGAGAGTGAGTCTTGATGGGCCAGATGGATGGGCCCGTGGCTGGATTGGTAAAGGGCAGAGAGCTCCAGTCCGACTCAGACGCCAGCAAGGTGGAGGTGGAGTACTGGTTTGGGCTGGTATCATCAAAGATGAGCTTGTGGGGCCTTTTCGGGTTGAGGATGGAGTCAAGCTCAACTCCCAGTCCTACTGCCGGTTTCTGGAAGACACCTTCTTCAAGCAGTGGTACAGGAAGAAGTCTGCATCCTTCAAGAAAAACATGATTTTCATGCAGGACAATGCTCCATCACACGCGTCCAAGTACTCCACATCGTGGCTGGCAAGAAAGGGTATAAAAGAAGAAAATCTAATGACATGGCCTCCTTGTTCACCTGATCTGAACCCCATTGAGAACCTGTTGTCCATCATCAAATGTGAGATTTACAAGGAGGGAAAACAGTACACCTCTCTGAACAGTGTCTGGGAGGCTGTGGTTGCTGCTGCACGCAATGTTGATGGTGAACAGATCAAAACACTGACAGAATCCATGGATGGCAGGCTTTTGAGTGTCCTTGCAAAGAAAGGTGGCTATATTGGTCACTGATTTGTTTTTGTTTTGTTTTTGAATGTCAGAAATGTATATTTGTGAATGTTGAGATGTTATATTGGTTTCCCTGGTAAAAATAAATAATTGAAATGGGTATATATTTGTTTTTTGTTAAGTTGCCTAATAATTATGCACAGTAATAGTCACCTGCACACACAGATATCCCCCTAAAATAGCTATAACTAAAAACAAACTAAAAACTACTTCCAAAACGATTCAGCTTTGATATTAATTAGTTTTTTGGGTTCATTGAGAACATGGTTGTTGTTCAATAATAAAATTAATCCTCAAAAATACAACTTACCTAATAATTCTGCTCTCCCTGTATATATATATATATATATATAATATATATATATATATATATATATATATATATATATACTGTATATATAAAAAAAAATATATATATATATATGTATATATATGCAAAAGAAAGAGAGAGATAGAAACTAGAGGGCGCACTACACTGTCTGTACAATCAAAAGTGTAAGGGTTAAAAAATAAATTTCACAAAACACATCAGAAACATATTAAAATAAAGTATTGCTCTCATATATACACTTTTTAACATAACAAAAAAATATATTTTTATCATATATAGATATATATATATATAGAAACAAAGAATTGTGAGTATGGAGCAGTATAGAACCCAAAGAGTCCTACAGTTCACTGAAATGCTGCCCAAATCTATCTGTCAGGGCCGGAGCATCCCAATAAATTCCGGTAATAAAATGAGAAAAAAATGCAAAAGAAAGAGAGAAATAGAAACTAGAGGGTGCACTAAACTGTCTGTACAATTAAGAATAGGGGGTATCTATAATTGGATCCCTATATTATAGGGATAATTATACGATGTATTTATAGTAAAGGGTAAAAATGTGTATAAATAATTCCAATTTGGAGAGTTTGGAAAGTATATATTACGCTAATAAAGTCTGAAATTCACGAGATAGTAGAGTCTAATATATTAACTTTGGTTACAGTATTTTGCAGTATTTTAAAAATACACTTATTAATCAGATGGCAGTCACAACAAACAGTGTAGTCAATGCAATGCAGTTGGAATAGACAATATCATCAGTGCAGTGTATGTAGACATAACCATCAGTGCAATACAATAGATATAAATTACCACTCAATATAGTTAAAAGACCAAAAACTGTAATCTTTAAATAGGAAAAGTTTAATGAATAGATTCACAAGATATAAAAACCATTTAAATGGTATATGCTGAAGTACACAAAAAAACTCCACAGAGTCTGGAAAAGGGTGACCACGTAGGGTATCTACTTACACTCCTTACCCCCAGTCAATATGAGGTAAGTGTTGCGCAGTGTAGGGAAAGTCTTTTTCCAGCTTCCACAGATGCAGATTACAGATATGGGACTTGGTTATAACACAGTCGGGGTATATGATTGTACACAAGAATTTGGAATCTTTGTTGGTGTTCTGAATCTACAATCGTGAGCTAATTGGAATTAGAAAATATGACATTGTATCTGACTAAGGTAGTGATAGTAAAATTAAATGGTACATAACAATTAGATTAAACAGTGTACATATAAAGTTTATAAAGTCTGAGTCTCAATAACGTGGCTTATTCAATAAAAAGGAGCCAAGTACATTAGCTGGTTAGCTAGTTCAGATCCCCTTTTCAGTATAGTACATGTAATAGGTTCAGATGTCAGTTAACCTAGACAAGCAGTCATTAAAGCTCATAACAACCTCACCCCCCTTTGCAGTACAAAATCTATATTCCCAAAGGGGTACCATCATGAGTAAAACAGTACAATTTAGTCTAAACTTTAGGTATGTAAGTAGCCAGAGTAGAAAACTAGGCACACTCATATAGTAGAATAGGGGTTGGTTGTCTAATATAGTGGGCGTTCATAACACAGCGAGGTTCTAAAGCTGATCACTACAATTTGACTCTCATATAAAAACCATGTAGTATCGCCAAACTATCTCATGACAAGCTATATTCTAAATAGGTATGAGCCATAACACGTATTGGTAAACAGTAGGGACGATCTGAAATATATATAGCAGCTCAAGTTCAGGAGTATGGAGAGAGGCCCTTCACAATAAGTAACAGAGTTTCTTTAACCCACACCAGATCTAAAGGTAATATGGATGCGACAGCAAGTGGCTGTACCTTTAAGTGAGATGCACAGTTCACACAAATGTAAAAGTCCAGTTACTGATTCAGTGTTTGCAAAAGTGATACCCAGTTTATATGGAAAAGTAAGTTCAGTCAGTGAAACTGTTATCCCCCAATCCACATACCCTCCAACTGCATGGGATGTAAACTCCGGAGCCCACCAGCGGGAGTCGGCCACACCTCCCCAACTCGGGCCCAGATGTAGAAGATCTAGATTTTTTACTGCTCGGGGGTACGGGCTGGGAGGAGTCCAGTACCGCAAACTAGCCGATCTAAAACGGCATTCACCCAATTCTTCTTCACCAAGGCTTCAGTGTAGGGTATTAGGCTGGTAGCACGACGGACCTCTCTTCTGCGGGCTGTGCTGATACTTGGGGGATATTCCAGAGCTCCGCCAAAGCTCTCCTCCTTCAATGCCGAAGAATTCCTTACAGAAAACAGGCTCCCTGTCTGCTCCAAATGCCAGTGCTGCAGCTTGCCGGTTGCCGGGCACAATCTTGAGCACACGCAGATCTAATAGTGGACCTGAGATCAATGAAACTCCCCTCCACCTTGCTTTCAAGCTCCTCCAATAGCTTAAGTATGCATAAGTAGGGCTCCTCCATTATGCTGCAGCCTGGAGATAAATTCACCCTGCCAGATGTAAGACCAGGGGGGGTGATAGTGAGGTGATTTAGACCTTTGGGTGCGATCCTGGTCGGTTTGGATCTTCTAGCAGTCAAATTGTAAAGATTGTGGTATCATCCGACTCCAGGTTGTCGATCCAGTTGAATAGTTAGTATATTATTAAAGGATGGCTGAGTGGTTGTGCGATGGTCTATAGATTTTTTTAGCATTTCATAAGAGCTATAGGTATTAGCGTCTGAACATGGCCATGCCTTGAACACGCCCCCCATTTAATCACATTTTTACCCTTTACTATACATACATCATAGAATTATCCCTATAATATAGGGATCCAATTATAAATTGTACAGACAGTTTAGTGCACCCTCTAGTTTCTATTTCTCTCTTTCTTTTGCATTTTTTCTTGTTTTATTACTGGAATTTATTGGGATGCTCCGGCCCTGATAGATAGATTTGGGCAGCATTTCAGTGAACTGTAGGACTCTTTGGGTTCTATACTGCTCCATACTCACAATTCTTTGTTTATATATATATATATATATATATATATATATATATATATATATATGATAAAAATATATTTTTTTATGTTAAAAAGTGTATATATGAGAGCAATACTTTATTTTAATATGTTTCTGATGTGTTTTGTAAAATTTTATTTTTAACCCTTACACTTTACTTCAGGTCTCAAATCGTGTTAAATATTCTAACACAGTTTTGGTTTGCGCTCAAACGCAAACTATACATTTCAACTTGTAAATAGCTTATATAGTTCATGTGCAACAGTTAGAAATCACTTGTAATCTAGCCCACTGTTGGGGACACTTACTTCCGTGGAGTGCAATGGAGACCTACGTCATACGCAGGGAAGCAAGGAGCACGCCATGGACAGTTGACTGTGCTATCACCAGTCCGGCAAGCTCACAGGAGAATGGAGACCTCGTTATTCCCTTCCAGGACATAACACAGCTGTGCTGATGAGCTCCTTTGATGAGTTTTCCCGAGGTGCAATAAGAGGTGCTCTATGGAGGGGGAGGAGCCAACTGCCAAGCTTGCTGGATGCATGTAGTAAGAGCTCTGGCTCTTAATGCTAATATTGGGGGATAATTGGTAATATTTGTTACACCCAAAGTGTCTGAAGAAGACTTCTACCAGTTTATGTGGGAAACTGAACAATGATTTTGATTAAGAAATAAGAGAGCGACCTTCTACTTCAAATTCCGACTTTTGAAACTGCCACGAGGACACAGAGCTCAGCTACGACTTTCAAAAGCTTCGGAGTAGCTTGAAGTCAAAACTACCTTTATACTAATCTCTTTTATGAACCAGACTACATCTATGAAAATGGCACTGACATCTATGGCAGACTCACATGCTACGGTGCTGTCCCTTCTAGAAAAACTGGCATGGTGGATGGATGAGAACTTTGCCGAAATCATAATGCTGCTGCAGCCAACCACTCGTGATGTGCCAAACCAACTCACAGTAATAGATGAGAACCTAGTTAAGCCTGAACAGACTTTTGCAATTGCAACTGTTTTGCCTACTATAGGAGCAATCACTGAAGACTATCTGCTTGTTGGATCTCGGCAGTGTAAGGCTGACACTCTAGAACCTGATAGTTGCCGAGGACTCTTAGATCTGAAGGGCCAATTTGATTGCTCCATTATTACCCTCAGAGATGTTGTCAATCCCTCTCTACCCATCGTTCATCCCGACGCTATGCGGCAATTAGACATGATGGAGACTGTCCACTTTACCAACCTAAGATCACCATCGAAGGTCTGCGCGAATTCATATAAGTTAGTAGATGACGTCCCTGCACTGAACTCTGACAAGATAAAGTTGTCGGGTATCGTAGCTAGAAGACGACGCGCTTACAAGATATCACAGCGATTGACGAGCTCTGTTGACCTCTATAGCCTCAGAAGAGGTATTGGCTAAAGAGATGTTACTTTCTGGGTCTGCTTTTCGTGACTACTAGAAAAAACACAATTATGGCCCTCGGAACTCTCCTGTACTTGCTTTGTTTATGCTGCAGCTTGCCCAGCGCTGCTTTTCTTTACAAAGCATTTGGACTACTCCATTAACCCTCAAGAGTGAATAAGACTTGTAGTTCTTATTTTTCTAGTTATGCTTTTATAAACTCTGGTAAACTTTTCCTATATAAGGTTTTAGTTCTAAAACTGTTTCATGTTCTGAGGCATATATAATTCCACCCCCAATTACTCCTCCTGCCTTGCGTTACATAAACTATTGCATTATGACACTTACCATGCTCTTTTGCATTTACGTTTTTAATGTATATAGACCAGGATACCTATAGTTAATGTTCATTGTCTATGGGTTCATCTCTACTCGTAACATAGATATTTCTAATAGCCTTTTATGTGTCCTAGCTTTATACTGGGTCTACACAAATATACCCTTCTGGGGAAAAATTCTAGCTTTTGCTAATTACATAGATAATATGAGATATCTTTAATTATAGTTCAAGTACCATTTTGCTATTGGCATATGTATTTCCTTCAGAGTCTATCTCCCTTGTGGTATATGCCTCTGCATCATATCTAAGTATACTTGTAGTTTTTAGCAGTGGTAAGGACTCATGTAATTATCTCCTCTTGTCACGTTATGCGAAAGACTGTATGTGTTTTTATCAGTTTATCTGGTTTTATACTCAGAGAGATTGTAGAGCTCTCATGAATATGCAATGAGGATACTTTAACTCAAGCTGTATATGCTATACCCAATTCAGAGTTTTTTGTAACATTATTTTTGGGTTGTACCTAGCTCTTTCTATGGCTCTACCTTCTCCCTATATATGGGGATATTCCCCTATAGTACTTTTAATGTATATTTAAGCCTACTAGAACTAATATAAATATTTAGTCCTCAATAAATAGTTGTGCTGTTTAAGACCTACTGGTAAAGCTCCATTATACTTCTTATTAGCTATATAGATATGCTCTCCATTTGATAGGATAAAATGTCTAATCCACAGTTAAGCTTTTTTTTACACACTGTGACTTATTTTTCCTCACAGAAGCTGAAGGAATAGATGAGAAGTTAATAACATAAATATATATATGCCGGGCTAGATATATTGCGCTTATGTCTACTAAAATCAATCTTTGTCAGCTCTCCCTTAGCAAACCTTTTATGCACTATTATCATACATAAGTTATGGTTATTATGTGCTATTGTTATAGGTTATTCATAAGATGATATATCTCTCACCGACTATGATACATACTACTTATTTGCTAACTCTAAACATTCCTCTCTAGTTCCCTTAATGTTCTGTTGCAATATGGTTGATAATGTTCCTTGTTTTTTTTTTTTTTATGTCTGAGATTTATATGTTGGAAACTTACCAATCCAATAGACCCAAAAAAGCTGGTTATAACTTAGGATACTTTACCGGTATGAATAACCCCACAGAGCTGCTTAACATAATTTTCTTTTGCTTCGGCCTCTTTGTTTTGGTAGATATAGCGCGGTTTATTACCATTGATTTAGTACTGATTGCTCCTTCCTAATACTCTAACGGGCATACCCCCCGCGCTAGCTTCACATACTTAAGTTACTAGATTACTGCACACAAGCATTTAATCTATGCTCGACATGACGGGCACTCTCTCCTGTTTCATTGTTGTGTTTGTACATACTATACCCTTATTCCTAGCAACAGTGATATATGCATTGAAACGGTTGTAATATGCTTTTGTGTCTACTAGTGATGGGAGAAATCTACCCTAATGTGGCTCAATTATATGTTTTTCGTTGCAACAAATTTATAACATTATATACGAGCCAGGATAATCACAATGTTTTTATACCCAATATATGCAATTCCTTCAAGGGCTAGGTTTAAGTCACCCTTACGCGTTTCTACTGGAACACAGTCATTTTTTTTAGGCTATATTTTCGTGTAAAGCTATAATTTACGTAGTATAGATGTTATTGGACATTGCAATTTTTTCCTACAGCATATTATAACAAGTATCTCTTGCCTATCCACACGCCTTCTTCCTTTAATGTTAAACAAATTATTCTAGCAAAGCTTTTTTCTCCCCTCTTAGTCTAGAAACTAGTATAATATTTGCCCTACTCCATATTTGTAATATTAACATATGCTCCGGACTTCCCTCCATATTTTACTATATGGCCCTTCTAGCCATCAATCCATGCATACTGCATTCACCCTCTGATGACATACCCTCTTCTATGTACATATGCATTTCCAGTTACTAAAGGTCAAGTGGTTTATACCAACGTTATAACCTATAACTAATTCTTTAACAACATCATTAGAGGTCCCATCATATTCCTTAAATTGCCCTTATATATATATATATATATATATATATACACGGCTCCGCCCCTCCATCCTTTCCCTCACATAAATAGCAGTGCTTATCCGCTGAAATCCCCCCCCCTTATTATATATATTCAATCCTTTTCTTTGTGAAGCTCATGAAGAGCTACCCATCTGACCATCAGTTACCTTTTATACTAATAGACCATTTGGTCCTAAAGTGTGTTCTTCACTGGTCAGTCATTTATGCTACTGTATTGTAAAACAGAGGTTTCATTAGCCTCCCTATTGTGTATTTTATAACTGCTGAAATATTGTGCTCAATTTTATTTGTATTCTTGTTCTGTTATCAAGAGGCGATCTATGTTTTATGTCTATTATGCAAAACCTCAATAAAAAAAATAATGTCTAAAAAAAAAAAAAAAGAGGTGCTCTATGTAGCTGCAGAGTGAGTGTGGGCACTATTGCTCCTTCTTATATATCCATTATTGGTGTGCTCATTCCTGAACGTAGCCGGGGATGAAGATTGCTAAATCATTCAGGTACCTTTTTTAAACCTATAAATTCTGCTGACTCTATTCAGTTGGTGCTTGGTGTCACTGATGTCCATCCATCAGGTACCCTCGCCCCCAGTAAATCTTCTGCCCTGGATTTTTCTCTTTACTCCTATCCTGCCTCTCTTGTGCTTTGCATGTCTTCTGGCTCCCAAGATTTTATTCTGGACTGTGTATTGAAGAATCCTTTGTACTGAATTTTATTCGACTTACCTATGTTGTTGACTTTTGACTTATGTTTATTGGAACTTAGTTTTCTTGCTCCCTTAATTTCTATAAAACTTCTTTGGATCCTGGGAACAGGGTCCTGACCACTACAGTGTGCCTGTGACTATTGATGTACCTTCTGCATCCTGGACTCTCTCTCCTTAAACCTTCCAACTTAAATTTTACAGATATTAACTATATTCGACTTTATAAAACTGCAAACAGAAAAGACTGCCACAGTTACTAAATAATGGCTTTAGGTAAACTAAACTTCTATTTTATAGTTGGAAATACAAAAAACTATACTTTTTTTTTTAATTCATGAACAGATCAATGTTTAACTACTTTGTTATTGCAGCCATCTCAAATAATCAATGGTTAAAGATAAATATAAAGTCCTTGCAGGAAATTCTAATCAATTAGACATTTGAGATTTATCACATGCAGTGTAACTTTATATGATTATTTCAGTTGTGGTCCATTTATTTGATTATTGGATATCTTCATCTTTTAAAGTTAGAACTTAAAATAATGATTATATTTCTATATTTTGTAAAGTGCAAAAAAAGATTATAGATAGGCATCTGGAATAAGTTAATAAAGTACTTTGAAATTTTCTTAAATTGAAAAAATGTTGCAGTATATAAGCATGTAAAGGTTTTAGATAGAAAAGTCCAAATTCCACTTCTGGAGAGGGAGGGGGAAACTGTGGTCAAATTGTGAGGTCTGGTTCCAGGAATCTAACCTCACTTCTTTTATACTAAGGTTATATCAACATTACAATGATTCTTACGTGTTCTCTGACACACTACAATTATTTTGGTGATATCATTTTGAAAATACATATTAAAATAAGCTAAAAAAAAAAAGAGTATTATTTGTCATTGAAAAATATTTCACCTAGATTACGAGTTTTGCGTTAGAGGCTGTGCTAACGAGCAGTTTATACTCACCGCTCACCTAGAGACAGCGCTGGTATTACGGGTTTTTACAAACCCGGTGAGCGAAGAGCAAAATTTTGCTCCACATCTCACCTCAATACCAGCGCTGCTTACGGTAGAGGTGAGTTGGCTAAACGTGCTTGGCACAATTTCCCCATAGGAATCAATGGGGGAGAGCCGTCTGAAAAAAAACCTAACACCTGCAAAAAAGCAGCGTAAAGCTCCTAACGCAGCCCCATTGATTCCTATGGGGAAATACTTTTTATGTCTACACCTAACACCCTAACATGAACCCCGAGTCTAAACACCCCTAATCTTACACTTATTAACCCCTAATTTGCCACTCCGGACACCGCCACCACCTACATTATATTTATTAACCCCTATCTGCTGCCCCAACATCACCGAACCATACATTTTATTTATTAACCCCTACTCTGCCGCCCCAAATGTCGCCGCCACCTACCTACACTTATCAACCCCTAATCTGCTGCCCCCAACATCGCCGCCACTATATTAAAGTTCTTAACCCCTAAACCCTAACCCCCCTAACTTAAATATAATATAAAAAAATCTAAATAAAATTACTACAATTAACTAAATTATTCCTATTTAAAACTAAATACTTACCTATAAAATAAACCCTTAAATAGCTACAATATAACTAATAGTTACATTGTAGCTAGCTTAGGATTTATTTTTATTTTACAGGCAACTTTGTATTTATTTTAACTAGATAGAATAGGTATTAAATAGTTATTAACTATTTAATAGCTACCTAGTTAAAATAAAGACACATTTACCTGTAAAATAAAACCTAACGTAAGTTACAATAACACCTAACACTACACTACAATTAAATTAATTCCCTAAATTAACTACAATTAAATACAATTAAATAAAATTATCTAAAGTACGGAAAAAAAACCACTAAATCACAGAAAATAATAAAATAATTACAAGTTTTTTAAAATAATTACACCTAATCCCCCTAAAAAAAAAAAAGCCCTTCCCTATACTAAATTACAAATAGCCCTTAAAAGGGCGTTTTGCGGGGCCTTGCCCCAAAGTAATCAGCTCTTTTACCTGTAAAATTGTACAATACCCCCCCCAACATTAAAACCCACCACCCACACACCCAACCCTACTCTAAAACCCACCCAACCCCCCCTTAATAAAACCTAACACTAACCTCTTGAAGATCACCCTACCTTGAGAAGTCTTCACCCAACCGGGCCGACGTCCTCAACGAAGCCGGGCAAAGTGGTCCTCCAGACAGGCAGAAGTCTTCATCCAAACCGGGAAGAAGAGGTCCTCCAGACGGGCAGAAGTCTTCATCCAGATGGCATCTTCTATCTTCATCCATCCGGCGTGGAGTGGGTCCATCTTCAAGACATCCGACGTGGAGCATCCTTCCTGGCCGACGACTACCCGACGAATGAAGGTTCCTTTAAGTGACGTCATCCAAGATGGAGTCCCTTCAACTCCGATTGGCTGATAGAAATCTATCAGCCAATCGGAATTAAGGTAGGAAAAATCCTATTGGCTGATGCAATCAGCCAATAGGATTGAACTTCAATCCTATTGGCTGATTGGAACAGCCAATAGAATGCAACTCAATCCTAGGATTTTTCCTACCTTAATTCCGATTGGCTGATAGAATTCTATCAGCCAATCGGAATTGAAGGGATGCCATCTTGGATGACATCACTTAAAGGAACCTTCATTCGTTGGGTAGTCGTCGGCCAGGAAGGATGCTCCACGTCAGATGTCTTGAAGATGTATCCGCTACACGCCGGATGGATGAAGATAGAAGATGCCGTCTGGATGAAGACTTCTGCCCATCTGGAGGACCTCTTCTTCCCTTCTTGGATGAAGACTTCTGCCCATCTGGAGGACCACTTCGCCCTGGCTTCGTTGAGGACTTTGGTTGGGTGAAGACTTCTCAAGGTAGGGTGATCTTCAAGCGGTTAATGTTAGGTTTTGTTAAGGGGGGATTGGGTGGGTTTTAGAGTAGGGTTGGGTGTGTGGGTGGTGGGTTTTAATGTTTGGGGGGTATTGTATTTTATTTACAGGTAAAAGAGCTGATTAATTTGGGGCAAAGTATAGGGTCGGCCAGGAAGGATGCTCCGCGTCGGATGTCTTGAAGATGGACCCGCTCCGTGCCAGATGGATGAATTTGTAATTTAGTATAGGGTAGGGCTTTTTATTATTTTGGGGGGGTTTTTATTTTATTAGGGGGATTAGATTAGGTGTAATTAGGTTAAAAAACTTGTAATTATATTATTATTTTCTGTAATTTAGTGGGGGGGTTTTCTTACTTTAGATAATTTTATTTAATTGTATTTAATTGTAGTTAATTTAGTGAATTAATTTAATTGTAGTGTAGTTTTAGGTGTTATTGTAACTTAGGTTAGGTTTAATTTTACAGGTAAATTTGTCTTTATTTTAACTAGGTAGCTATTAAATAGTTAATAACTATTTAATAACTATTCTACCTAGTTAAAATAAATACAAAGTTGCCTGTAAAATAAAAATAAATCCTAAGCTAGCTACAATGTAACTATTAGGGTATTAGGGTACTATCTTAGGGTTTATTGTATAGGTAAGTATTTAGTTTTAAATAGGAATAATTTAGTTAATTGTAGTAATTTTATTTAGATTTATTTAAATTATATTTAAGTTAGGGGGTTTAGGGTTAGACTTAGGTTTAGGGGTTAAGAACTTTAATATAGTGGCAGCGATGTTGGGGGCGGCAGATTAGGGGTTAATAAATGTAGGTAGGTGGCGGAGATGTTAGGGACGGCAGATTAGGGGTTAATAATATTTAACTAATGTTTGTGATGCGGGAGGGCGGCGGTTTAGGGGTTAATATATTTATTATAGTGGTGGCGATGTCCGGTTCGGCAGATTAGGGATTAAAATATTTATTATAGTGTTTGCGATGTGGGGGTGCCTCGGTTTAGGGGTTAATAGGTAGTTTATGGGTGTTAGTTTACTTTTTAGCACTTTAGTTAAAAGTTTTATACTACGGAGTTAGACCATAAAACTCTTAACTACTGACTTTTAAATGTGGTACCAGGCTTGACAGGAGAGTACCGCTCACTTTTTGGAAGACTCGTAATACTGGCTCTATGCAAGTCCCATTGAAAAAATAGGATACGCAATTTACGTAAGTCGATTTGCAGTATTTTCGAGTCTGGCCAAAAAAGTGAGCGGTACACCTGTACCTGCAAGACTCGTAATACCAGCGGGCATTAAAAAGCAGCATTGGGACCTCTCAACGCTGCTTTTTAAGGCTAACGCAAGACTTGTAATCTAGGCATTTGTTTTTTTATAGTAATGGCCTATATGACAAGTTACTCTGAGAAGTGCAAGAAGTGGTTGCAATATTTTTACTTCTAGAACCCGTTTAACAGGTTGGAGGTGAAACAAAAACTGATGCTCCCTACACTTTTTATGATGGGCAAAAAGCATTACAATTTCATGGTTAACCCTTGCACTTGAGCTATAATAACATTAACGATATTAACCAAAGTGAAAAGCACTGGTGAAGTTGTTGTAACTGATCATAGAGGACTTCATAGGCCACAAAACTGTTTGCCGAACGTTAACTTTTCCTCAAAGTGAAAACTAATTGCGTTATAATAATAAACAAATTTAAACCTTTTGTGAGGTAACCCCCCCTCCAAAAAAAAAAACACCCTTTGTTTTTTTTAAATAAATCTTTTGTTCCTAAGGGCTCAAAATTACTGCACATATGGTCTTATACTATACAAACAGAAAGTTAAGGTACTTAACTGTAGCGTTAATCTAGTGAGCATTGGGTGTAGCCTCATAATAAACATATGAACATAAGAAAAAAAAAAAAACTCAACAGATAAATACAAGAAACTGTAGCAGGAAACTGGTGAACACTGGAACAAAAACTGTGGGCTAGATAACGAGTGGAGCACAAATTAATGCACCTGCTTGAGCATTAATTTCGCTAAAAGTAATATTTTTGCGCTTGTCGGTTTGCACTCGTATTATGAGCTGAAGGTAAACTATTTTTGTTCTTGCGGTAACCCGATGAACGAAAAAAATCCAAAGTTAGAATATCGCGTATGTGTTCAAGTATTCCCCCATTGAAGTAAATAGAGAAAAAAAAGTGGAAAAAAACCCTAACACCCCACTCACGCAAACACGATTACATATTCTCATTTGCGCCAACCCAAAATGAAAATATGAATATTTTACATTCCAATTTTCTGCACATACATATGTTCAATGTATTCAAAAATAAATATTTCTACATATATCTGATGTCTACTTAACGGCAACGGGCTTAAATGCATTTCTATATGTATATATATATATATATATATATATATATATATATATATGTCTATTTATGTATACGTATGTATTTATGTGTTTATATGTGTATATATGTCTGCAAATACATATATACACGTACAAAAACATAAATAGATATGTATATATACACACACATATGTATATATATATATATACTGTATGTATATATATATATATATATATATATATAAATATATATATATACAGTCATGGCCAAATATATTTACACCCCTGCATTTTTGTCAGATATTGCACCCCTTCACCCAGAAAATTGTTGCAATTACAAATGTTTAGGCATTCTCATGTTTATTTATTTTGTTTGTATTGGTATGACACAAAAAAAGTGGAGAAAAAAAGCCAAATCTGACACATTCCACGCAAAGTTATTGGTACCCTCAATTTAATATTTGATAGCACACCCCTTGGAAAAAATAACTGAAATCAATCGCTTCCTGTATCCATCAATGAGTTTCTTACCCCTCTCGACTGGAATTTTGGACCACTCTTCTTTCGCCAACTGCTCCAGGTCTCTCAGATTGGAAGGGTTCCTTTCCCAACTGCTGTTTTGAGATCTCTCCACAGGTGCTCTGTGGGATTGACATTGGGACTCATTGCTGTCCAGTTCAGTACTCTCCAGTGCTTTGTCTTAAACTCTTTCTGGGTGCTTTTTTGACTTGTGCTTTGGTTCATTGTCCTGCTGTAAGACGCATGACCTCTGATGGAGACCCAACTTTCTGACACTGGGCCCTACATTGCACCACAGAATTATTTGGTAGTCTTCAGATTTCATGCCATGCACACAATCAAGATATCCAGTGCCTGACGCAGCAAAGCAACCCCAAAACCTCAGTGAACCTCCACCATGTTTGACTGTAGGGACTGTAATTCTTTTCTTTAAAAGCCTCATTTCTTTTTCTGAAAACAGTAGAATGAAGGGCTTTACCAAAAAGTTGTAATTTTGTTTCCACAGCACATTCTCCCAAAAGAATTTTGGCTTCCTCAGGTAAGTTCTGGCAAACTTCAAACTGACTTTTTTATGTTTCTGTGTCAGCAGTGGGGTCCTCCTGGGTCTCCTACCATAGCGTCTCTTTTTATTCAGATGGTGACGTATAGTGCGAGCCGACACATTTGTGGACACAGGAACATTAAGATCTCTGGAGATGGACTTGTAACCTTGAGATTGTTCATGCTTTTCCACAATTTTTGTTCTCAAATCCTTCTTTGCTGCTTTGTCTCTTCTCCATGCTCAGTGTGGCACACAGAGACACACAACAGAAAGGTTGAGTAAATTTTTCACCATTTTAACTGGTTGCCGGTGTGATTTCTATATTGTCGGCACCTGTTAATTGATTAATTAATTTGAGTTTAATTACAAATTATATGAGCATCACAAACTTGGAATGCAATTATATCTTACAAATTTGACAAGGTGCCAATAATTTTGTCCAGTCCTTTTTTGGAGTTTTGCATGGAATGTGTCAGATTTGGGCTTTTTTTTCCCTCCACTTTTTCGTGTCATACCATTACAAACAAAAGAAACAAACATGAGAATGCCTAAGCTTTTGTAATTGCAATTTTCTGGGCTAAGTGGTGCATTATCTGAAATGTAGGGGTGCCAAAATTTTTGGACATGGCTGTGTGTGTATATATATATATATATATATATATATATAAATAAAAAGAGAGAAGCGCTCAACCTGGGAACGAACAATAGCATAATAGCTTGCTCTATGGCTAGTTACCACCCAAGAAGCAGCCTCTTTTTGCTCAAAATGTGCCTTTCACAGAGAAGAACTTTCCTGAAGCATATCAGTCTGATCCTGACTTCACAGTACAGTCCAGCCCCGAAATACCAGGCAATCCCTCTCTGAACGAGAGAAACAGCAAAACCCCAGACGTACGTTTCGGCCTATTGTGGGCCTCGTCAGTGAGGTGCAGCCATATCCCTCTAGGCACACTGAGCAACGGGTCCACGTCTGGATTCCCGCATCACACTTAGGGAGACTTCCCAAAATGTCCTAATTTGCATAAATAAAAAGAGAGAAACGCTCAACCTGGGAACGAACAATAGCATAATAGCTTGCTCTATGGCTAGTTACCACCCAAGAAGCAGCCTCTTTTTGCTCAAAATGTACTTTCACAGAGAAGAACTTTCCTGAAGCATATCAGTCTGATCCTGACTTCACAGTACAGTCCAGCCCCGAAATACCAGGCAATCCCTCTCTGAACGAGAGAAACAGCAAAACCCCGGACGTACGTTTCGGCCTATTGTGGGCCTCGTCAGTGAGGTGCAGCCATATCCCTCTAGGCACACTGAGCAACGGGTCCACGTCTGGATTCCCGCATCACACTTAGGGAGACTTCCCAAAATGTCATAATTTGCATAAATAAAAAGAGAGAAGCGCTCAACCTGGGAACGAACAATAGCATAATAGCTTGCTCTATGGCTAGTTACCACCCAAGAAGAAGCCTCTTTTTGCTCAAAATGTGCCTTTCACAGAGAAGAACTTTCCTGAAGCATATCAGTCTGATCCTGACTTCACAGTACAGTCCAGCCCCGAAATACCAGGCAATCCCTCTCTGAACGAGAGAAACAGCAAAACCCCAGACGTACGTTTCGGCCTATTGTGGGCCTCGTCAGTGAGGTGCAGCCATATCCCTCTAGGCACACTGAGCAACGGGTCCACGTCTGGATTCCCGCATCACACTTAGGGAGACTTCCCAAAATGTCATAATTTGCATAAATAAAAAGAGAGAAGCGCTCAACCTGGGAACGAACAATAGCATAATAGCTTGCTCTATGGCTAGTTACCACCCAAGAAGCAGCCTCTTTTTGCTCAAAATGTGCCTTTCACAGAGAAGAACTTTCCTGAAGCATATCAGTCTGATCCTGACTTCACAGTACAGTCCAGCCCCGAAATACCAGGCAATCCCTCTCTGAACGAGAGAAACAGCAAAACCCCAGACGTACGTTTCGGCCTATTGTGGGCCTCGTCAGTGAGGTGCAGCCATATCCCTCTAGGCACACTGAGCAACGGGTCCACGTCTGGATTCCCGCATCACACTTAGGGAGACTTCCCAAAATGTCATAATTTGCATAAATAAAAAGAGAGAAGCGCTCAACCTGGGAACGAACAATAGCATAATAGCTTGCTCTATGGCTAGTTACCACCCAAGAAGCAGCCTCTTTTTGCTCAAAATGTGCCTTTCACAGAGAAGAACTTTCCTGAAGCATATCAGTCTGATCCTGACTTCACAGTACAGTCCAGCCCCGAAATACCAGGCAATCCCTCTCTGAACGAGAGAAACAGCAAAACCCCAGACGTACGTTTCGGCCTATTGTGGGCCTCGTCAGTGAGGTGCAGCCATATCCCTCTAGGCACACTGAGCAACGGGTCCACGTCTGGATTTCCGCATCACACTTAGGGAGACTTCCCAAAATGTCATAATTTGCATAAATAAAAAGAGAGAAGCGCTCAACCTGGGAACGAACAATAGCATAATAGCTTGCTCTATGGCTAGTTACCACCCAAGAAGCAGCCTCTTTTTGCTCAAAATGTGCCTTTCACAGAGAAAAACTTTCCTGAAGCATATCAGTCTGATCCTGACTTCACAGTACAGTCCAGCCCCGAAATACCAGGCAATCCCTCTCTGAACGAGAGAAACAGCAAAACCCCAGATGTACGTTTCGGCCTATTGTGGGCCTCGTCAGTGAGGTGCAGCCATATCCCTCTAGGCACACTGAGCAACGGGTCCACGTCTGGATTCCCGCATCACACTTAGGGAGACTTCCCAAAATGTCATAATTTGCATAAATAAAAAGAGAGAAGCGCTCAACCTGGGAACGAACAATAGCATAATAGCTTGCTCTATGGCTAGTTACCACCCAAGAAGCAGCCTCTTTTTGCTCAAAATGTGCCTTTCACAGAGAAGAACTTTCCTGAAGCATATCAGTCTGATCCTGACTTCACAGTACAGTCCAGCCCCGAAATACCAGGCAATCCCTCTCTGAACGAGAGAAACAGCAAAACCCCAGACGTACGTTTCGGCCTATTGTGGGCCTCGTCAGTGAGGTGCAGCCATATCCCTCTAGGCACACTGAGCAACGGGTCCACGTCTGGATTCCCGCATCACACTTAGGGAGACTTCCCAAAATGTCATAATTTGCATAAATAAAAAGAGAGAAGCGCTCAACCTGGGAACGAACAATAGCATAATAGCTTGCTCTATGGCTAGTTACCACCCAAGAAGCAGCCTCTTTTTGCTCAAAATGTGCCTTTCACAGAGAAGAACTTTCCTGAAGCATATCAGTCTGATCCTGACTTCACAGTACAGTCCAGCCCCGAAATACCAGGCAATCCCTCTCTGAACGAGAGAAACAGCAAAACCCCAGATGTACGTTTCGGCCTATTGTGGGCCTCGTCAGTGAGGTGCAACCATATCCCTCTAGGCACACTGAGCAACGGGTCCACGTCTGGATTCCCGCATCACCCTTAGGGTTACTTCCCAAAATGTCATAATTTGCATAAATAAAAAGAGAGAAGCGCTCAACCTGGGAACGAACAATAGCATAATAGCTTGCTCTATGGCTAGTTACCACCCAAGAAGCAGCCTCTTTTTGCTCAAAATGTGCCTTTCACAGAGAAGAACTTTCCTGAAGCATATCAGTCTGATCCTGACTTCACAGTACAGTCCAGCCCCGAAATACCAGGCAATCCCTCTCTGAACGAGAGAAACAGCAAAACCCCAGACGTACCTTTCGGCCTATTGTGGGCCTCATCAGTGAGGTGCAGCCATATCCCTCTAGGCACACTGAGCAACGGGTCCACGTCTGGATTCCCGCATCACACTTAGGGAGACTTCCCAAAATGTCATAATTTGCATAAATAAAAAGAGAGAAGCGCTCAACCTGGGAACGAACAATAGCATAATAGCTTGCTCTATGGCTAGTTACCACCCAAGAAGCAGCCTCTTTTTGCTCAAAATGTGCCTTTCACAGAGAAAAACTTTCCTGAAGCATATCAGTCTGATCCTGACTTCACAGTACAGTCCAGCCCCGAAATACCAGGCAATCCCTCTCTGAACGAGAGAAACAGCAAAACCCCAGATGTACGTTTCGGCCTATTGTGGGCCTCGTCAGTGAGGTGCAGCCATATCCCTCTAGGCACACTGAGCAACGGGTCCACGTCTGGATTCCCGCATCACACTTAGGGAGACTTCCCAAAATGTCATAATTTGCATAAATAAAAAGAGAGAAGCGCTCAACCTGGGAACGAACAATAGCATAATAGCTTGCTCTATGGCTAGTTACCACCCAAGAAGCAGCCTCTTTTTGCTCAAAATGTGCCTTTCACAGAGAAGAACTTTCCTGAAGCATATCAGTCTGATCCTGACTTCACAGTACAGTCCAGCCCCGAAATACCAGGCAATCCCTCTCTGAACGAGAGAAACAGCAAAACCCCAGACGTACGTTTCGGCCTATTGTGGGCCTCGTCAGTGAGGTGCAGCCATATCCCTCTAGGCACACTGAGCAATGGGTCCACGTCTGGATTCCCACATCACACTTAGGGAGACTTCCCAAAATGTCATAATTTGCATAAATAAAAAGAGAGAAGCGCTCAACCTGGGAACGAACAATAGCATAATAGCTTGCTCTATGGCTAGTTACCACCCAAGAAGCAGCCTCTTTTTGCTCAAAATGTGCCTTTCACAGAGAAGAACTTTCCTGAAGCATATCAGTCTGATCCTGACTTCACAGTACAGTCCAGCCCCGAAATACCAGGCAATCCCTCTCTGAACGAGAGAAACAGCAAAACCCCAGATGTACGTTTCGGCCTATTGTGGGCCTCGTCAGTGAGGTGCAACCATATCCCTCTAGGCACACTGAGCAACGGGTCCACGTCTGGATTCCCGCATCACACTTAGGGTTACTTCCCAAAATGTCATAATTTGCATAAATAAAAAGAGAGAAGCGCTCAACCTGGGAACGAACAATAGCATAATAGCTTGCTCTATGGCTAGTTACCACCCAAGAAGCAGCCTCTTTTTGCTCAAAATGTGCCTTTCACAGAGAAGAACTTTCCTGAAGCATATCAGTCTGATCCTGACTTCACAGTACAGTCCAGCCCCGAAATACCAGGCAATCCCTCTCTGAACGAGAGAAACAGCAAAACCCCAGACGTACGTTTCGGCCTATTGTGGGCCTCGTCAGTGAGGTGCAGCCATATCCCTCTAGGCACACTGAGCAACGGGTCCACGTCTGGATTCCCGCATCACACTTAGGGAGACTTCCCAAAATGTCATAATTTGCATAAATAAAAAGAGAGAAGCGCTCAACCTGGGAACGAACAATAGCATAATAGCTTGCTCTATGGCTAGTTACCACCCAAGAAGCAGCCTCTTTTTGCTCAAAATGTGCCTTTCACAGAGAAGAACTTTCCTGAAGCATATCAGTCTGATCCTGACTTCACAGTACAGTCCAGCCCCGAAATACCAGGCAATCCCTCTCTGAACGAGAGAAACAGCAAAACCCCAGACGTACGTTTCGGCCTATTGTGGGCCTCGTCAGTGAGGTGCAGCCATATCCCTCTAGGCACACTGAGCAACGGGTCCACGTCTGGATTCCCGCATCACACTTAGGGAGACTTCCCAAAATGTCATAATTTGACAAGGTGCCAATAATTTGTCCAGTCCTTTTTTGGAGTTTTGCATGGAATGTGTCAGATTTGGGCTTTTTTTTCCCTCCACTTTTTCGTGTCATACCATTACAAACAAAAGAAACAAACATGAGAATGCCTAAGCTTTTGTAATTGCAATTTTCTGGGCTAAGTGGTGCATTATCTGAAATGTAGGGGTGCCAAAATTTTTGGACATGGCTGTGTGTGTATATGTATATATATATATATATATATATATAAATAAAAAGAGAGAAGCGCTCAACCTGGGAACGAACAATAGCATAATAGCTTGCTCTATGGCTAGTTACCACCCAAGAAGCAGCCTCTTTTTGCTCAAAATGTGCCTTTCACAGAGAAGAACTTTCCTGAAGCATATCAGTCTGGGCACACTGAGCAACGGGTCCACGTCTGGATTCCCGCATCACACTTAGGGAGACTTCCCATATATATATATATATTTATATATACACACACACACTGACTCAACCCCAAAAGTTGGGACAGTATGGAAAATGCAAAAAAGAAACAAATAGAGGGATTTAAAAATTCAATTCACCCTGTACAATATTGAAAACACATTATTAACACATTAATTTTCACAATAATTTATGTATTAATGTATTTTTGAAAATATACACTCATTTTAAATCTGATGACTGCAACACGTTCCAAATAAGATTGGACAGAGACAATTTAGGACTAATAGTTATTTGACAAGTTGACATAAGAAGGTGATGTGAAACAAGTGAGGCAATCATAGTATATAAGAAGCCTCCAAAAAAGGCCTAGTCCTTCAAGAGCAAGGATGGTCATTGTCCAGTGTTGTTTTTTTCTTTTCTTTTTTCTTTTCTGTTTAACTTGATATACCACTAATGTTTGAAATATGTTACACTCTTCTATCTTGCATTACATAGGGCCCAAATGTGTCTCAGACTAGACATATATAACACCCTCTTGTTACTATCTCATCTATAAACAAAGCCAAAGGAGGCTAATCATTTTGTTATTTAATATAGAGGGTCTCTAAATAACCACCCTAAAATCTGGAAAATGGAGGTTTATCCTAGATTACAACTAACCGTATATAAAGACAAATCTGTAGGATTTTGGGCTTTCCCCTTCTACAGTGTAGAATATAATTAAAAGAATCAAGGAATCAAGTTGCATCTCGGTGCGTAAAGGGCAAGGCCGAAAACCCCTTCTGAATGCGTGTGATCTCCGATCCCTCAGACGTCACTGTCTCAACAACTCTCATGAGTCTGTAATGGATATCCTGACATGGGCTTGAGAATACTTTGGTAACTCTTTGTCAGTCAACACCATTCACCTCTGCATTTACAGATGTAAGTTAAGGTTTTACTATGCAAAGCAGAAGCCATACATCAACACTGTCCAGAAGTGCCAGCGACTTCTCTGGGCTCTGTCTCATCTGAGAAGGACAGTAGCACAGTGGAATTGAGTTTTGTGGTCCGTTGAGTCAACATTTCAAATAGTTTTTGGAAAAAAACAGTCATCATGTTCTCCAGGCCAAAGAGGAGAAGGACAATCCAAGCTGATCAGTGTCAGGTCCAAAAGCCAGCGTCTATCATGGTATGGGGGTGTGTCAGTGACTATGGCATGGGTAACTTGCACATCTGTGAGGGCACCATTAATGAAAAAAGATATGTATACATTTTAGAGCAACATATGCTGCCATCCAGACATCGTCGTTTCCAGGGACGTCCTTGCATTTTCCAGCAGGACAACGCCAAACCACATTCTCCCCTTATCAAAAGCCCATGGTTGAGTAAGCAAAAAGTGCTGGTGCTAGCATGGCCTGCCTGCAGTCCTGACCTGTCTTCAATTGAGAATGTGTTGTCCATTATGAAGTGCAAAATAAAGCAACGAAGGCCCTTACAGTTGTACAGCTGAAGACATACATAATGGATGACTAGAGGACATTCAGCTTGCTAAACTTAACCAACTGGTGTCTTTAGTGTCCAAATACTTAATAAGAGTTATTAAAAGAAAAGGTTTTGTTACACAGTGGTAAACAGTCGACTGTCCCAAGGTTTTTCGAGTGTGTTGCAGTCATCAGATTTGAAATGAGTGTATATTTTCAAAAATACATTCAATTCAATGACTCTTTGTGTTTGTTTTTTTGCATTTTCCATACCGTCCCAACATTTTTGGAATTGGGGTTATAAATATATATATAAATCCAATCCACTCTGCAGATCAACCCACCAGCTGCCAATTACCTGGGTGCAAACATGCAATCAATATCTCCTACAAAGAATGCACTATCAGGACTTTCACAAGAAAAAACAAAATTATATCATTATTGCGTAAATTGTGATTGTGCTCATGTGATCGCATTTACTTTCAACTAGTAATACGAGCGGTAAGGTTGATGAGCGCAAACCCTTGCGATAAACCACTTATCGCTCGGTCGCTTTACTTGTGATCTAGCCCTAAGTGTACCAAACATATAAACGTAAGGGGTCCTGTTTGTGCCTTGAAATTAAAAAAAATCATATAATTAAATGGACCAAAAATAAAATTATGCATTATACATATACAAGTGTTTTCTTCTGCACTGCTGACTGGCTCTGTTTCCTCCATTAAGTATAATGCTACTCACCAGCAAGAAGATTATGAAGATTTGTAGCGAGAACTCTCACTTGCTTTTTGTATGACATTTCAAGCCAACATGACTGCCAGATGTGTGAAATATTGTAAGTATAATATTTGCCAGCAACATTTCACACACTGACCGCTGAGCCATTTACATCAGCCTGGGCCGCTTGATTTTCACTTGGTTTTGAATAAGGGATAAAGTTATATGCAACCAATAGTATAATAATAAAACCAGTCTAATATATGTCAGATTTATCTATTCTTAGTGATGTCGTGAACAGTTCGCCAGAGAACAGTTCCCGGCGATCATAGCTTGTTCGCGTTCGCTGCGGCGGGCGAACATATGCAATGTTCGATCCGCCCCCTATTCGTCATCATTGAGTAAACTTTGACCCTGTATCTCACAGTCTGCAGACACATTTCAGCCAATCAGCAGCAGACACTCCCTCCCAGACCCTCCCAGCTCCTGGGCAGCAGCCATTTTAGATTCATTCTGATCCTGCATTCTTAGTGAAAGGAGGGATAGTGCTGCTGCTGCTGATTTTATAGGGAAATTGATAGCTAGGCTAGTGTATTCAGTGCCCACTACAGTCCTGAAGGACTCATCTGATCTCTGCTGTAAGGACAGCACCCCAAAAAGCCCTTTTCAGGGCTGCATCAGTCGTTTTTTTTTTCTTTTTCTTTGTAATCTAATAGCAGTTGCCTGCCTGGCACTGCCAGCCTGTGTGTCAGGCTCACAGCATATACTGTGCCTAATTGCTCAGTGCCACCAGTCATATCTGGTGTAACATTAGTGTAAATTTAAAAAAAAAAAAACTTTTACATTAGTCTGCTAGTGTAATCTAATTTCAGTTGCCAGGCCAGCCTGCCACTGCCAGCCTCAGTGCCACCACTCATATCTGGTGTAACATTAGTGTAATTTTTTTTTAAAAAAACTTTTACATCAGTCTGCTAGTGTTATTTAATTTTAGTTGCCAGGCCAGCCTGCCACTAGTGCCAGCCTGTGTGTCAGGCTCACAGCATATACTGTGCCTACTTCCATCCTCAGTGCCACCACTCATATCTGTTGTAACATTAGTGTAAATTTTTTAAATTTTTTTTTTACATCAGTCTGCTAGTGTTATTTAATTTTAGTTGCCAGGCCAGCCTGCCACTAGTGCCAGCCTGTGTGTCAGGCTCACAGCATATACTGTGCCTACTTCCATCCTCAGTGCCACCACTCATATCTGTTGTAACAATAGTGTAATTTTTTTAAAAAAACTTTTACATCAGTCTGCTAGTGTTATTTAATTTTAGTTGCCAGGCCAGCCTGCCACTAGTGCCAGCCTGTGTGTCAGGCTCACAGCATATACTGTGCCTACTTCCATCCTCAGTGCCACCACTCATATCTGTTGTAACATTAGTGTAAATTTATTTAAAACAACTTTTACATCAGTCTGCTAGTGTTATTTAATTTTAGTTGCCAGGCCAGCCTGCCACTAGTGCCAGCCTGTGTGTCAGGCTCACAGCATATACTGTGCCTACTTCCTCAGTGCCACCACTCATATCTGTTTTAACATTAGTGTAACTTTTTTTTAAAAAATATTTTACATCAGTCTGCTAGTGTTATTTAATTTTAGCTGCCAGGCCAGCCTGCCACTAGTGCCAGCCTGTGTGTCAGGCTCACAGCATATACTGTGCCTACTTCCATCCTCATTGCCACCACTCATATCTGTTGTAACATTAGTGTAAATTTTTTAAATAAAAACTTTTACATCAGTCTGCTAGTGTTATTTCATTTTAGTTGCCAGGCCAGCCTGCCACTAGTGCCAGACTGTGTGTCAGGCTCACAGCATGTACTGTGCCTACTTCCATCCTCAGTGCCACCTATCATATCTGTTGTAACATTACTGTAAATTTAAAAAAAAAAAAAAACTTTTACATCAGTCTGCTAGTGTTATTTAATTTTAGTTGCCAGGCCAGCCTGCCACTAGTGCCAGCCTGTGTGTCAGGCTCACAGCATATACTGTGCCTACTTCCATCCTCAGTGCCACCACTCATATCTGGTGGCACCATAGATTGCACGCGCAGTGCCCCAAATTTGAAGCAGGAGGACCGACCAAGCATCTTTTTCCATCTCCCGGTTCCGAAAATCCATGCCATAGACATGTCCCCTGGCGGCGCAACTGCCTCTGGGAACCTTACCATGGGTTGCAGCCTGCATATCTTATTGTAATTCTCTGTCAGGGAAATAATATATCTATCAAATCTATCTATTTATCTATTGAATCTATCTAACTATCAATCGTATCTATCAAATATATATTGCATCTATTGATCTATGTAATTTGTATCTATCAAATGTATATTGCATCTATTGATCTATGTAAATCGTATCTATCAAATGCATATTGCATCTATTGATCTATGTAATTTGTATCTATCAAATGTATATTGCATCTATTGATCTATGTAATTCATATCTATCAAATGTATATTGCATCTATCGATCTATGTAATTTGTATCTATCAAATGTATATTGCATCTTTTGATCTATGTAATTCGTATCTATCAAATGTATATTGCATCTATTGATCTATGTAATTCGTATCTATCAAATGTATATTGCATCTATTGATCTATGTAATTCGTATCTATCAAATGTATATTGCATTTATTGATCTATGTAATTCGTATCTATCAAATGTATATTGCATCTTTTGATCTATGTAATTCGTATCTATCAAATGTATATTGCATCTATTGATCTATGTAATTCGTATCTATCAAATGTATATTGCATCTATTTATCTATGTAATTTGTATCTATCATATGTATATTGCATCTATTGATCTATGTAATCTACTATGTATCTATCTATCAAATCTATCTATCTCGTGGTTGTGCAAATGGACTGTTTGCGGTTGTTTGCAGTGCGTTACACGGGGAGTTTGGTCTGTCACTGTGAAGCGGCATAACCCTTACACTACCTGATCAATACAACATCATACCTGATGTTTTAAAGCATGTTATTCCAAACAATTCAGGAATGTTAGGTGATTTATGCCCTTTATGGCTTAAAACCAGACTCTGCATCAACTTTGTAATTTTCCGTGGGAGTTTTGCCATGGATCCCCCTCCGGCATGCCACAGTCCAGGTGTTAGCCCCCTTGAAACAACTTTTCAATAACTATTGTGGCCAGAAAGAGTCAAGTCCGCGAACAGTAGCGGAAGTTCGAGTCCGCCGTTCGAACCGAAATTTTTAGGTTCGCAACATCACTATTCTTATAGCCTCAAATGTCAGCATTAAATGATTATGAAAGTCAAAATTAAACTTTCATAGTTAAAGGAATATGAAACCCAAAAGTATTCTATTTATACAGAGCATACAATTTTTAAAAAAGTATCCAATTTACTTCTCTTATCAAATTTGCTTCATTCCCATGGTATTCTTTGTTGAAGAGATACTTAGGTAGGTGTCTGAAGCACTGCATGACAGGAAATAGTGCTGTCATCTAGTGAATACCATTTAGTGCTCCAGATGCATGCACACTTCTGAGCTTACATCCCTGCTTTTTAACAAAAGATTCCAAGAGAACAAAGAAAATTATACTTTTAAATGACTTCTCAATTACTTCTATTATCATATTTATTTTATTCTTTTGGTATCCTTTGTTTAAAAGGATATCTAGGTAGGCTCAGGAGCAGAAATGCACAATTGGGAGTTAGCTTGTGATTAGTGACTACAAATATACGCCTTGTGTCATTGGCTCACCAGATATGTTCAGTTAGCTGCCAGTAGTGCAATGCTGCTCTGGGGCTATGAAGGAGTTAAGCGCATAGTTATATGCAAAAATAGCGCAATAAAGCATTTTAATTTAACTGTTTTGACAAACATTTATTTTGTATGCAGATCACAGTATGCAATGTAGTGCATATTTTCCTATACATACTATGCATCTATCTATCTATCTATCTGTCTTTATCTATCTATCTATCTTCAGAGCCATTTGACTGACTCCCTGCTTAGCGAAAACAGCTGGTCCCTGAAAGCCGAAAGGACTGACAGGCAGTCTGTGATTTCTCCAAACAAATCCACTTACTCAGGGGTCAAGTTCTCTTCCAACTTAAGACCAGAGTATAATAAAAGTCCAAAGGCTGTATGATCACCAATATAATAATGATGATAAGAGGAAATGATTATTCCAAAGCAAGGTAGAACAATAAAATGACTTTTATTAAAAACAATAAAAAGTTGCTTTGCAACGCGTTTCTCGGCTACAATGCTATTTCATCAGGCTACATGAATTTGTGAACTACCTTGCTACCTTTTTAAAAAAAGATGGACCAATCCCGAGCTGTATAGCTCGCACACCCATCACAATCCACATCTGTGTTAATCAGCTCTAGAGGTTTGGTAGCGGGGTGTGCGGGACACACAAAATACAAACATATTCAATATACAATTTCTGCCAGATGATAAAAGATTCTAAGCTGACACAACAATATATCAGAGGCGATGTTCACCACGCTACAAAAACGATAAATAAACATGTATATATATGACACATGAAGCAATGTAAATGTATAAAGCATCCATGATTTCTAAGCTCCTGTAAACAATATCTATGAAAGTTATTGGCGTCAGTTAACTATGAGATAAGGCCGACATATTAAATCCTTAAGAAGATCCATTTGAAATTTGAATTAAATGATTGGACATAGGATGACCTATCAAAAGGTGAATATTATGATGGTATTCAACTAATGAAAAAATTACTTTTGTAACTAATTCATAGCAAAATATACAACATACAATTTTACAAATTCATAATAATAAAGGATTCTTAGCTAACACGACAATGTATCAGAGGCAATTTACACTACGCTACAAAAACGAAAAATAGAGATGTACATAATGACACATGAAACGATGTAAATATATAGAACGTCCATGGATTAGTTATCATAAATTCTGAGCTCCTATAATTTCTATAAACAGTATCTTTAAAAATCATTAGCGTCAGTTAACTGTTAAGAAAAGCCGACATATAATGTCCAATCTTGAATCATATATTAGAGACTCCTCTGATTTATTAAATAAATTAAGACATATCCCTATTACCAAAGATCATTTATGGATCACCTGTGATGTGGAGGCGCTTTATTCTAATATTCCCCACGATCAGGGAGTTAATGCAATATCAGTTTACTTAGAAGAAGATATGTATATTCCTCCACTCCAGAAACAATTCATTTTACAACTTATATTATTTGTTCTACAGCATAACTATTTTTTGTTTCAAGATGAATATTTTTTACAGGTCAAGGGAACTGCCATGGGCACCAGGTTCGCCCCTAGTTTTGCTAACCTATACATGGGTAATTTTGAACATCAATATATTTACCAATCAAGATTCGGGGCGAACCTGGTGTTCTATGGCAGATTCATAGATGATTTAATATTTTTGTTGAATGGTTCAAAGGAAGAAGCATCAAAATTTGTAGACCATCTTAATTTTAACGACAGAGGACTTAAATTTACTAGTTGTATTCACTCTCAAGGTGTAGTAATTCTAGACTTGTACCTGCAATTCAATGAATTAGGTGGGATAGATAGTTCTACACATTTTAAAGCTGTCGATAGCAACAGCTATTTAGATTTTTCAAGCAATCATTACTACCCCTGGAAAAAGAATGTCCCATACGGGCAATTCAAGAGAATAAAGCGAAATTGCAGTTTGTTATCCGATTACGATGAGCAGAGCCTTGTACTTAAGGAGAGATTTAAAGAAAAACATTATCCAGTAGATCTTATAGAATCTAGCTATCAATGAGCCAGGAATGAAAATAGAGACAAATATTTTTTAAACTCCAAAAGTGTCCAACAAGGAATTGCGAAATCTCCTGAGATTAGGTTTATTACACAGTACAACTGCAATCATAAATATATAAGTGAAATTCTCAAAAAACATTGGAGAATTCTTAAGAGAGATCCAATTCTAAATGATTTAATTGGAGACAGTCCATCGATAGTTTATAGGAAGGCTTCTAACCTTAAAAACATCCTAGCACCCAGTAAAGTTGTTAAACATAAAGAAATCCAATCTAATAATAAAAGGAATATTAATTCTTCAACAGGAAATAGAGGAGTATTTAAATGTAGAAATTCTAACTGCAAAATGTGTGACCATATAGGCCATGGCAAACTTTCTTTCCATTCTCATATTGATAAAAAAATCTATAAAATAAAGAGTGCTATGTCCTGTGCTTCACACTATGTAATAGATTTAATATATTGCAAATGTGGGGTACAATATATTGGTCGCACCATTAGGCGTCTTAGTCATCGTTGGTCAGAGCATTAACAAAGTATTATAAAAAATAAAAAGTCACATAGCGTTATTAAGCACTGTCATAAAAAACATAAAGGAGATCCCAATTGCTATACTATCATACCTATAGAAGAAATTGTCCCATCTCATCTGTACAATAGGTTCTTGAGGCTTAGACAGAGGGAGACATACTGGATTCACAAATTAAAAACTATGCACCCTATGGGATTAAATTTAAATGTGGATCTGGCAGCCTTTTAAGATTTGGATTTAGAATTATAAATTGTAGATTCAGGATTTGAAATTGCAATGTGGTGTCCAGTGTGTTTCCCTCTGTCTGAACCTTGGAGAGCACACCCTGTATAAATCGAACATTAATATTGGTGGGTCCCTTTGTATGTCCAACAATTTATTTTTAATAAGTATAATATTAATTGTTCAGTTATGTACCCCTGGGTCATATGTAATATACAATATATTCTTTTTATTAATTATATTAATCTCTTTCACCCTCCCCCTCCACCCTCCACCCTCTTCCCTTTTTCCCTTGTTATCACAATACTATATAAGTATATTAAGCACATTATTTAGACACATATATATAAGATAATCACATATTCCCCATTACGAGTTGGGATCACATGCAAGCTATGGATTTTCTATAATAGTAAGTGAGTTCATGTCAGTCACACACTTAACTCCAATGGTGTTGTGGGTGGGATTGGGCTGTCACTCCCCCTCCTCTATTCCATGCATATTATTTTTAGATTAATCAAACCCTTGTAGCATCTTGGATTTTTCATTTACATACCGTTACTGATATCCCCTATCATTTCACCTATACATACGTATTAATATCTGCATTCATCATTTAGAAATAAACATACACTTTTCTATATTTATAGATTACTTATTGATAACATACACACATATTATACAGATACAGTGTTATATAGGTATCGTATCAAATTGGTTAGTATATTGCACACATCTTCACTTTATTTCACTGTTAAATATAAGTTATTGTTTGATGGAATATAAATATAATTATTGTTTTTATTAATATTTAATATCTTTTCACACTCAGCGAAGTAGACTAATTAATTCTACTTGTAAAGGAAGAAAAGACAGGCGCACAGGGCACAATTCAAGTGTAGAGTTTTATTATACTGATGAGACACACAAATAAATAACACTTACTAGATAAAAATCAAAGTTCTGCATTGAGAGCATATGCTCTTGGGATTTATGCAGCTCCTGTGGCACCAGGGAAATAGATGGTCCCTCTCCTCTCCGTTCCAAACAAGGACTGTTGGGCAGCGGTGTTCCGTATCCTGTTGCCCAAGTCGTTGTCACACTGGTGCTGGACAGTACTTTTTAACTGCTTTCCCTTGAATCCTTTAGCGGATGCCTGACGCGTTTCCCCCGACTCCGGTCGGGCTTTATCAAAGGCTATGTAGATTTGAGTTGGCGCCTGTTTGTTTTAAAGGCGTAATAGCCAATCAGGCTGTGGGTGTGCGCTTCTCAACCAATCATCGTTAGAGAGTGTGAGCGCTTATGGAAAAGTCCCGGATTGGGGTTACTCGCTTTGTATGTGTTCCCTATATTGCATATATTGCTTATACATCATTATACACAGTGAGCACATAACATTAATACTGATTATACAAAGCAAACTGAATACATATACAGAAACAAAATTGTTCTTATACGGGTGAGACCACTAAAAAACAGTGAGCGTTCTAATTGTTACAAAGATGTATATTGAAACACATTGTTTCTATGTGAGGTAGGTGAATATTGTATGATAGTAATACAACCTGTAGGCGGATGTTGGTGACCACAAAAAACAGCTAATGTTTCTTTATTGCGAACCGACCTCATCACGCTGATTAATGTATAAAATTGTGTTTAAAAATATGGGAGATTCTTTATTATGTCTTTTTGTTGGCAATCTGATCTATAGCCCTAATATAAATTTAATATTTATTCTGCAATGAGCCAAAACTATGGCGTATGCGAATGCTTAATTAAAATAAAATTAAAAATAAAAAGTGTTACCATATAGTAGATGTTTAAGTTTCAATCCGTATTTGTTTATAACAGGGTTATTAAAAAAAGAGATTGTTGATAAAAATGGGTTATTGATGAAAAAGATGATTGTTGAAAAATAATAATAATAATAATGAATAAATAGAACTAGATTAAATTTGCCTAGGGCAAGATACAATTAAAGAATGTTTCTTTGCTTGATGGTGCAAATGATACTTGGAATCTGAAGAAAACTGTTGACTAACTAATTCATTTCCTACAAGCATAAAAAAAGATTCAATATCTAAATTGTCCTATTGGCTTTATCTATGAACATAATTTTTATATATAAAAAAATTCATTATATAAGAAAATTCATACTATAGCGCTAGTCTATACTGTATACTCATTTAATAAAATTATTGAGATGACCATGTTTGAGGGAAAATGAATATCCTTGTACTTTTGAGTTGTTGATTAACAAAGGATACCCTAAAAAGTTCTCTAGGGGACATAATTTGACTTCCAATATGCGTTATTAAAACATAGATTTGATAAAATTGATTAAAGGAATTGCAAACTATACACTATAAAATATATTCAAAATTTATAACTATAAAAATTTGAATGTGTAAAATTAAAAAATGAAAGGGTGGAAATAAAAACCTTTCTAAAATTTATGCAGAAACCATGAAATACTAATAATTCTAAAAATTCTAAAATTGCCATAGAAAAAGGAAATTAATATAATACACTATAAGAAGGCCGCCACATCTATATCAATGTTTAGCCCTAACGGCTGTAGTGTTTTTAACTTATATATCCACTTTGTTTCAAACTTTCTCAGTTCAAGTAATCTATTTGGTTTTGTGTGTGGCACTTGGTCAATTACTTGTATCTTTAAAGAACTTGGATTGCTCCCGTGACAATCTAAAAAATGTTTTGGGACACTGTGATTTTCCATTTTTTCTTTAATGTTATATAGATGCTCGTTTGTCCTGCGTCTTATCTTTCTTTTCGTGCGGCCTATATATAATAGGCCGCATCCACATTCTAATAGATACACAACGCATATAGAATCACAGTTACTTCTAAAATCTATATTATAGGTTTCTGTAGATTGACTGTTGTGGAATGTTGGTGCTTTATTTATGTGTTTGCACATATTGCATCTGGCTTTTCCACATTTCATGGTACCTTTCCAATTAGTTAGCCAGTTATCAATTTTTGGATTGTCAATCCTTTTTGGAGCTGGTTTAATCCTGCTTGGAGCTAATATGTTCTTCAAACTTCTCCCTTTTTTATATGTAAAAGTGGGTTTTTCTTCGAGATGTGGACCTAAAAGGGGATCTGATTTCAAAATGGGCCAATGTTTGTTCATTATGTCTTCTAATTTTTTGGAACCTTGATTATATGTAGTTATAAATCTTATAGGGTTATGATTTTTAGATTTTGATTTAATTAGATTATTATGCAGATTGGTCCCTAAAGCTATTAGCTCATCATTTGGTTTCTTTTCTCGAAAAAAAAGACCCTCTATCTTTCGCAGCTGCATTTGCTTTTGCTTTATTTAATACTTCTGGATTATATCCTTTATTTAAAAATTTCTTCTCTAAAATATTTGCCTCCATATCATAATCTGAATTATGTGTCCAATTTCTCCTAATTCTTGAGAATTGGCTTTGGGGAACATTATTTATCCAACTCTTTTTATGGGAACTTTTTGCTTGTATAAAGCTGTTACAATCAGTGATCTTCCTATAGTTTCTAACAGCAATTTTGCCTTGCTGATCTTTAAAAAGAATTAAATCCAAAAATTCTATCTTTTCTTTTGATATATTTTTAGTGAATTTTAAGTTAAAATCATTGTTATTTAAATAGTCCATAAAATCATTAACTAGCTCGTCGTTGCCCTTCCATAGAATGATGATATCATCTATGTATCTTGCATAAATTAAAATATTATTAATAAAAGGGTTGTTTTCCCATACATAGTTATTTTCAAACGCATTTACATACAAATTCACGTATAAGGGGGCAAATGTAGTACCCATTGCCGTCCCTCTTTTCTGAACATAAAATTTGTTTTCAAAATTAAAATAATTCCTATGTAGAATAAATTTTATACTTTCAATTAAGAACTCTATTTGATTGGATGGAAAAGACCAATTTGCTCATTCTAACTCCACTTTTTGGATACCATTAGAGTGTGGGATACACGTATACAGCGATGCAACATCGCATGTTAACCAGGTCATATCTTCTTCCCAGCTTATCCCTTCAAATTTAGTAATTACTTCGGTAGTATCTTTTAGGTATGCTCTCGTGGATTTTACCAAGGGTTGCAAGAAAAAATCTACATATTTTGAGAGCTTATCCGTGATAGACCCAATCCCAGAAATAATTGGTCTACCGGGAGTTTTTTTTTGGTCCTTATGTATTTTCGGGAGATGATATATGATCGGTATATTTGGTTGTGGAGTGTATATGTATTTATATTCATCATCATTTAATATCCCTTCTGATTTTGCTTGGCTTAATAATTTATTTAACTCCTTATTGTAAGTTTCGGTTGGATCTGTTGATAGAATTTGATATGTGTCTTTGTCGCCTAATAAGTTCATGGCCTCTTTTAGGTAATCTTCCCTTTTCTGAATTATTATCCCCCCACCCTTGTCGGCCGGGCGAATAATTATTTCTCTATTGTCACCTAGCTTTTTCAGGGATTTTCTCTCCAAAATACTTAAGTTGTCATTGTGCTTATTAATGAATTTATTTTCATCTTTAAATTGATCTTCTATCTCTTTGGATATTAATTTATTGAAAGTCGAAATGTATTCCCCTTGTGTTGCTACTGGGTTAAAAGTGGACCTAGCTTTAAAATTCGAATGTTTAATCGTTGGTTCATTCTCATAGGTAGATAAATTTGATATGTCTAAACAATTATCATTAAGTTCCTCATTTGGTAAAATATGATCAATGTTTTCAAGATCCTTTAAAATATTTAAAGTCCCTAAGTCCCCTGCTTCTAAGTATTCCTTGTTAGGTCTATCTCTATATTCTGGGTTTTTCAAAAAATATCTTTTTAACGTTAATTTCCTTACATATTTGTGGATGTCAACAAACATCTCAAATTTGTTTGGTTTAGATTTTGGGGCAAAATTTAATCCTTTTTGTAGCAGAGATATGTCATTGTGATCTAAATCGATTTGAGCTAGATTAAAAATATCTTTTTTGGCCTCCCCTATTCTTTCCTTATTTTTCCTGTTAGCCTGTATGAGTTTTCCTGCTCTGTTTCCCCGTCTTCTTTTTCTAAAGATCTTTTTCTTTGTTTTGTTCTGTCTTGTTTTGGTGGATTGTGGTTTCTCGCCTGTTCTGGGCCTAAAAAATGTTTAACTTCATATGTGTTTTTGGGTTTTGCCCCATTTCTTTCCCAATTAAACATAGTTGTGCCATTTTCATTATATGCAGGAGAATTGATTCTATTGTGATTCGTACCTTGTCTTGCATCATTCCTTTCCCAGTTTGGTGTTTTAATTAATTCTACTGCTAAATATAGGATTGAGTAGATTAACACGTAAATATTATTATTGTCATTTTAATTCTTAATATTATATTTATGTAGTATAGCCTATCAATTAATTTATATTTTTAATATCATTTAGATTTATTTTGCTATTATCTATATATATTTACAGATTAGTTTATATCTTATATCAGTTATATGGCAGTTTATTAGTATCATATATTACACAGTATTCACTTTGAGTATAAACAGTGGTTTATTTTTACCAACAAGTGGTTCATTCTATATATTTTTTATTTTAAATTGTAAACAAGTAAAATAACACTAAGAAATTTAATGTCATTTTCATTAGATATATTAGCCATTGATCACATATTATATCAGTATCACAAGTAGTATCACAAGGAGAATTACTGTATGAGTTTTTTTTATTTTTTTATTTTATCTTATTATATTGCATTATGTTTCATGTGTCACAAGTTGATAATACAACAGCTACAATAGTTTCAGCTTTAAGTTTGCTAGGGTAGTTCCAAATATTAAATTGTATACTGTATGTTTCACTATGAACTTGTAGAACTGTGTATTGTATTTGTTATAAATGTTAATGTTTCGTTGGTTGAATACCAATCATAATATTTATCTTGATAGGTCACCTTATGTCCGAACAATCAATTCAAATGTCAAATGGATCTTCTTATGGGCATTATATATCAGCTTTTCTTAACAGTTAACTGACGCTAATGATTTTTACAGATACTGTTTATAGGAGCTCAGAATTTATTATAACTAATCCATGGACGTTCTATATATTTACATTGTTTCATGTGTCATTATGTACATCTCTATTTTTCATTTTTGTAGCGTAGTGTAAATTGCCTCTGATATATTGTTGCGTTAGCTAAGAATCCTTTATTATTATGAATTTGTAAAATTGTATGTTGTATATTTTGCTATGAATTAGTTACAAAAGTAATTTTTTCGTTAGTTGAATACCATCATAATATTCACCTTTTGATCGGTCATTCTATGTCCAATCATTTAATTCATATGTCAAATGGATCTTCTTAAGGATTTAATATGTTGGCCTTATCTCATAGTTAACTGACGCCAATATCTTTCATAGAAATTGTTTACAGGAGCTTAGAAATCATGGATGCTTTATACATTTCCATTGCTTCATGTGTCAAATATATATACATGTTTATTTATCGTTTTTGTAGCGTGGTGAACATCGCCTCCGATATATTGTTGTGTCAGCTTAGAATCTTTTATCATCTGGAGGAAATTGTATATTGAATATGTTTGTATTTTGTGTGTCCCACACACCCCGCTACCAAACCTCTCAAGCTGATTAACACAGATGTGGATTGTGGTGGGTGTGCAAGCTATACAGCTCGGGATTGGTCCATCTTTTTTTAAAAAGGTAGCAAGGTAGTTCACAAATTCATGTAGCCTGATGAAACGGCATTGCAGCCGAGAAACGCGTTGCAAAGCAACTTTTTATTGTTTTTAATAAAAGTTATTTTATTGTTCTACCTTGCTTTGGAATAATAATTTCCTCTTATCATCATTATTATATTGGTGATCATACAGCCTTTGGACTTTTATTATACTCTGGTCTTAAGTTGGAAGAGAACTTGACCCCAGAGTAAGCGTATTTGTTTGGAGAAATCGCCGACTGCCTGTCAGTCCTTTCGGCTTTCAGGGACCAGCTGTTTTTGCTAAGCAGGGAGTCAGCCGAACGGCTCTGAAGTGTCGGCTTGCCTGATATTGCACTGTTTATGTAATCACACTTGAATACACACCTGTTATCCGAATGGCTTGAGCGTCTATGGCTCCTGAACATAACCAATTAACCAGGAGGGAGTCAGCCGAGTGGCTCTAAAGCATCGGCCTGCCTATTATCGCACTGTATGGGCAATTACACTTGTGAGTACCCATTTACCCACCTTCATTGCTGATATCATATTGGTTTAGGATTATCTGCACCAAAAGCGCCTCTCTTTTTGTCTTTTAGGACGTTTTTTCTATCATTTGTGGAGAGAGCTGCCAATCCCTCTGGCTTTTCGGATGCGTATATATTAAGAAGATAACTTTATTGGGCAGAACGCTCTATTGGACATATATCACATTAGGAACTATACCAAGGACTGTTTACAAGTACACTATTTTTGATTATAAATTTCAATATCTTATCACTCATCAATTTTCTATATGAGATGTTTTGATACATAGATTCCACATTTTGTTTATATTTAACCCTATATTTTTAGTTATTATTGTATATCTGTAATTGCCTAGTTTAACCATCATTATAGTGAGTAGCATAAACTAGGCGCACCTCCTTTATTGTGACACGCACCAATACTGTGTGTGATCTTATACACTGCCATAAATCTATCATTTATCTATCTATCTATCTATCTATCTATCTATCATCTATCTATCTATCTATCTATCTATCTATCTATCTATCTATCTATCTATCTATCTATCCATCAATCAATCTATCATCTATCTATCTCTGTCTACCTTTCTATCTATCTATCTATCTATCTATCTATCTATCATCTATCTATCTCTATCTATCTATCTATCTATCTATCTATCTATCTATCTATCTATCTATCTATCTGTATGTATGTATAGTTTAATGAAATATTTTAACAGTAATCTAAAATTCAAATGTATTTTACCATGTTATTACTTTGCAGAAGCATGGATACAGGGGAGACAAATTAATATTTTGGTTATTTTTAAAGGTCAGTTACCACCTCATAACTTTATTACCAGTTTAGATCATAGGGATAAAGAATCATACACACACAAAAAATAAAAATAAAAATATATATATATATATATATATATATATATATATTATAATGAAATGGAATACTATTATCATTTGATAATTAGTGAATGTTTTGGCTAAGCAACTGCTGCTAATACAAAGTATGTTTATATAAATATAGATGCTTTCCTTTTGAAATATGCAATTTCTAAAATCTGAGTGTTTACTAATAGTGACCTAGATTACAAGTTGTGCAATATGGCTTGACCACTTTGAGTGTGGAATGGTCAGCTCACTGCTATTACAAGTCATTATGGCCTATATCGCAAAGATCCATTCCGCATTCAAAGACCTGTAGTTATTGATTTTGCAAAACAAAAATGTTTCACAAAACTCATAAAAAATTTGTTACAAAGGATACTAACACCCATAAACTACCTATTAACCCCTAAACAGCAACCCCCCCATCACAAATACTAAAATAAACCTATTAATCCCTAATATGCCACCCACCCAAATCGCGACTACCTAAATTAAAGTATTAACCCATAATCCGCCACCCCCCCGCATCGCTAACACCTAATCAACCTATTAACCCCTAAAACGCCACCCCCACATCGCAAATACTAAAATAAACCTATAAACCCCTACACCACCGTACCCCCACATCGTGACAAACTAAACTAAACTATTAACCCCTAAACTTAAAACCCCCTAAACTAAAAATTAAAGTTACAATATAACTAAAAATAAAAGATACCAAAAATAAAAAACCCTGTTTAAAATAAAAACCCACTCCAAAATAAAAATACCCTCTAATCTAACAATAAACTACCAATAGCCATTAAAAGGGTCTTTTGCAGTGCATTGCTCTAAAGAAATCAGGTCTTTTACACAAAAAAAAATATAAAGTCCCTCCTAACAGAACCCCCCAAAATAAAAAAAACTAATCTGCCCATTGCCCCTAAAGGGGCATTTGTATGGGCATTGCCCTTAAAAAGGCAATCAGCTCTTTTAGTGCCGTGAAAATAAAAAAAATTCTTAATCTAAAAAAACCCCCACCACAAAACATAAAAAAACAACTAACACTAACCCCAAAATCGGTATTCACCATTATCTGGCGGCAAAGGTCTTCATCCAGGCGGCTCCATCTTCATCTAGCGTGGGACTATCTTCAGTCTTCATCCCGGTGGCTGATTTAAACATCCAATAGGATGTAAGCAGCTCTCATCCTATTGGCTGATTTGAATTTTTCAGCCAATAGGAATACAAAGTACCCCAATATAAAAGGGGTACCTTGCATTGAATCTTCAGTGTGTGGTGGATAATCACATGAAGAGGATCCTCTACGTCGGATGACCTTGCCGCCACCGATCCGCTCTGCTCCACCGGGATGAAGATTGAAGATGGTCCCACGCTGGATGAAGATGGAGCTGAATGGAAGAAGACTTCGCCGCCAACTTCAGGAATGGCGAGTACCTATTTTGGGGTTAGTGCCAGTTTTTTTTTGGGGGGTGTTTTTTTTTTTAGTGTAGGGCTTTTTTTTTTTTCATGGGCACTAAAAGAGCTGATTGCCCTTTTAAGGGCAATGCCCATACAAATGCCCCTTTAGGGGCAATGGGTAGATTAGTTTTTTTTTTTGTTAGGTCTTTTTTATTTAGGGGGTTGAGTGGGTGGGGGGTTGTATTGTTAGGGGGGACTTTGTATTTTTTGTGTTAAATAGCTCTTTTAAGGGCTATTGGTAGTTTATTGTTAGATTAGGGGGTGTTTTTATTTTGGGGTTTCTTTTTTATTTTAAACGGGATATAAGATAATTTTGTTTGTTTCTTTTCTGTAATGTTAGATTTTGTTATTTTGTGTAATTTTAGAGTTTGTTATTGTCTGTAAATTTAGATTTTGTTATTTTGTTTAATTTCATACGGCTAGATTACGAGTTGTGCGTTAAGGTAAAAAGCAGCGTTAAGAGGTCCTAACGCTGCTTTTTTACGCCCGCTGCTATTACGAGTCTTGAAGGTTTAGGGTCACTTCTTTGGCCTTACCGCAAAATGGCTTACGTAAACTTTGTAAAGTCTTTTTTCTATGGGACTTCCATAGCACCGGTATTACGAGTCCTGGGAGGCCAAAAAGTGAGCGGTACACCCTACCCTGTCAAGAGTCCTAACACATTTAAACGTCAGTAGTTAAGAGTTTTATGGTACAACGCCGTAACATAAAACTCATAACTAAAATGCTAAAAAGTACACTAACACCCATAAACTACCTATTAACCCCTAAACCGAGGCCCTCCCGCATCGCAAACACTAAAATAAAATTTTTAACCCCTAATCTGCAGCTCCAGACATCGCCGACACCAACATTATATTTATTAACCCCTAATCTGCCGCCCCAATGTCACCGCCACCTACCTACACTTATTAACCCCTAATCTGCCACCCCCAATGTAACCGCCACTATAATAAACATATTAACCCCTAAACCGTCGCACTCCACCTCACAAACATTAGTTAAACCCATAAACTATCTATTAACCCCTAAACCGAGGCCCTCCCGCATCGCAAACACTAAAATAAAATTTTTAACCCCTAATCTGCCACTCCAGACACCGCCGACACCAACATTATATTTATTAACCCCTAATCTGCCATCCCTAACATCGCCGCCACCTACCTATGTTTATTAACCCCTAATCTGCCACCCCAATGACTAAATGTATTAACCCCTAAACCTAAGTCTAACCTTAACCCTAATACCCCCTAACTTAAATATAATTTAAATAAATGTAAATAAATTTCCTATTATTAACTACATTATTCCTATTTAAAACGAAATACTTACCTATAAAATAAACCCTAAGCTAGCTACAATATAACTAATAGTTACATTGTAGCTAGCTTAGGGTTTATTTTTATTTTACAGGCAAGTTTGTAATTATTTTAACTAGGTGCAATAGTTATTAAATAGTTATTAACTATTTAATAACTACCTAGCTAAAATAAAAACAAAAGTACCTGTAAAATAAAACCTAACCTAAGTTATAATAACACCTAACACTACACTATAATTAAATAAATTAACTAAATTAAATACAATTACCTTAATTAAATTAAATTAGCTAAAGTACAAAAACAAACAAACTCTAAATTACAGAAAATAATAAACGAATTACAGATATTTAAACTAATTACACCTAATCTAATAGCCCTATCAAAATAAAAAAGCCCCCCCAAAATAAAAAAACCCTAGCCTAAACTAAACTATCAATAGCCCTTAAAAGGGCCTTTTGCGGGGCATTGCCCCAAAGTAATCAGCTCTTTTACCTGTAAAAAAAATACAAACAACCCCCCTAACAGTAAAACCCACCACTCACAGAAACAACCCCCCAAATAAAATACTATCTAAAAAAAGCCTAAGCTCCCCATTGCCCTAAAAAGGGCATTTGGATGGGCATTGCCCTTAAAAGGGCAGTTAGCTCTTTTGCAGGCCCAAACCCTAACCTAAAAAGAAAACCCACCCAATACACCCTTAAAAAAATGAACACTAACCCCCTGAAGATCGACTTACAGTTCTGAAGATCCAACATCCATCCTCAAAGAAGCGGCAGAAGTCTTCATCCATCCGGGTCGAAGTCCTCAACAAAGTCGGGAGAAGTCTTCATCCAAGCCGAGCAAAGTGGTTCTCTAGATGGGCAGAAGTCTTCATCCAGATGGCATCTTCTATCATCCATCCAACACAGCAGGTCCAACTTTAAGACATCCGGTGTGGAGCATCCTCTTCATCCGACGACTAAATGAAGAATGAAGGTTCCTTTAAGTGACGTCATCCAAGATGGCGTCCCTTAGATTCCGATTGGCTGATAGAATTCTATCAGCCAATCGGAATTAAGGTAGAAAAAATCCTATTGGCTGATGCAATCAGCCAATAGGATTGAAGTTCAATCCTATTGGCTGATCCAATCATCCAATAGGATTGAGCTTGCATTCTATTGGCTGATTGGAACATTTTTTCTACCTTAATTCCGATTGGCTATTAGAATTCTATCAGCCAATCGGAATCTAAGGGACGCCATCTTGGATGGAACCTTCATTCGTCGGGTAGTCGTCGGATGAAGAGGATGCTCCTCGTCGGATGTCTTGAAGATGGACCCGCTCCGCGTCGGGTGGATGAAAATAGAAGATGCCGTCTGGATGAAGACTTCTGCCCGTCTGGCTTCGTTGAGGACTTTGACCCGGTTGGATGAAGACTTCTGCCGCTTCCTTGAGGACGGATGTCGGATCTTCAGAACTGTAAGTCGATCTTCAGGGGGTTAGTGTTAGGTTTTTAAAGGGTGTATTGAGTGGGTTTTATTTTTAGGTTAGGGTTTGGGCCTGTAAAAGAGCTAACTGGCCTTTTAAGGGCAATGCCCATCCAAATACCCTTTTCAGGGCAATGGGGAGCTTAGGTTTTTAGTATTTTATATGGGGGGATGTTTGTGTGGTTGGTGATTTTACTGTTGGGGGGGTTGTTTCTATTTTTTTTTACAGGTAAAGAGCTGATTACTTTGGGGCAATGCCCCGCAAAAGGCCCTTTTAAGGGCTATTGGTAGTTTAGTTTAGGCTAGGGGGGGCTTTTTTATTTTGATAGGGCTATTAGATTAGGTGTAATTAGTTTAAATGTCTATATTTTGTTTATTATTTTCTGTAATTTAGTGTTTTTTTGTGTTTTTGTACTTTAGCTAATTTAATTTAGGTAATTGTATTTAATTTAGTTAATTTATTTAATTATAGTTTAGTGTTAGGTGTTATTGTAACTTAGGTTAGGTTTTTTTTACAGGTACTTTTGTATTTATTTTAGCTAGGTAGTTATTAAATAGTTAATAACTATTTAATAACTATTGTACCTAGTTAAAATAAATACAAAATTGCCTGTAAAATAAAAATAAACCCTAAGCTAGCTACAATGTAAATATTAGTTATATTGTAGCTAGCTTAGGGTTTATTTTACAGGTAAGTATTTCATTTTAAATAGGAATAATGTAGTTAACGATAGGAATTTTATTTAGACTTATTTAAATTATATTTAAGTTAGGGGGTGTTAGGGTTAGGATTAGACTTAGGTTTAGGGGTTAATACATTTAGTATAGTGGCGGCAACGTTGGGGGCGGCAGATTAGGGGTTAATAAATGTAGGTAGGTGGCGGGGATGTTAGAGACAGCAGATTAGGGGTTAATAATATTTAACTAATGTTTGCGAGGCGGGAGTGCGGCGGTTTAGGGGTTAATATGTTTATTATAGTGGCAGTGACGTTGGGGTGGCAGATTAAGGTTAATAAGTGTAGGTAGGTTGCGGCAATATTGGGGGCGGCAGATTAGGGGTTAATAAATATAATGTAGGTGGTGGTGATGTTGGGGGCAGCAGATTAGAGGTTCATAAGTATAATGTAGGTGACGGCAGTGTCCGGAGCGGCAGATTAGGGGTTAATAAATATAATGCAGGTGACGGCGATGTCGGAGGTGGCAGATTAGGGTTAATAAGTGTAAAATTAGGGGTGTTTAGACTCGGGGTTCATGTTAGGGTGTTAGGTGTAAACATAAATTTTATTCCCCCATAGGAATCAATGGGGCTGCGTTACTGAGTTTTACGCTGCTTTTTTGCAGGTGTTAGACTTTTTCTCAGCCGGCTCTCCCCGTTGATTCCTATGGGTAAATCGTGCACGAGCATGTACGACCTGCTCACCGCTGACTTAAGCAGCGCTGGTATTGGAGTGCTGTAAGGAGCAAAATTTTGCTCAACGCTCAATTCTTGTCTTTTAACGACGGGTTTGTAAAAACCTGTAATACCAGCGCTGTAGGTAAGTGAGCGGTGAGAGAAAACTGCTCATTAGCACCGCACAGCCTGTAATGCAAAACTCGTCATCTAGCCGAGAGTTTGTTCATTTTTGTAATGTTATGTTTTATTTTTTTTCATAGTGTTAGGATTTTTAAAGTTTTTTTTTCTTGGTATCTTATTTTTTTTTAAATAGTAATGTTAGGTTTATTTATAGTTTAAGCTTAGTTTTTTTTTTTATTTCACAGGTAAGTTTTTATTTATTTTAAGGTAGTTATATTGTAACTTTAATTTTAAGTTAGGGGGTGTTAGGTTTAGGGGTTAATAGTTTAATTTAGTTTGCTGTGATGTGGGGAGTGGCAGATTAGGGGTTAATAGGTTTTTTTAGGGAGTCACAATATGGGGGACAGTGTTTTAGGGGTTAATAGCTTTATTTAGTTTTGGCGATGTGGGGGCGGCGGTTTAGGGGTTAATACATTTATTTTAGTAGTTGCGATTTGGGGGATGGCAGTTTAGGGGTTAATAGCGTTATTTAGTGTTGGCAATGTGGGGGGAGCGGGGTTTAGGGGTTATTAGACTAGGGGCTTATGTTAGTGTGTTAGGTTTTTACAAAACTTTATTTTCTCCATAGACTTCAATGGGGAATGAGAAAATGTGATAGCAATTTCGCAATTGCAGGTGTTAGGTTTTTTTCCTACATTTTTTCTCCATTGATTTATATGGGGGAAGACGTGCATGAGCACGCAAAGTCGGAACTTTGTTATTGTGCGGTATACGGCTTACCGCACCATAACACACACCAAAATAAAGTTTTAGGGTGACTTGTAATACTGGCAGTATAGAAATAGAGATACGACCCCATCTCGTGCAATGTTCACGCTACCGCTATGCCGTACAACTTTTAATCTGCTGAATCAAAAAAAGCTATGCATCCTTATTGGCTTACATTTTTGTGTGAGTTATCAGCGCAAGTCATTTGTTGTTTGTTTTTAACTTAAATTGCAGTTTGAGATTTTTTTGTAAAATATATATTTGAAAATAGTTGTTTGTTTTCTGGCAGTTCACTGTTTAAGATATTCTATTTTATTAGCAATATTAATTTTATATTATTTTAGTAATTTTTTATAAGAATTTTGTTTTTGGATAAATCATCTGCTCTCTCGAATACCCCACTTTCATTCTAAAGACTTCTATAATTTGTGTAGATGATTATTTTTAAGTATATGTTGCAAAAAAGCTAAATCAGGAACTGAAGTAATTAATTTGTTGTTAAATTTTTCCCATCCTGAAATCCACATCAATAATAACGCTTTGCAAATTTACATTTTGAAATCCAGGATAATCTCATATAATTTGCTTTAATTACTCATCTTTGCATTTCATGTAGTATCAAAGGCGCTTAAAGGAAACTTGCGGTTTAACCACCTGCTATTCAAATAGTGTGCTGGTTGGATTGCCAGGACTAAGTCAAAAATAATGGAAAAGTAAATAAACAAATATATTTATTTAGTCATTACAAAAATGAAAAGCATTTACATAATTTCCTGTTTTGATTCACAGCAAAGTTGCTTCACAAATCTGTAAAACTTTGGGCTTAACCAGAAAGAATTCTACTTTTTTTAAAAATCAACAAAAAAAACCCAACATATTTAAAGGGATCTGTTTATAATCATTCTAGAAAATGCCATACCGTAGAACATATCTAACATTGTTACTGTTTGTAAAGGCAGTTTTATTTGTATTAAGTTCCTTTGTGCATAAGATATTTTACTTAAATGGACATTGCACTTAGTTTTTACCAATCATACGAAAGAGCAGCATTTAATTTTCATATATTTTTGTTAAATAGATAGATAGATAGATAGATAGATAGATAGATATACTGTATGTATATACGTCCAAATAGAGGCACTCACAGGATTTCAGTGTAAAAATACAAATCACCAATTGAAAACCCAACTCACACCTGCCTGTGTAGCACCTAAACCAAAACTCTATCGGCTAGATTACGAGTTGTGCGTTAGGGTAAAAAAGCAGCGTTAAGAGGTCCTAACATTGCTTTTTTACACCTACTGGTATTACGAATCTTGAAGGTTTAGGTGTACCGCACACTTCTTTGGCCTTACCGCAAAACGACTTACGTAAACTTTGAAAAATTTCTTTTTTCTATGGAACTTCCATAGCGCCGGTATTACGAGTCTGTCCCGGGAGACCAAAAAGTGAGCGGTACACCCTACCCCGTCAAGAGTCCTAGAGTCAAGAGTCCTTAACCCCTAAACCGAGGCCCTCCCGCATCGCAAACACTATAATAAAAATTTTAACCCCTAATCTACCGCTCCAGACACCGCCGCCACCTACATTATATTTATGAACCCCGAATCTGCTGTCTAGTTTGGGAAGTTTCTCTGTCAAAGTCTGAAGTCTCACCACCACTAGTGTCTATGGTGTCAAACCTGACTTTCCGCTGGCGGTATGGTCTCTGTGCTCTGCCTTCCTGGGTGTTGGTCAACCATCTATATATCCACCCTTTTTCATAGTCACTTTTGACTGTATCTAGTTTCCTGTTTTTGACGGTGATCAAATCATTCCTATATGTGTCTGTCTGTTGTTTTAATTTATGTAGCCAATCCTCTTCTAAACTGAAGGGTATGTTTGTGTAAATCCTCAAATTCCTTGGTCTCTAATTTAACCTTATTGAGTAATGCAGTAACCTCCTCAATAACAAGTTATATTAAATCATAGGAACGCTTATTGAGGATATTACTCCACTTCCTTTTAAATTCAGGGTTATCCCTACCAAACGTGGGAATATTTCTTACTCTAAAACCACGTGGGATCTGGTTTAACTGGTGGTACTCTGACAAATAACTACCATGTAAACTGAGATCTATTTCTCTTTTCTTTAGTTTAAGCAAACCAAATACAGGTTAATAGGGGTCTCACTTACTGTCCGCTGTAGAGGTGCAAATAGAATCCTTGCTGCATCTTCTTGTGAGAAAGAAACAGTACATTGTTGTGCTTGTTGTACACTAAAGGTGACAAACTAATTATACATTTTGAGTTCTGACCTATTTATCACTATATATGTAATTTAGAGTTAAGAGTTATTGCACAATGATATTTAGTGTGCACATATAGCTCCACTGCCGGTTGTAATGATATTGCCTCACTTCTGGTTGTTAAATACACAATTGGGTATATATATATTATACCCCACCTTTATTAGGCAATCAAGGAGTGTGACACTGTTATTAATACTTTTTGTTTCCCACACATGCCCCACTTCCTGTGTGTGTTTCAGTAACTTGAGGCCACGCTGGGCTAGGTTGCTAGCCCCACTTCCGGTTTTGCACTATGACATCATTTCCGGTGTCCCGGTCCCGGATCGAAAATTGGTCCGTTTTTAGTTACAATTGTGACGGTATTAAGGAACCCAGTACTGTGTTATAGCTTAATAGATGTATCTTTAAGAGACTTTCGGCTAGATTACGAGTTGTGCGTTAGGCTTTAAAAGCAGTGTTAAGAGGTCCTAACGCTGCTTTTTAATGCCCGTTGGTAATACAAGTCTTGAAGGTACAGGCTCACCGCTCACTTTTTTGGCCAGACTTGGAAATACCGCAAATCCACTTACCTAAATTGCGTATCCTCTTTTTTTCAATGGGACTTGCATAGCGCCGGTATTACGAGTCTGCCAAAAAAAAAAAGGGAGCGGTAGACCCTCTCCTGTCAAGACTGGTACCGCATTCTAAAGTCAGTAGTTAAGAGTTTTACACTACAACGCCGTAGCATAAAACTCTTAACTAAAGTGCTAAAAAGTACACTAACACCCATAAACTACCTATTAACCCCTAAACCGATGCCCTCCCGCATCGCAAACACTTAAAAACATTTTTTAACCCCTAATCTGCCGAACCGGACATCGCCTCCACTATAATAAATATATTAACCCCTAAACCGCCGCAGTCCCGCCTCGCAAACATTAGTTAAATAATATTAACCCCTAATCTGCCGTCCCTAACATCGCCGACACCTACCTACATTTATTAACCCCTAATCTGCCTCCCCCAACGTCGCCGCCACTAAACTAAAGTTATTAACCCCTAAATCTAAGTCTAACCCTAACCCCCCTAACTTAAATATAATTAAAAGAAATCTAAATAAAAATTACTATCATTAACTAAATTATTCCTATTTAAAACTAAATACTTACCTATAATATAAACCCTAAGCTAGCTACAATATAACTAATAGTTACATTGTATCCATCTTAGGGTTTATTTTTATTTTACAGGCGAGTTTGTATTTATTTTAACTAGGTAGAATAGTTAGTAAATAGTTATTAACTATTTACTAGCTACCTAGCTAAAATAAAGACAAAAGTACCTGTAAAATAAAACCTAACCTAAACCTAATACTAATATAATTAAATACAATTAAATACAATAAGCTAAAGTACAAAAACAAACAAACACTAAATTACAGAAAATAATAAACAAATTACAAGATTTTTAAACTAATTACGCCTAATCTAATCCCCCTAACAGAATAAAAAAAGCCCCCCAAAATAAAAATAGCCCTACCCTACACTAAATTACAAATAACCCTTAAAAGGGCCTTTTGCAGGGCATTGCCCCAAAGTAATCAGCTCTTTTACCTGTAAAAAAATGACAAATCCCCCCCAACATTTAAACCCACCACCCACACAACCAACCCTACTCTAAAACCCACCCAATACCCCCTTAATGAAAACTAACACTAACCCCTTGAAGATCACCTTACCGGGAGAAGTCTTCATCCAACCGGGCCAAAGTCCTCAACGAAGCCGGGAGAAGTTTTCATCCAAGCCGGGCGAAGTGGTCCTCCAGACGGAAAGAAGTCTTCATCCAGACGGCATCTTCTATCTTCATCCATCCAGCGCAGAGCGGGTCCATCTTCAAATTCTATCAGCCAATCGGAATTAAGGATTGAGCTGGCATTCTATTGGCTGATTGGAACAGATTAGATTAGGTGAAATAAGGTTAAAAATCTTGTAATTTGTTTATTATTTTCTGTAATTTAGTGGGGGGGTTTTGTACTTTAGCTAATTGTATTTAATTGTATGTAATTTAGGGAATTAATTTAATTATAGTGTAGTGTTAGGTGTAATTGTAACTTAGGTTAGGTTTTATTTTACAGGTACTTTTGTATTTATTTTAGCTAGGTAGCTAGTAAATAGTTAATAACTATTTACTAACTATTCTACCTAGTTAAAATAAATACAAACTTGCTTGTAAAATAAAAATAAACCCTAAGATAGATACAATGTAACTATTAGTTATATTATAGCTAGCTTAGGTTTCTTTTAATTATATTTAAGCTAGGGGGGTTAGGGTTAGGGTTAGACTTAGATTTAGGGGTTAATAACTTTAGTATAGTGGCGGCGACATTGGGGGCGGCAGATTAGGGGTTAATAAGTGTAGGTAGGTGGCGGCGACATTGGGGGAGGCAGAGTAGGGGTTAATAAATATAATGTAGGGTTCAGCGATGTTGGGGGCAGCAGATTAGGGGTTCTTAAGTATAATGTAGGTGTCGGCGATGTCGGGGGCGGAAGATTAGGGGTTAATAAGTGTAAGATTAGGGGTGTTTAGACTCGGGGTTCATGTTAGGGTGTTAGGTGTAGACATAAAATGTATTTCCCCATAGGAATCAATTGGGCTGCGTTAAGGAGTTTACGCTGCTTTTTTGCAGGTGTTAGACTTTTTTTCAGCTGACTCTCCCCGTTGATTCCTATGGGGAAATCGTGCTCGAGCACGTTACACCAGCTCACCGCTAACGTAAGCAGCGCTGGTATTGGAGTGCGGTAATAAGCAAAATTTTGCTCAACGCTCACTTCTTGTCTTTTAAAGACGGGTTTGTAAAAACCCGTAATACCAGCGCTGTAGGTAAGTGAACGGTGAGTGAAAACTGCTCGTTAGCAACGCACAGCCTCTAATGCAAAATTTGTAATCTGGGCCAAAGTGAGCTTTTATTACTTGTTATATCATTTGTTCTGTATAGTTAAGTTGTAACGCCGGACCGGAAGTGATGTGACACTCTACTTCCAGTCTGATGATATAGAGCTGACAATCGGCTAGATTACGAATTTTGAGCACTATAGGGCGGCCGCATTTCACCTCCCTATAGTGCTGCTATTACAGGTTTAAAAAAAACAGCTTGCGCCGGCGATATGGTGGCGTTGAGCTCCATACCTCACCCAAATACAAGCACTGCTTTGACGTGCTCATGCACAATTTCCCCATAGACATCAATGGGGAGAGAGCCGGCAAAAAAAAAAGCCTAACACCTGCGATCGCAGAAACAAAAGCCCTGTAATGCAGCCCCATTGATGTCTATGGGGAAAGAAAAAGTTATGTTTAAACCTAACAACCTAACACAAAAACCACGTCTAAACACCCCTAATCTGCCGCTACCTACATAATGTTATTAACCCATAATCTGCTGCCCCTAACATCGCTGCCACCTACATTACATTTATTAACCCCTAATCTGCCGCCCCTAGCATCGCCGCCACCTACATTACAGTTATTAACCCCTAATCTTGCCACCCCCAACATCGCCGCCACCTACATAAATGTATTAATTTCTAATCTGCTGGCCCTAACATCGCCGCCACCTACATACACTTATTAGCCCCTAATCTGCCGCCCCCAATGTCGCCGCCACTATACTAAAGTTATTAACCCCTAAACCTCTGGCCTCCCACATTACTAACACTACATAAATATATTAACCCCTAAACCTAACCCTAGCGTAACCCTAACCCTAACACCCCCTAACAAATATAATTAAAATAAATCTAAATAAACCTTACAATTATTTCCTAAATAATTCCTATTTAAAACTAAATACATACTTACCTATAAAATAAAATCTAAGCTAGCTACAAAATAACTAGGTTTTATTTTTATTTCACAGTTAAGTTTGTATTTATTTTAACTAGGTAGACTAGTTAGTAAATAATTATTAACTATTTACTAGCTACCTAGTCAAAATAAACGCAAAGTTACCTGTAAAATAAAACCTAACCTGCCTTACACTAAAAACTAACATTACAATAAAATAAAATAAATTAAATTAATGAAATATTTTTTAAAGAAGCTGATGCCAAAAAATAATTTAAGTCTTAGGTTTTACCCTATAAATATACCCTGCACAGTGTCGGCTACACCTAACGGAGCCTCCCTTGATCTTCCGGAGGCCACGGAGGCCAATAGCATACCAGGGGTGAGCGACCTAGGGGCATTCCGAGAGCCACACTTTACTGCGGAGGAGCCGTTTGATACCCACAGTTTTCGGCCGACATCAGCACCCTGCACTTGTGACGCTCCATAAGCGGTGACTGTAAGAGAAGGTAAGCCTGAAATTGTGTAGTGGAGCTGAAGGGGGACATAACTGGACCGCAGACAGGCCTCCTGTTGTTTGCACCAGGAACTCAAGGCATGGTAGAAGCCTTTGCCTCGTGGAGGGCCTATCACTCCTAATATATTTGAATGTATATGACCTGCATTTAAGCTACTGAAGCTGTCCGGTGCTACCTGAACAGGGGCTTTGTTGCTGCAGCACATTAACTTTGTCAGTGGTGGTAGAAATGACGCTGCTGGGATTTTTACCTTGTTTCAGAAATAATATTACCACAAGCTGATAACAAGAAATAAGGGAGCACAAAAATAAAAAAGGGGGGTACGCAGTAAGGAGGGAGATATTATACATAAGGAGAAATTGAGATTTCAACAGAAAGGGTTAGAGGTGGCGCCTACGGCTAGCTGTCTTGGAATAAATTAAGGAAACAACTTGTTTAAATATGGTGAATGGTGCAGATAAACGTGAAATATTAAGTGAAAAATTTTTTTTGTGGAAATATTAGGTAAAAATATCATACAAGGATACTGAAAGAGTAGATCAGATTATTAATTTATTGTGGAAAGATATATATAAAAACAATAGTAATCATAAATAGTATATTAAATATAACGGAAAAATGGAGTGAGACCCAATAGGTACTAGATGCTTGACTCAGTGACCTGGATTCAATAGTTTGAATGAGTATACTTGTAGCCAGTTGGGAATCTGATAAGGAAAAAAATGTCTTTCAATCAAATAAATATAGTAATATATATAATATATATCATTAGACACTAGAGGCTCAAAAAATCAAAAAATGAAAATTCAAAAATTCAGAAAAGTGAACTAACAAACAAAAGAATAATTGATTAGAAAAATACTTACTTGATAAAGGCTTGTGTCCTAAAAGCCGAAACGCGTAGAAGACAACCAGCTCCAGCATTTACTCTTTAAATAACTGGCCAGTTATAGCTATCTCTTGCTCCCAAGACCGTCCGACTGAAAGTGAAATTCCTTAACTCACTGGACGATAGGAGCTTCTCTACAAACGAACAGAAGAGATTTTTCATCTCTTTACGGATACAAAGGAAGGCATTCGAGGATCGGATCCTCCGAAATACAGCCACTTCCGGTCAAAAGAAGAACGCCACTACAAACAATAACCGGCGTTGCTGCAAATAGAATCATTGCAAGATCGGGTAAGAGATTCTTTTCTTTTTATGTGTCTATGAAGACAATATAACACACATAAGGATAAAAAAAAGAATTTATGTCCTATATGAAAAGAATTAATGCCACATATAAGAATATATGTAAAGAGATTCACCTTAAAGCTGCGAGTGAGCTCTTTTGAAATAACATCGGCTGCTCCGCTTTGAAAGGAATTACACTCTAGCAAGAATTTGCAACATTGTTGTAGAAGAAGATTCATATATACCTTATTTCCAATATAAACATTGAAGTTGATATATACTAACAAGACTGTCGGATTATAAGTCTCTGTGGCCACATTGCAATAATCGCAACATTATAGACTTTCATTAATACTTCAAGAGACGGTATATAATATCTGGTATTATTGTGAAGATCCAAGGATCCACGTGGGAACTTAGAGACTCTAAAGACATATTTAGAAACATATCTTTTTAATAACATTTGAATTAATGGCCTAAAAAGAAGTTGATTGTATACACAATTTCAAGTGTCAGTTTTTATTACCTTCTTTTTTTTGCTGCAGCAATTTTAAACTGAAGTACCGTTTTTATACATTTTTTCTAATCAATTATTCTTTTGTTTTTTAGTTCACTTTTTTGAATTTTTGAATTTTTATTTTTTGAATTTTTGAGCCTCTAGTGTCTAATGATATATATTATATATATTACTATATTTTTTTGATTGAAAGACATTTTTTTCCTTATCAGATTCCCAACTGGCTACTAGTATACTCATTCAAACTATTGAATCCAGTTCACTGAGTCACGCATCTAGTACCTATTGGGTCTCACTCCATTTTTCCGTTATATTTAATATACTATTTATGATTACTATTGTTTTTATATATATCTTTCCACAATAAATTAACAATCTGATCTACTCTTTCAGTATCCTTGTATGATATTTTTACCTAATATTTCCACACAAAATAATTTTCACTTAATATTTCACGTTTATCTGCACCATTCACCATATTTAAACAAGTTGTTTCCTTAATTTATTCCAAGACAGCTAGCCGTAGGCGCAACCTCTAACCCTTTCTGTTGTTCTGTCTAGCATTCCCGGTTGCAAATTTGTGAGATTTTTTGCAACCCTAGAGGTAGGCCAGTCTGTCCCTAAACAGTTTGATACACACCCCTTTTTCCTTGAAATTGAGATTTCACTCAGAGGACGCTCTACAGTGGGCCTAAAGTCTTGTTATTTTAGCATATGCTGCAAAGCAGTAAGACACCCAGTAATTTGTTAGGAACTGGAGCAGAGATATCAATTGGTGCTAGTCTCAGACACATAGTGGTCAGCTCTGGATGGGTCAGGTCCGACACATCCCCAGTCTACAATGTCCCACAGAAAAAATACTAAAGGTGAAAAGGGACCTAAAAGTGCTAGCCTCACCAATTACCTTAAAATGGCCAACACTGGGCCTGAATTAATGGGCAATGAGATCTCGCCCGATGTCCCCCCCTCGCCAGTTACAACAGGTGCAATGTCTGATACACAGCCACAGGAACCCCTAACTAGAGAGGACCTTAATGTTATTTCTTCTAAGGCTGACATTAACGCTGTTTTGACTGAAATGAGATCCCTACTTGGTGATTTAAAGAAGGACTTCCATCAGATCAGCCAACAAGTACACACTCTTGAAGGAAATCAGGAAACCTTGCAAGCTCAGGTAACATCTAACACACAACATGCTTTTGAACAAGAAGGGGATATTCAATTTCTGTTGTCCAGAGTGGAGGACTTGGACAACAGAGGAAGATGGAATAGCCTGAGGATTAGGGGAGTCCCAGAAACGGTAATAATTCTGCCATAGAGGGCTACCTGCAAGACTTGTTCCGTACTATAAAGGGCACACAAAATTCTCCCGACATCCCGATAGAAAGAGCTCATCGCGCCCTAAGCCTTCCCCTAAAGCTCCGCCAAGGGATATTATCATAAAATTCCTGAGTTACAGGGACAAAGACACAATCTCACATAAAGCCCGGTCTATCAAGGACCTCACGCATGCTGGTATCCCTATTCAGGTCTTTTCAGACCTGAGTCAACTCACATTACAGAAGAGGAGAGATCTTCGGTTTATTACCAGCGCACTCCAATTACACAAAATCCAATATAAATGGGCTTCTCGGGGTGTCTCATTGCCACACGTAATGGGAAGCAGGCAATATATAGAACCCAAACGGACTTACAGGACTTTTGTAAAATACTGGATATAGACATACCTGCACCTGCAGAGGAGGTTATCCCTCCACGAGACCAGAATACACATGAAAGAAGTGCTTTTACTAAATAACTGTTATCTAATTATCTAATCTTGATTAAACACTCTTCCCCTTTCTCTCTCATACACATTGAAAGAGACCCCGAGGGCCGTTACTTGATTGTGGTAGGTACACTTTTCAGCAGAGTGGTCACCCTAGTCAACGCCTACTTCCCAAATCAACATCAGAATAAATTTATGTCCGCACTTACTAACAAAATTCTGGAACTATGTAAAGGAGCCCTAATCCTGGGAGGGGACTTTAATATACCCCTTAACCCGGTTTTAGACACGTCCAAAATGGCAGCTTCAATCACCAAAAAAGTTCTTCGACAATGCAACTCGAGACTCGAAGAATTAGCAGTTCACGACACATGGCGCACACTGTACCCCACTAGGCACGATTATACCTTTTTTTCACATCCACACGAGGTATACACAAGAATTGATTAAATTTTTACAGATCAATCGACTTTAGCAGGGGTTACAAGTACTCAAATACTTCCTATGACGTGGTCTGATCACGCCCCAGTCATCTGCAAAATAAAATGGTCAAAACTCAAATAGAGACAAAACTAACAGACTATTTCCAAAATAATGACACTGGGGAAGTGCCGGACCATGTTGTTTGGGAGGCACACAAGTGTGTGCTCAGGTAGTGTGTGCTACCAGTGTTCCTTCTAAGGACACATTTTTTGAGTGGCCCAACAGAGAAACAGTTAATTAGAAAACCACAATTAACAAACACTACACAATGCAAACAGCAAGATTAGTTCTCTTATTAACTTATTTCAAACCTGGGCCGTTAAAGGACCAGTCAACAGAGTAGATTTGCATAATCAACAAATGCAAGATAACAAGACAATGCAATAGCACTTAGTCTGAACTTCAAATGAGTAGTAGATTTTTATTTCTGACAATTTTAAAAGTTATGTCTTTTTCCACTCCCCCTGTACCATATGACACCCATCAGCCAATCACAAATGCATACACGTACCATGTGACAGTCATCAGCCATTCACAAATGCATACACACTTATTCTGGCACATGCTCAGTAGGAGCTGGTGACTCAAAAAGTTTTAATATAACAAGACTGTGCACATTTTGTTAATGGAAGTAAATTGGAAAGTTGTTTTAAATGGCATGCTCTATCTGAATAATTAAAGTTTAATTTTGATTGAGTGTCCCTTTAACAAAATGTGGTCTTAGAGGGAACACTGATGGCTGCACACATATACTTCTTCAGATATGTTCTTTAAGGTCCCAGTAGTGCATTGCAGCTCTGGAGCTGATTTTTATCCATGTGTTTAACCATTTTTCATGGGTTAAATAATATTCATAGTTATAGGCAAGCTGCAGTAAAATAATACAATTCTCTGTCTAGAGTATTTTCTATATGTACTTGTATGTCCCTTTAAGAAGAAAAAAAAAGTTTTACATGGATATTTATTACAAATCTAATGAGACTATGTTGATTTGTCTTGGTACCTGGAAAAGAATATGATTATTTTTCTTTGGGGTGTTACAACATTCTTTTTTGATGTTTGAATATATATACATTTTGTTTTCTTCTAATAGCAACAAAAGTTTGTATGTTTTAAAGATATTGAGTAATATTTCAGTATTAATAGGTGTCATGTGGTGGGAAGACAGACTAACCTACCTAAAACATGGTTTATATTTTCAGCAGTCTGAGAATTAAATGAAAAACGAAATATTTGATGCACCTGTAAAAACATATTTGATCACAATGGCTAATGCAACATTCTTATATTAGGGTTCATATTTCAGAACTTTTTTTTTTTTTTTTTGGTTCAACTAAAAAAAATGATTATAATGTTAAGTATTTCCTGAGTTTATTTTGATGGATGACACAATAAGTATCTTTCACTCATTAAAGTACATATTTATATAATTTAATAAATTAATTTAATACACAGATGTTCAAAAGTGTTTTATCAGTGTACACATTAATCATCTTCCTTCTAACCTATCCTCTTTTATATTTTAAAGCAATGAGTTTGAGCCAACAATTTATTAAATTCACATGTCAAAGTATGGGATCAAATATCACCTACATGGTTTGAATCATGACAGGTAATCAGAGTGCGTTTTTTGATTAATGTATTTGTAAACAGCAACATATTTTGGTCTGAATAACATATTCATCTGTCATAGGAACACAATGTGACTTTTAAATCAGGGTCGGAAAACATTTGTGGTCGAAAAAGCAAGCTGAAAAAAAAAACAAAAAAAAAACCCAACCTACTTCTGTACGTTACTCCTTGGCATACATGTGATCACAGAACCACTGAGTATCAAAAAGAAAGCAACTTGTTTATAAAATATAGATATGGGCATATATTTAGAGACCTATATTATGGTTATTAGTATGATTATTATTATTATTATTATTGCTATTAATAGTAATAATAACAATTATTATTTTAATTCATATGTGAACTAAAAAAAGGTTGCCTAACCTTGTATTATTGAATTTTTGCTGGTTGTCAATTATTTCAGATGATCTATCTAACTATCTATCTATCTATCTATCTATCTATAAATCTATCTATATCTATCTATCGATCAATCTATCTATCTACCTATTTATTTTTCTAGCTATTATCTATCTATTATATATCTATCTGTTATCTATCTATCTATCTATCTATCTATCTATATATCTGTTATCTATCTATCTATCTATCATCTATCAATCATCTATCTATCTATCTATCTATCTATCTATCTATCTATTATCTATCTGTTATCTATCTATCTATCTATCTATCTATTATCTATCTGTTATGTATCTATCTATCTATCTATCTATCTATCTATCTATCTATCTATCTATCTATCTGGTATGTATCTATGTATATATCTATCTATCTATTATCTATCTATCTGTTATCTATCTATCTATCTATCTATCTATCTATCATCTATCTATATATTTATCTATCTATCTATCTATCTATCTATCATCTATCTATTATCTATCTATCATTTATCTATCAATCTATCTATCTATCTATCTATTTATCAATCAATCTATCATTCTATATATCAATCTATCTATCTATCTATCTATCTATCTATCTATCTATCTATTAACTATCTGTTATGTATATATCTACCTGGTATGTATATATATATATCTATTATCTATCTATCTATCATTTATCTATCTATTATCTATCTATCTATCTATCTTTTATGTATCAATCTATCTATCATCTATCTATATATTATCTATCTATTATCTATCTATCTATTATCTATCTATCATCGATCTATCTATCTATCTATCTATCTATCTATCATCTATCATCTATATATCTCTCTATCTCTCTCTCTCTATTTATCTCTGTCTGTCTATCTATTATCTTCTGTTTGTCTCAGTCTGTATACATGTGAATGACTGTATTATAGTATAGCCATAACATTCAATATCTGGATTAGGGAGGGATTGTCAATCCTCTTAAACTATTATGAGTCAGATTACAAGTGGCACGCTATTTCCCCCCCCCTTCCGCTCAATCGCTAACTGTACCTAAAGTAAAGAATTAGCACTGCTGCATTAGTGAGCATATTACAAGTCGAAAGTAAAAAGTTAGCATATCAGCAAACGTCTCAGGTGCACTAACTTCAGGTCTTTGGATATCGCTAACTTCTTCAACGTGAGAAGTTGTCCACACTCTTTCACTGCATACGGGCAGTGGATCTGTTTGTCTGCTGGCCTGTATGCAGCAATACACACTCCGCTGACATTCCTATATTCTTTAAATAGAAGCAAAACATATAATATATGTTTATTTAAAAATAAAAAGAAGTAGCATTGTGCATTTGTTCTGTTATGAATGTGAATTCGTAACAAAAATATGGATATTCATTTTGTTTCCACAAAACAAATATCCAAACAAGTGCACCAACTAATTTAACAAAAACAAAAATTCGTCATTATTCATTTGTTTCCTTTAAATTATCCTTAAGGGTTGAATGCTTACCTCTGGTGCACTGGAGAGCCGAGCTAATCCCGACCCCTCTTCACAGATCCCTGGGTTGCACTAATAGGAGGCTTAGCAAGGCAGATCCCAGATCCTGCATTAAAGGAGAGGTTCTTTGAGTGCAGACTCTGGGATCTGCTGTGGTAATGACTCCTTTAAGTGCAGCCTGGGGCTCTGTGAAGAAGGAACGGGATTAGCACAGTTCTCCAGAGCGCTAGAGGTAAGTATAAAGGTACAAGGGAACTTTTCACCTGTAGCAAAGGAACATTTACATACGTTTTTTACCAAAACAAACGTAAGTGTTCTACATATATTCAGTATTTGATTCATTTTAAACAAATACCCAATAGTACAGCAGACGAATATTCTGAAAACTATTTTTTTTTATTTATTGCTTGTGAATAATTTGCTTTGTACTCAAAAGTATATATACATATAAGTATATGTATATATGTGCATACATGTGTTTATAAGTGTGTATATATGTATGTATGTGTGAATAATTACACATATAAACACATAAATGCAAATATATACACATATATAGACGTGTTATTCCTTTTAACTTTTGTAAATAAACATTAAGTTTTACTTATTTAAGACCAGCGAGTGGCTTTTTTTCTACATTGGACCTTCTATGCTATTATATTGAGCACCATGGCAGTTGGCAAAGTCGTGGGACCTTGCTTTTCCTTTCTTGGACTGTATCGCTGTATTATCCAATAGGATTTAGCACTCTAAGCATTTCTATAGTTGTTGCTGCAAGAAATGTTTATTGAACCTTTGGATTACTTTGCTGACACTGTCTCTCTGGATTGTTTTGTATCTCCCTTCAGCAAGCATGGATGCAATGGATATTTCGCCACCCATGGAGAATCTGTATAAAGACGACAAGCTCAATACAGAACCATTTGTCTTTACGGATGAGGATGCAGATATGACCTGAGTGAGTTGAGGGGTGATACTCACATTAACATTTATCAGTTGTTAAATTTGCGCAATAGGGAGCTATATTTCCACTTTCATGCTATGTATCTATCTGGTTATCACCAGAACAAATATATCCCTAGGGGGCTTAGGGTTAAAAATATACCAACACTTGGCAGACAAAATGTTGAATTTTTTAGAAAATGGTGTTCGATATTAAACAAATGTTTGTACAACCTTATATTGTTGGTCATAAAGGAAGTCAATAGATTAGACAAAAAAAAAATCAAACTTGAGATAGACACTATTAAACAACAGAGTTATCAGGTTTTAATTCAGGATAATACCCAGGATTGAGTGACTAAGCTTGACAACCTAGTAACAAAATATAGGAATGAATTGGTGTCTTTTAAAAACTGACCACAGTCGAAAATGATTACAGAGAAAGGTGTATATACAGGTGGCTATATGGCAAAGATGATGACTCCTTTAAGAGGAGGCGTATACATCTATATGCAAAAAGCTAGCTAAGTGTGGTTGACAGTAGCGGAGGGGACTCATCAGAGTCTGACATTATTAACAATGGTGTTAATGACTGCGACCCTTCTATCACTCAGGACCACTCGCAGTCTTTTTCTGGGGTAGTCACATGCTCTACAGCAAAGCCTCCACAGATTCCACCCAATTTAAAAGGTCCAGACATCCACACATCAGACAATGGGGACAGAAACCGAAAATGATACATGAAAAAGAAGTGAATATTGTATTCAATCTTAACAGCTCGTCCCTTAGTGTTGATTAACTATCTGTGTTGAAACGTGGTTTGTCTTTTGTGCCTACCTCTAAGAATGATGTGTTTCACACTATTGTCGACATTCACAAGTTGCAGAGGCAACTGAAACTTAAGGATTTCTTTAGGGACGTTGCATGTAGGGGTCTTTTTAGGCAGGGGTCTCCGGCCGGAGAGAATCCCTGACTGAGAGTGGCCGACACCTTATTTCACAGAGCTCTGGAGAGATCCCAAGAAACTGACACAGACACAAAATGGATTCTTGGCAAATCTGAAATCTTTATAACAATGCAATTGGTTTTATAGTTTCTACAATTTTTGCAGAAGTTACTCATGATTCTGCCATATATGGTTGTATCACATCCGGATATATCATGTGAGTTTATCAGTAAACATATAATATCCTTGTCAGCACTAAGCAGTAAATAATATTCTTCTCATTAGTAATACATTTTCATCAGCACCTGACATATTGCCAGTAATTTGTGGTTGTTAGCAGAACAGCTTATTTAAGCAATAAACATGAGAAGCAAGCACAAAGTTACAGTTATAGTGAAAATAAAACAATATGGAGTTTGCAGAAATATGAACCATATAACAGCATACAGTAATATAGCATAGACATAAGGCACAGTATAGGGCCTAAAGAATATACAGCCCTACATTCCCCTTTTTGATCACAACGTGATCACAACATGATACATTAAGCTTTATATTTGAGTGTTGTTTGTGTTTGGATTTTCATATGTTGCATTGGGGATTTCATATTTTTCATATGGAGAAGGTATGCCTTGTAACATATTTTCATATTCATGTTCAGTATGCCTCTTAATAGTGGCCTTAATTCTTCTGTGAAGAGTACACGTGAGGTAAAGATTCCATAGTGTTAACAGTATTAATATCAATGCAATGATGATGAGTGGGTAAAATGACATTTGTAATATTTGTTTACCCGTTGTAGACCAGCCAGTCAGCGAATCATACCAATGATGTGTAAGATCATTTTGTATTTTTGAAGAAACAGATAACAACTTGTCCTTAACAAAATGTGTTTGTATCTCCCCATGAGAAATAGCTTTTGCATGTTGTTGTAATGTATTGAATAATTCTTCCTGTCCCAGCATTAATTGTAGAATGGTAGTGGAGGGTAATTGGTATGAAGAAATAGGTAGGTCATGTGGTAAGAAGAATGTATGTTTGTAAACATTCAGTACAGGGTGTAATAAATAGCTATTACCTTTCCAAGTAAAAAAACTAATATTAAACACGCAGCCAGAGAATGGTAGCTGACTGTCAACCATAGGAATGTTAACTGGCAAACTAGTAGACATACATACAGTTTGAGGTGCTATTTCTATCATGAGTGAGAAATTTCCAGGATATACCTGCCATGTGCATGAATTAATCTCAGATGCTAACAAACAGGGTTCAAAAATTGGAGAGGCATGGCGACATGCCAATCCATAATCTGTTTGATCACAGTGTTCCAGTGAAGATGTGGTGTTGTCATTAGGAAATATATATTTTCCATGATATGTGGGTTTCCACCATGTCCAATTAGAATGCAACAAATTAAAAACTGGGTGTGGTAATGTGAATAATTTGCAAGCTATTTTCACAACATCAGCTGTATAGGCAGTGATTGATACTAGGCAAGAGTGTTTGGACATATTACCATTATGTTCCCATTCTACGCACTTAACACTAGTAGTATCAATATGTATCTATACATTTTCATTGTTGTTTCCTATTGCTAATAAATTGCGTAATTTATCAGTTTTAGGAATAGTCAAAATGTTTTCTAAATCCAAACGTTATTGCTTCATATATACATACCGTAAACCACAGAGACTCCAACTACCACTATCTGATACTAGGTTTTCGACAGCCATAGTAAGGTTATTCAAATATCTATACATACTTGTTTCAAGTTCTAGGCCTTTCCTTCGTGCCTCATATATTGTAGGTGCCCATTGTTCCACCAAGTGAAGTCAGGATCCAATATCTTCTCCTACACTTGACAATTTGTTATTGATTACTTCATTATCTATACCATTAAGGACACCCAATGTTACACCAGTGCCCCCCAACAAAGTATCATACCACTCACTGCGCCTGCGTGAGCGGCAGCATAAAGAGACATCTGGTGTCAAAATATTAAGGGATATGTGTACCATTTTTGAAAATGTGGTAGTATTTACACAAGTGTGAGTTAAAGGAATAGTGGTAAAGTTATGGGTACTGATGGGAACAAAAGGGAGACAATAAGCCATAGTCCAAAAATATGCATATGGGTAATCCTCTCTTGGCCTATTACTAGGCCTTATGTATGTAAATATGATATAAGTACTTGTATTCCATTCTATATCTGTATAGTTGGGGGCCTGGTTTATCTGAATTGTGTATGGTAGGAAGTAATTATTAGAACGGAGTATATTTTCAATGTTATCTTGCGTGTTCTGACTGTCCCTCAAATCCTCTAAACTTTTTAATGCCACATGGAGTCTAGAGGGGGTGAGTGACAAATGATAAGTGGGTCTGGGGCCTGGGGGATAGGCAGTAACTTGAGTATTACATTTCTTTGAATCTTTATTAGGTAAAAACAGGAATTGACCTAAAGGTCTGTCATAGAAGATGGGCTTAATAGTGGAAGTAAAATTTAGAGTCCTACATGATTTCCAATTAGTACAATTAGCCTTTTTATCAGCCTCCCTTTCAGCTGACATAAAATATGTATAATTGAAATGGGTACCTGTGTGCCAATCATGTGAACTGCAGCAGTCAACAGGAATAGAGGGTGTCCTATGAGCATATAATGGTTTTGTATGTACATTACAGAAATGTACAAAAACATTAAGATCAGTTGTGTACCCACGCATGTCCATTGTACTTACGAATACAAGATATGTATTCTGAGGCCACACTATCACTGTAGTCTGATTTTCTCCCTCTTGTATAGTTGTTATATTAGATGACAGTTTATTATGTTTAAGGAAAAACCAAAAAGATCGTATTATCTTATGTTCTGTTGTATCGTCTGAATTTGGATTCTTTATTTTAACTACAAAGTCATTTGTCATACCCATGAACCGGAGAGGAAGATGTGCTAAAAGATAACTTGTATAATTAGTAAAGGAAGTAACCTGCATGCTACAGTGTTGTGTGTCTTGGTACGGGGTCAATGTTAATACATTTGAAGTGACATTGTGACATAGATTTTTTGATGGAGATTTCAAAATAAACACATCACATCTTTGCTTTGTATTACACCTTTTGGAGTCTATACCTTCTAAATCTATGCTATAATTATGTGAAGTATAACCATTCCAAGCAAACAAATCATAACAATCTACGAGTGTCCTATGCAATGGTGCAGATCTTTCGTGTCTCCCTAGGGAAGTATAGGTTTTAGCAGATACAGTTTTTAATGAAGCATATAAGGTGGATGAAGTATTAGAACCATTATAAAACCTTGTATGTGGGGTAGTGTAACTAATGTTTCTTTTACCAAGCAAAAAAGCACATTGTGGATCAAAAGATCCTGTAGCCTCAGGGTATCCATAACAAGAGAATATTATGACTGGTATGTAGGCAAACAGAAGAACGCCCAACAATATCATTAACGTTTTACATGGGTGGTCCATCATTACAATGGGGGCCATTTTTAAGGATTAGCAGATATTGGTAAATTCAAAGACAGTATTACTGTCGGAACAGTTTGCAACCTCAGATAATGATATTGCCAAGGCTAAGGGGCAGTGTGTTAAGTGATGTGCTATGTCTTCTTCTACAAGTGCATGTAAGTGTTTCAGGGATGCTAATTGATTATACAACTCCTTAATCTGTTGCTATAAGCGCTGCTGTTTTCCCCAGGCCTGTTTAAATGCTGCTATCCTTTTTGCTCTGTGTCTTTTAGATGCTAGTCTATTATGCTCCTTAGTCTGACGTTGCCTAACTTCCTCCTCTTTGGTAATAGTAGCAAGGATCTCAGCATGACGTCTACAATGTCTGTGAGGAGTGGAAGGCGATTCCTGATATCACCTTAACCCAAAACCAGTCTCTGCTGACCCTGTTTCTGCCCACTGTGGTACTTCTGAAGGAGAAAATACTTGTACGGAGGAAAGAAAAGGAAAGAAAAGGGTAATAATGTCAGCCTCAGTGGGTGTAGATGTATGTAGAAAAGATGGGCCTGGCTGGGGATCGTCTTGTATTTGAAGGGGGGGTTCCTTTCCTATTAGAGGAGGAGGAGTGTATGTAGGCGCACTTAGAAGGATGTGACGCATTAGATGTAAGAACGCCCTGATATTCCTACAGAGAAGTGTATATGTTAGCGTAACTGCGTTAACCCTTTTCTCCCTGTCTGTTCTTTATGTCATTTAGGAGGATCAATATAACTCCGGGACTTTGGAGTAGGAGGATTTTCAGATACCTAAGGGGTAACCTGAACTACTAGGTGTGGATAACAAGCTGAACACTGGGCTAATGGACAAATCCAAAAATGTTCCTCGAGTGTATTCTGAATAGTTCTAGTAAATTCTGTGAGTTCCTCCAATTCCTTTACTAGTGAGTCCCTTTGGGTGGTGGAGTTGTTCAGTCTTTTCCTGTAGTCTACTACGATATTGTCTTTGATATTGTGTTTTGCATTGTCTGCGTATCATACGTCTAAACTCCTCCTCAACAGGATTTGTGACAATCCATTCTCTTTTACCTTCTCTTTTTAATAACAAGGAAGTTAGAGCAGTTGCAGTAATGAGTTCTACAGTCTCTGGTAATTTGTCATGAAAGAAAGTAGTAGAGGGTTCAGAGGTCATTGGGTAGAGAGGGTGGGCTGGTAGCTGTTTGGATGGTATTGCTGTCAATATGGCCGGTAGATGCAGGAGTACTGGAAGTAGTAGGTGGGGGAGGGGGGGAGGGGGGGCAACCTGTCGGGATAGGTTGAGAGCAGTAAGTTCTGGACACTGAACTAGGGGACAAATCAAAGAGTGCTCGTGCAAATTTTGTATAAGTACTCTATTAAAGGTCTGCACCTGCCCCAACTCCTGTAGCAGCCAGTCCCTTTGTTCCTTTAAAATGCAACTATTATATTGGACCTGGTTAAAAAGTTCCCTTATTCTAGCACAACCCTCGTGACCACCAGGATTGTCTCCCTTTACACTCAACTTATGTCTAACCTCCTCTGTGGTAGCGCTTGATAACCTCTTTTTTCCCTTTTCCCTACTTTTTAGGCACTTTGTAACTGTAGCTGCAGTAGTGGCTAATATAGGTTGTGTTGGAGCCTCTAGGGGAGGGACGTTAGTAGAATATGTCGAACCAGGTTCGCTAGGTAAGGTAGTCGAGGAGGAATCTGGGTTCATTGAAAGAAATATGCAGAGTTGTAATGCTTTCTTCCAATGAATAAGACTCATTAAGTGACTTAGAATCCTTATAGGAATGTGTCTGTGTAGTGTATTTTGTGTCTTCCCCCCATTACTTTACTTATTAACAACCTTTAATCACCCAACATTGATACCAATATAATATCACAAAAATCACAGATACTATAAATGCTTAGAGGAGTGCTGAGTAAAGGGTGCTGAAATACTGGCCACACTGTTGATGGTAGCTAAGTTGGTGTCCAGGGTATTATCAATGTCCTCTATTACCCGTAATGTGAATAACACCATTGAAAGATCTGGTAATGGGGTGGGTGGAACAGGATGCTGAATGCGGGGATCTGGAATACTGTCCACAGCGTCTGCTGTCTGTATCTTTATGAGGCATGCCCAGTCCTGGGCATACTCTTCTTCTGTGTCTTTATGAGGGGTGACCGATACCTTGTCACCCGCTTCTCCCCTCTTAGGACAGAGATTGACACGTGAAGCGTGTATCCAGATGTCCCTGTCGTCAGTCAGTACCGCAGTTCTTGTTACAGCTATCACGGTCACGGGCTTGCTGAATGGGAAACCTCCTTTCTTAGATCTATTCAGCTGTTGAATGCAGACCAGATCTCCAGGCTTGAAAGGATGCATTGGTTCCTGTGCAGGGAGAGGTAAACGAGAGGACACATCACCATAGATGCCATTCAACTTATTAATTAATTGCTTTACATATTGTTCCTTAATACACTCTAAATCACCATTTTTAATGATAAGTGGACCTTTTACCCAGGGAGTTGGGAATGGTCTTCCCATTAGGACCTCAAATGGGGACAACCTGGTTGTCCAATTTGGGGTCATACGAATTTCTGCTAAAATTGCAGGTAAATACTGTTGCCATCTAACCCATGTACCAGCTGTTGCCTTTAAAAGTTTTTCCTTAATAGTACGATTCATTCTTTCTACTATTCCTGAGCTTTGAGGATGATATGGGATTTGAAAGTTCCAATTAATTTGTAACCATTGTACTAATTCTCGGGTAACTTTACTAATGAAAGCGGGGCCGTTATCAGAATTAATCTGGAGTGGACAACCAAATCTGGGTATTATTTCAGTAGCTAAAATTCTAGCAACTGTTTTTGCATCTTCCCTCTGAGTAACAAATGCTTCTGGCCATTTAGAAAATTGATCGACTATGACAAGCAAATAAAATTGTTTATTGCCAGTCTTTGGCATATGTGTAAAATCAATTTGCAGATGTGTAAATGGTGCCGTAGGTTGGGGCAAGTGGTCATGCTTAGCTTTATTAGGAATAACTGTATTTGCCTGTAAGCAATATACACATCTGTTAATATATGCTTTGCAGTCCTCACCGATGTTGTTAATATAAAAGAAAGTGAATTGTTGGTTTTATCCCTAAATGTCCTACACCATGAGCTTGTGCTATAAAGAGTGGTGCGCTACTCTCTGGTATACCCACCTTCCCCTCTTTGGAAAACAAACCATTTTCATCTAAAGTTAACCCATTAATTTTCCAGAAAGACATGTCACCCATGGTGGCATGTCCCTGGAGTTCATGAAGCATGTGGTCTGTGGGACATGAGGGTGGGGCTAAAATAGCATACATCGGAACAGATGGTTCAGCTGTATGTGAAGCACAAGCGGCTTCTTTAGCAATTCTATCTGCCAGTGCATTACCCATAGAAATAGGATCAGTCCTATGTGTGTGCGCACGGCAATTAATAATCGCTATATCCTTTGGGAGCTGTATGGCCTGTAAAAGGTCATTAATGAGATTGGTATGAGATATGGTCTTGCCATCTGCTGAAACAAACCCACGTTGTTTCCATATCATACCAAAATCATGCACAACCCCAAAAGCATAGCGAGAGTCAGATTTATCCTTAAACATTTTACATGCTTTTGTGAGTGCAATTAGTTCTGCAGCTTGTGCTGAAGGATAAGCAATAGGGCCTGCATCTAATACAATATCTGGTAACTGCACAACAGCATACCCTGTCTTGTAAATCCCATCACTAGGTCTAGAACAAGAACCATCTACAAATACATTATCTGCATGGTCAAAAGGTTTATCAATTAAGTCAGGTCGTGGTGTAGTAATGTAATGTATTACCTCTAAACAGTCATGGTCAGTTTCTAGGTCTGGTGAGCCTAAAAGTAGGGCATTTAGAATCTGGGCTGGACCAGAGTTACTATTGCTATATTTAATAGTCAAATTTGTATTATTTAACAATATACATTCATAACCAGAGAGTCTCTGAGCAGTCATGTGTTGCGTGGTAACATTTTTTTACAAGATGTAAAACTTGGTGACTTGTGTGTAGTAATACCAGGTGGCCTAGTGTGATTGTTTCAACCATCTCCACAGCCATGGCGCATGCCGCCAATGCTCAGAGACACGCTGGCATCCCCTGTACCGGTACTGGGACTACTTTGGAAAAGAAAGCTACGGGACGCATATTGCCTCCGCCATGTTCTTGGGCACAGACAGCAGCCATGGTTTTACAATTGTCCCTCACATACAAATTAAATGGTTTACAATAATTTATTTATTTATAAAATATTTTACCAGGAAGGATACATTGAGATTTCTCTCATTTTCAAGTATGTCCTGGGATCACAAAACATTGCATTGATACAATAGGGTACAATAAAATACAAAAACAATAATAATAATAATACACAATATATGCAAACATTTAACATAGAGCAGGTACGAAATATTTAATCAACCATGACAGCAGCATTCTGTTTTGAGATATGTATAGAGGGATCTCTTAAAGGATTTTAGGCTTGGGGAAGTTTTTAAAGTGTGAGGGAGGTCATTCCATAATTGTGGCGCTCTGTAGGAAAAAGAGGATCGAGCTGCTTTCTTTTTGTATTGAGGCAAGCTAAATAATGTGCTGTTATTGGATCGGAGGTTATAGGAGGTGGGAATAGCAGGGGAAAGCATTCTGCTCAGGTAGGGTGGGAGCTTCCCTGAAAGGCTCTTAAAGACAAGGCAGGAAAGATGGAGGGTGCGTCTGGATTCCAGCGACAGCCAGTTTAGTTCTTTTAGCATGTCACAATGGTGGGTCCTATAGTTACATTGTAGCACAAAGCGGCAGAACGAGTTATATAACGTATTTAGTTTATTAAGGTGAGTTTGCGGAGCAGGTGCATATACTATGTCCCCATAATCCAAGATAGGAATCAGCATTTGCTGTTCAATCTTTTCCTTTACTGTAGGGCTGAGGCAAGATTTGTTTCTGTACAGGGCACCTAGTTTTGGATAGAGTTTAGAGGCAAGTTTTTCTATGTGGAGTCCAAAAGATAGATTGGGGTCTAACAACATACCTAAGTATTTAAAAGAGTGGACTCCGGTCAGCGTGCAATTGGATTTTGTTTTGATGCGAAGAAGGGAATTTTGTAATTTTTGTATTTTAGGTCCCGTTCCAAAGATCATTGTGACAATTTTGTCAGTGTTTAGGAACAGTTTGTTCACCTCTGTGAACTGGCCTTGGAGCACTGCTTCAAGCTGCGGCAGATCAGATTTGTTTGCATAGATTACCGTGTCGTCTGCGTACATGTGTACAGTTGAGGATTTGCAGACATTAGGCAAATCATTTATAAATAATGTGAATAGCAGGGGGCCAAGAATGGAACCTTGGGGAACACCACACGTGACTGGGAGAGGGAGGGAGTCACTGTTAGAGACAGAGAAATATTGTGATCGATCCGATACATATGATTTAAACCAGGTTAACGGGCGATCAGCAATACCAGAGTTTTTTAGTTTGAGAAGTAGTAGGTCATGGTCCACTGTGTCAAAAGCCTTTGCAAAATCAAGGAAAATAGCTCCAGTTAGGTCTCCTTGTTCCATGCCAGTTTGGATGTCGTTGCAAACTTTTAGGAGGGCAGTTGTAGTGGAGTGATTCGGTCTAAAACCTGATTGATCAGGGGTCAGATTGTTAGAAAGAAAAGATTTTTGACAATACAGGGAGCAATGATATAGGACGATAGTTAGAAACCAAGGATAACTCCCCACTTTTATGAATAGGCACTACTCTTGCAGTTTTCCAGAGTTTGGGTATGTATTCAGACACCAAGGATTCGTTAATTAGGGTTGCGACAGGCTTAGCAATTGCCGGCGCACTGATCTTCAACAGCATTGCTGGGATTTGATCAGGTCCTTACTGGTTTTTCATTTTTAGATTATCGAGGTGTTTCTTAATGACATTGAAGGGTACAGGTCTAAAATTGAACTTTTCTATATTGGGTCTTTGCTGTTTTAGTGGGGCCTGATCCACATTTGTAGCTTCAGGATGTGTGCCATTTATTAGTTTGTCAATCAGGGTGGTGGAGCATCCTACAAAATAATTGTTAAAGGCATTTGCTACTTCTAAGGGGAGTTGCAGGTTTTGGTTATCCACATTGACAGTGGAGGGTTGGGAGTGGATTGGTGGATTTTGTAGGTTATTTATGAGTTTCCAAAACTTTCTAGGGTTACATATATTATTGTTCAGATTTTCACAGAAATATTGCGCCTTAGCCAATTTTGTTTGTTTAGTACATATATTTCGCCATTGTCTATATACACAGTGATCATTCATAGAGCCAGTATGCTTGAACTTTGACCACAATGAATCCCGAAATTGGTACATTTGAATGAGGTCAGCTGTGATCCAATTCAAGTGTGCTCCTTTTACTCTCACCTTGCGCAGCGGTGCATGTAAATTCCAAACTTGTAGGAGTTCAGACTGAAAGAATTCAACTGCAGAGTCTAGATCTGGGATTAGGTTTAATCTGTGCCAGGGGAGGTTCTTGATGTCATTTAGAAATGATTGAAGATTCAATTTTTTGAAGGACCTGGGGATTTTAACCTTGGGAGAGGATTTAGTAGCCTTTATTTTGCGCACACAGTACACTAAGCAGTGGTCACTGAAATTGTTAGGGAGAACACCTGCCTCCTGGATTCGGTTGGGAGAAGTGGATAGAATCCAGTCGAGCAGGGTATGATTATGGCTTTTGATGTTTATGCGAGTTGGGGAGGAGATTAATTGCGTTAGCTGCAAAGATTTAAACAGCGAGCGACAACTGTTATTTTTTGGAGTCAGCCAATCGATGTTAAAATCTCCAAAAACCAAAATTTCACTTTTTGGGTTTTGAGTTATGGATTCACTAAGGAGCTGTGCTATGTCCGAAATGGAATGCACAGGGGAGCTTGGTGGGCGGTAGATTCCTGCAACAATGATTGATTTACTGCACGGGATCTCAATTTTACCAGAAAGGAAATCAAAGGTGGCAGGAGAGCTAGATTTTTGTATGGGGGTGAACTTTGTGGAGTTGTCAACATAAATTACAATGCCGCCTCCTCTCTTTGCTCTGTCAATTCTATGGCATGAATACCCATGTATTGCAATGGCAGCGTCAGGTATTTTTGCAGTTAGCCATGATTCAGAGATAACAATGATTTTTGGCTTGTATTGTAAACACCAAGCTTGCAGTGCATCGATTTTTGGAAATAAGCTGCGTATATTACAGTGCACAAAGGAGAGGCCTTTTGTAGCTGGAAGGCTAGGAATGGCATTTGCTGGAGGACCAGGGTTAGACTCTACATCATTTGCAAGGGCAAGTAGCATAAGGAATAGGAATTTGGACATAGTTTTTGTTTGGCTATATAGTGAATGGCATACTTTATAATTTTGTGAGGTGGGGGTAGGAGGGCTATTTTTTATAACTCTCCACCAGCACTCAGCAGATAAGTTACAGCAACAGAGCAGGCCATGGTGTATGATAATTTGTTTTCCAGTTTGAGGTTGGTGATTATGGCGGTAATGAAGTGAACAAATTTGGAGTGAGAAAACGGTTGTCATGAATATCAGTATGGTCATATTTTGATACATGTTAGTGCTATGAGGTGTGTAGGTGAAAATAAATAAAAAATAGTACAATATAAAAAAGAAATATATATATATATGTATATATATATATATAAATACATATATATATATACACATATATATTCACACACTATTGATGTGGGATATATAGCTATTTGTAGGGAGAGAGGGTATGTATTCTAAAGGGTTAAGTGAATGGAAGGATGTGCTGATTAGTGTTTGCAGCTGTCAGTTTAGGAGAATAATCAGGTAGTCCTAAAGTAGGGGCACTAATAATACTGGTCTTAAGTGCAATGTAGGATCTAGTCATGTCTGTGGTCCATTGTATGCGTTCTGGGCTATCTGTTTTTGTGGCTTGTCTTAGTATGGAATCATGATCGGAACACTCAGGAATCCATTGTCTACAATAGTTTATCATACCTAGAAAAGTAAGCATGTCTTTTCTAGTGTTAGGTTTGGGGACCCTTTGGATTGCTTGTATGCGTTTAGAACTAATGGACCTGTGACCCTGTGAAAGTACAAAACCCAAGTATTCTACCTCTTGCACTCATACTTGTAACTTGTGTTTAGCTATTTTGTGACCTTCAGCAGCGAGGTGTTTAAGCAGACTGACAGTGTCTGCTGTATTTGCCTCCTGATTAGGACTACACAACAGTAGGTCATCGACGTACTGAAGGAGGACCGAACCTTGGCTGGATGTCCATGCCTGCAAAGTACGTTGGAGCACCAGCGAATAAACTGCCGGTGATGAGACGTAGCCTTGAGGAAGGCGGCACCATGCCAGCTGCCACCCATCGTAAGAGAATGCCATAAGTAGTTGTGTCTCAGGGTCCAATGGGACTGAGAAAAATGTGTTAGCTAAATCAATCACTGTAAATATACGGGCATCATGTGGAATGGCTGTGAGTAAGGTTGTAACATTAGGGGCAATAGGTACCACTATGTCATTAATGGCCCTTAAATCTTGGACCAATCTATATTCATTATCTTTCTTTGGGACTGGATTTATTGGGGTATTATAGGGGGAAACCACTCTTTATCAAGGAACTCTTCTATCATGGGTTTAATACCCTCTATTTTTTCCCTTGATAATGGGTATTGTTTTATGTATACTGGAGTAGCGTCGGGTTTTAACCTAGCTTTGTATGGGGTACATTTAATCAACCCAACATCTAACTTAGAGGAGGCCCACACTGAAGGTGGTATTTCACTCAATAAGTCATTGTAAAAACTCCAATTAGTGGATCCCATGCTTACATCTAACCCACCCTTTTTAGTGACATTTACTTTTACTCCCAGTAGACCCATAAGATCCCGTCCCAAAAGGTTCAGGGGACACCCAGGTATTATGCAAAATGGGTGAAATATGTATTGGCCAGTAAGGGGTACCCTAACTTCAAGTAGTGGTGTGATACGAGTCTGAGTTAGCACTCTATTAATCCCCAAAGAAGGTTCAGTTTCTCCAGTAGTGCCCCCATACATATCTGAGCATAAAGCAGAGCATGTTGCTCTGGTGTCTACTAGAAATGGAAGGGGTTGACCCTCCACCTCTAGGACCATGTATGGTTGCTCGCGATAAGTTGTGGACACCACTGGAAAAAGTGGAGTGCTACCTTCTTCTAGGCACCCCTATGGCCACTGTATGTTATGTTTGGGCGTGTCCATGGGTGCAGGGGATGGGGGGATGTAAGGCTGTCTGTTCCATTGTCGGGGACTGAATTACTGGGGGGGGGGGTTGGGCATTCATTTTTCCAGTGACCCTGCTCCCCACAATTTAAACACTGTGTCCTATTAGAAGGATAATTACCCCGTTCACGCCCCCTCATTCTACCTCGTCCTCTCCCATACATTCTATAACCACCTGTATTATCTCTATCTCTGGCTTGGAATGGATCACAGTACTGCAATCCTTGCTTTTGATAAAAAGCAACATTTTTTCCCTCTAATTTTTTTTTGTCAAAACAGCCTGCCCCCTCCTTTTCATGAATTATTTTCAAGAATTCACCAGGTTTTAACTCCGGCCATTCAGAGATAAGCTGTTTTACCAACAAAGAAAGTTGAGGCTGCATGTTACCTATGCAAGTCGGGACCTTTATTGAGCCCATTGCTTTATTGAACTCCATTCCAGCTTCCTCCTTCCAGCATTTATAAAAGCGCTTAACAAATTCAACCAATGTTTCTTTCTGACCTTGTTTACAACTTAATGCAATCGACATACTTTGCTTATCTTTCCATACTCTATGCATTTCTACAGACAACTCTTCCCACATAGCTGTTCTTCTCCCAGGATTATTTAATGAATACCTTGTAGAGGTATCAGCATCAATTTCATTAATGGACCTAACCCTTTCCCAATCCCATCTCGATTCAGTGTCATGATCTAATAGTGCGTCTATAATAATACGCATGTCTGTCTGTGTCATGTTCTGTCCTTCTAACATACGCTTTAAATACTGAATGCATGCAGATGGGTGTTGTCGGGGGTTGGGTGCTCCTTTAGTAATTTCACGTAACTCACTAGGTTTCATTATGAGCTGATCACCTACAGTAAGAAAAGGCATTTGACACAATAAAACCTCATCTTCCTCCTCAATCTTAATATATGAATCCTTTTTCTGTCTTTCATATCTCTTAAGCTCTGCAGCCTGTGCTCTAGTTAAAGGCATCAAAGGAGGTGATATAGCAGGGCGTGTGAGAGATACAGGATAAGATGGGGGTAGTGGAGAGAGGACAGAAGAAGGTAAAGGCGGATAGAGAAGGGGGTTTTAAGAGCTAGAAGGTGGTGTTATTGATATAGGAAGATTTTTAGAGATAGCAGAAGGTAGAGGTGGACAAAAAGGTTGCGTAGGGATAGAGGAGTTAGGGGATGGTGTTAATGGTGTAGAGGGGGGATAAGGGAGAGTATAGGTGGAAGAAGAATCAGAAATCACTGAGGTGTTTGAATTATTATGCCTTGCCTGAAGGGTTGCTACTGCAATAGTTTGTAGTTCATCATCTGGGGGGGGGGTCACAAAACTAGGATATAATTTATTATATGATGGTAAAGGAGGCTGTGACTGGTGTGTGGCCGAAGGACGTACATACACTATTTGTCTATGAGTCTTCTTGTTCCCCTTCTTATTCCCTTTAGTGTTAGTGTTCTGCCAAGGTGGGGCAACAGCTAACCAATTCTCCCCACCCTTTTTCATATACTCCATATTTCAGCTGGGATCCCCCTTATACCAAGGAAAAACCTCTTCATCACCCAGACACAACCCTTTTATCATATTCATGTGAAATTTATCATTAGCCCAATCTCTAGGGAATGGATCGGAGCTTCTCATGGCCTCCGTCCAGCCCACGATACAATTCAGCCAGGGTATGACAAACGCATACCCATCAGGTGATACTCTCCCCACATAATCTTTACAAGTCTCCCCGGGACTAGGTGATGGAAAGTTTTTAGACTGGGATCTGCCCATTCTCAACTCTTAACTTATCAACTCTTATTTTATCATACAGGCAACAACAGTTTCATGCACAACAACAAAATGACAACAGCAAGGTTAGTAATCTATCCTTTTTGAAAAAAAAAACGTACTATTTTAGCCCGGCTGTATGGAATCCGTGAAGGTCTCCATCAATACTGTAACTAAATATCGTGCTTAACGCTTAATTTGTGCAAAAGGGTACATTTTTATAATAGTTAATCTATCTTCCGTTCAGTAACCACCATGCTCTAGATAAATCTGTGCATCTTAAAACATCACAGAAGATGTCATAACTTTATTCTATATATTACGTATAAACAGATTAGTACAAAAAACTATTTTATGAAAAATAAAACAGTAAACGTTATGTATACACTATTAGAGATACACATATAAGCAATACATCAATCAAGCAGCTTAGTACACATAAAAGAATGACACACCACATAAACACAAAAAAAACTGAAATCAGGCTTCAGCAATCTCTCAGTCAGAACCAAATATTTCCATATTTCCTTTATGTTTCTCCCTAAGAAACTTTTTAATCCTTAAAACCACGCTTTTTTTAAAAAAAAAAAACAACAACAAAAAAACCTCCCCCAGTCTACCTTAGACTATAATACCAAATTATTTAACCCCTATTTTTAAGCAAGATAGGATATTGTGTGGATCCCGTAACCAAGTGAAAGTTTAAAAAATAAATAATAATACCAATCAACACTTACCTCACGGGATCACGCTATCCTATCCCACTGCTTGCCGCCAAGTTGTAGGGGTCTTTTTAGGCAGGGGTCTCCGGCCGGAGAGAATCCCTGACTGAGAGTGGCCGACACCTTCTTTCACAGAGCTCTGGAGAGATCCCAAGAAACTGACACAGACACAAAATGGATTCTTGGCAAATCTGAAATCTTTATAACAATGCAATTGGTTTTATAGTTTCTACAATTTTTGCAGAAGTTACTCATGATTCTGTCATATATGGTTGTATCACATCCGAATATATCATGTGAGTTTATCAGTAAACATATAATATCCTTGTCAGCAGTAAATAATATTCTTCTCATTAGTAATACATTTTCATCAGCACCTGACATATTGCCAGTAATTTGTGGTTGTTAGCAGAACAGCTTATTTAAGCAATAAACATGAGAAGCAAGCACAAAGTTACAGTTATAGTGAAAATAAAACAATATGGAGTTTGCAGAAATATGAACCATATAACAGCATACAGTAATATAGCATAGACATAAGGCACAGTATAGGGCCTAAAGAATATACAGCCCTACAGTTGCACAAGAGACACCCTTGGTTTTTAGAAAATCGTCCAATTTTGAACCTGCTGTTATGCATCCCTCTATCAAGAGCTTTACTCGCATGCTATGCAATGATTGCAACACAAAAATAACCATTAAACTTACTCCAATTTAACCAAAGTAGAACAAATGGCCCTTAAGAATCTGGGGAATGACAATACTATTATCCCCTGCCCTGCTGACAAGGGTGGCTCTATTGTTATTGGGATTACATTGACTACAGGGAAGAAGCCCTGAGACAGTTATCAGATTAAATAGTTTATGGGAGATTAAAGGGTAATCCTACTCTTGGCTTTAAAAAGATTGTTGATGAATACCTCAGAAGGGAACATGAAGCAGGGACCCTGAGTGATCAGGAGTTAATGTTCCTCACTACTCAATATCCAAAGGTGCCAATTTTATACTTATTGCCCAAAATACATAAGACCATGCATGAACCATCAGGAAGGCTGATTGTATCAGCCAGGAATTTTCTGTTATCTAACCTGGCTAAATACATTAATTATTTTTTGCTGCCAGTGATCAGAAATACTCCAGCCTATTTTCAGGACTCACCAGTCTAATCAACAGATTGCACAACTTCACTGATTTATGTAAGGGTCACATTCTAGTCACCATAGATGTGGATAGCCTTTAAACTTCCATCCCTCATGATGGAGGTGTGGGAGCGGTCAGGCCCATGCTGACGGGATGTACATCAGATTCGGGACCACCGATTGAGTTCTTATGTGAACTCCTCACATTGTGTCTTCAGAAACATTACTTTAAGTTTGAATTTAATTTCTACTTACAAATTTCAGGGACGACCATGGGGGGAAATATGGCCCCCAGTTATGCCAACTTGTACATGGCCTGGTACGAACAGACGATTATGAAACCCTCCATACATCCTCACGTCATCTATTACACTCATTATATAGATGATGTGTTTTTGATTTGGAGAGGAGCTGATGATTTTGTGATGTGGGTAACCAAGCTAAATACTTTAGATAGCCCCATACATTTAAAGCTAGAGTATGACAGCACCAATGTACATTTTCTTGATCTGAATATTTTCAAAGTGAATAATAGTGGTAACTATCATTTTGGTACCTCACTATACATTAAACCTACTGATCATAACTCACTGCTTGCAGCTACCAGTTTCCATCCTAGACATAAGAAAAAGGGGATTATCACCTCTCAGCTCACTCGTGTGATTCGTAACAATAATAAGACACCCACTATGTTGATTCAATTGGAATAGATGATGGACAAATTAATAGCAAAAAGTTATGACCCGGAATTGGTGAAAAACACCAAGGATGATTTACTGAAAGCACCATCAGTTCATCCGAGGATGAAAAAGTTTGATACGGTGACAGGGAGACAAGATATAAACTTTGTAACCACGTATGGTCCAGCACACAAACGGTTGACAAACCCATTGCGCAGGAATATGACACTTATTGAGTCTGATAGAACGCTGCAATTCCACCCAATGAGGCCACCTAGAATGGTATATCGTTGGGCTAACAATTTCAGGGATATCCTGGTAAAAACCAATCCAATACTGTACTACCAAAAAAATCCTTGGTTGCAGACAGCTAAGAAATTATGTTTTACATGTGGTAGCTGTGTGACATGCAATAGCGTAGAAACATAGAAACATAGATATTTTCGGCAGAAAAGAGCCATAGGCCCAGCAAATCTGCCCGATATTACCTAATAGTATAAACATATCTAGTTTGTAGGATAGCCTTATGCTTGTCCCATGCATTTTTAAAGTTCCCCACAGTGTTTGTCGCTACTACCTCTTGAGGAAGTTTATTCCATAAATCAATCACTCTTTCTGTAAAGAAGTGCTTCCTCAAATTACTCCTGAATCTACTACCCTTCAGCTTGAGATCATAACCACTTGTTCTTGAATTTTCCATGTCATGTAAAATACCCACAGCCTCAGTTTTACTAAGCCCTTTAACATACTTGAAAGTTGCTATCTTATCACTTCTTTCCCTTCTCTCCTCTAAGCTATACATATTTTTAAGTCATTGAGCCTATCCTGGTAAGTTTTATTTTTTAGACCATGTACCATTTTGGTAGCCCTCCTTGGCACAGATTCAAATTTGTTAATATCCTTCTGAAGATATGGCCTCCAGAACTGCACACAATACTCAAGATGAGGCCTAACTAATGATCTATAAAGTGGCATAAGAACCTTACTATTTCTGCTGCAAATACCTCTACCAATACATCCAAGCATTCTGCTAGCCTTACTCGCTGCATTACTACATTGTTTACTAAGTTTTAAATCATCTGAAATAATAACTCCCAAGTCCTGTTCCTCATTTGTAACAGTCAGTAAAGTGTCATTGAGTATGTAATTAACGTTTGGATTTTTCTTCCCTAAATGCATTATTTTACACTTTGCTGTGTTAAACTTTAGATCCCAGTCGTTTGTCCTATCACTTTGTTTTCTGTCCTTAAGCAAGCATTCCACCCAGTTCACAATTTTTTAATCTAGACCAAGGAGATACAGTTTTGTGAATTAGTTTATTGTGTGGGACAGTGTCAAATGCGTTGCTGAAATCTAGATATGCTACATCAACTGCTCCACCCTTGTCTAATACTTTTGTTACATAATCAAAGAAGTCAATTAGATTAGTCTGATATGATCTCCCTGAAGTAAAACCATTTTGGTCCTCTAAATTGTTTGTCTTTATGTAAGTCATAATTCTTTCTTTTAAGAGACTTTACATTAATTTCCCTACTACTGAAGTTAAATTAACTGGCCTGTAGTTACCAGATTCTTCTCTACTGCCCTTTTTATGAAGAGGTATTACATTTGCTATTCTCCAAACATCTGGGACAGCTCCTGTTAATAGTGACTGATTAAACAGATCAGTTAGCACTGATCAAAGTTCTTTTAAAACCCTTGAATGAATATTATCAGGACCCACTACCTTTTTAACATTTCTCTTGATAATGCTAACAAAACCTCATCCTCTGTTAAAAGATTACTGTTCTATTTTTCGCAGCATCCCTTAATGTAGACATTCTATCTTCACAATCTTTTGTGAAAACAGAACAGAAGTAATCATTGAGACAGTCTGCAATTTGCTTATCTCCTTCTATTATTCTACCATCAACTGATTTCAATTTTACTATCCCTACCTTATTTTTTCTTCTTCCACTGATATATAGCATGTTGAGAGGTGCTTCCTTTCAACATCCACACAAAAATAAAATGTATATAATTCGTCACAGGCTGATGTGCACCTGTGATCATGTTATATATCTACTCATGTGTCCATGTTCCCTTATATGAGCATTTGCTCTCCAGCTTGAAAAGTGGTCTAGCATATGTCCACACCTAGTACATGGCCACTATCACTATGCACTCTGTGATATTGATGGTACATGTGTGTTATACACATAGCTTTAACACTTAGAGATTACAATGGAATCAGCAGAGACATTAGTGTCTTTTCGTATTACTATGACCACTGTTTGTGAGGCCAAAATAATGGTCCACATGAGATTGATCCATAATATATTAATATCACTTTTTACTCTGTAATATTATTATGGTATTTGTGTGTTATACAAAGAGTTCTAACACTTAGAGATTGTGATGGGATCAGCAGATACATGAGTGTTGCTTCATGTTACCATGACAACTGTTTTTTGAGGCAAAAATAACGGTCTCCATTAGATCGATCTGTAATGCATAAATGAGCATGATGTACACTGTTATTGGATGTAATATCATACAAACCGAACACTGCATGTTGATTTCCCCCAGTTGAAATATTGTGATCGCTATTCGCTACATGTATTATGTTGTTTACATGTTACTATGGTAATCACTTCCTACCCAAGTGGCCCACGTGATATGTCGCGCTCCGGTGACGTTATCATGATGGGACGGAGTGATTGGGATAGTGCTGCCAATGAGGTATATATTGTTTGAGAGATGACAGTGCCAGCATATGAACCATATCTGGCATTTGACAAAGGTGCTGTAATGACACCGAAACGTTATGACTTTTCACTTTTGTAAATAAACGTTAAGTTTTACTTATTTAAGATCAGCGAGTGCCTTTTTCTCTACATTGGACTTTATATACAGTATATATATATATATAAATACACATTGCAGCCCTTCTCAGTCAAACTCTTTGCCATATACCATATCCCTTTTTATCCCTTTTAAAACCTTTTTTAGAAATATTAAAATTGTATTTTTTATTAAAAAGTGTATATATGAGTAATAATTTTATGTTAATATGTTTTTAATGTTCTTTGTGAAAATATTTTTGGCTTTATATGTTTAAGAAATAATATTGATATTTTCATTGGTAAATATTACTTTTATGTTGCAAAAGTACAAATTAATATTTACTAGTTAACTCTCCAAAAATAAATGAAAGGTGTTTTCCTAGCTGCTAAGGAAACAACATTTTAAAGAAGTATGGTTTTGATACTTTTTGCTAGATAAAAGCAAAAGAAAATGTACTCTGGGAGTAAATTATGTACTGAAAATATATACCATATGGAAAAAATGCTAATATTGTTCTTCCATAAAAATTTTGGTATTTTGTCTCTAATACAAAACTATTCTGCAAAAAATTGCTTCTGCATAATTTTTTTTTTATCACATTGAAGATATAAAAGTTAATGCTGAAAATGTAATGTAGTGAACATGCATTACAGTTATTTTTATTATTCTACAGCAGTGATAGATAAATAAATGATAGATTGATTTTATATATATATATAGAATCCAAAAGAATGCAGGGGCGCACAGACCAACTCCGGTTAGGTAAAAATACAAGACTTTATTGATTTAACGTTAAAAACAAGTCATCGATCCTCCGGTCAGAATAAAAGCTGTATATACATCAATTCAGGTGTGTGAACAGGAGCGCCTCGCATACGCGTTTCGTGTGACTGTGCACTTGATCACTGCATACTGGAGCTCCTGCTCATACATACTTAAATACCGTAAAAGAGTTAATTAACACACCTGAATGAAATTAATTACCTTACCATACAAGACGGACACAATATTATGCGCATGTGTGCACTGAGGAAATCATTAGCATATTATCATTATGTATATTCTCTATTACATAATGCGATTTTAAGCTTAAAATGAGGAATATCAGTAACCAGGACAAGCACCTCCTAATCTTTATAAACATAATCAAATTAAATTAAGCAGCTTTGCATAATTTGAGTAGAAAGAAAAATATCAACAAAATCAACAATATCATATAGCTGCAGGCTTATGTTGCTAGTATGTTATTTCTTATACTAATACATTCCTATGCATTTTTATCTCTCAAGAGTTGTACTTATATGTGTCTTCCAAATTATTCTCACTATGTCATCATTATAACGTTATATATCTATATATCAGAACATAAAATAAGTAGTCATAAGAACATACCTATAGGAAAGACCTGATTGTATAGCTGTTTAAGGCTCCCTGTTATTTTAACGCAAAATTGCATGTCTGAAAATAAGATTATACATCATATTGTGATTATTATTGAAAAACATAGTAATATACCAAATCAACTTATGTTTATATTTGTTACTCTTCTTAGTGAAAATTATATAATTAAGTTTATGTACAAAAGATTCCTGTCTTATTAGAGATATAACTATCTCTGTGTGACACTCTAAGTATACTATATATGGGATGATGGAATTAGAGAATTGCTCAGTGAATAGATCCAGGTCCCTCCTCATATTTAAGCCATTAGGGAAGCCTGTCTGTAAGGAGAAGATCCAAAAGACTTCCCTTTTATTGAGGACAGCCTCCCTGTCACCCCTCTCTTGCTCAGAGGAACAAAATCAATACTTTGAACAGATAAGGCACTAATGTCTGCATTATGTTTAGTTTTGAAATGTCTCACCACTGGGGTGTCAGAGAAGCTGTCCTCAATAGATCTAATATGCTCCAAGAATCGCTCTTTGAGCGGTCTTATCGTTTTGCCTGTGCATTGCATCTTGCAAATTTTGCATGTCAATAAATATATGACGTACGTCGTGGAGCAGTTGATAAAGAAGTCGATATTGTGTTCTTTATTCATCACAGATGAGATACATTTGACCCCCTCTGATACATGTCCACAGGTTTTACATATAGGCCGACGACATCTATAAAAGCCTTTCCTTTTTTGAAGCCAACAACGATTGGCTTGTGGTTTAAGATCTGAGGGGGACAAATAGTTCCCCAATGTTTTACCGTTTTTAGGAATACAATCACACCCTTCTTCTATTACTTTTTTCAGTACTGGATCTGTGTATAGTATAGGAAGAGATTCTCTTATTATGTTACATACATCATTAAAGTCTTGACTGTAAGCTGTTATAAATGTGGGTTTTTGTTTCTCCTCTATTTATGGTGTCCACATATTTTTTTGCTTTTATTAAAATGTTATCAGTATAACCTCTCTCCTTGAGTCTTAGCATTGCTTCATTGGCTAGTTTCTCATATTCACCCTCTCCAGTACAATCCCTTTTTATACGAATCAGTTCCCCTTTCGGTATGTTTCTTGTGACATGCTTAGGATGACACAAGTTGAATTTTAGCACAGTGTTGCCTGATGTTGGTTTCCTGAAAACCTTGGTATTGATCTCTTTCCCTTTTTACAAATATATCTAGATAATTGAATCTTTCATGGTTTTGTTCATGTGTGAAGCAGATGCCGCAGCCATTCTGATTTTAATATTGACAGAAATTGTGTATTTCTGTTTCTGTGCCATCAAAAATAAAGAACAGGTCATCAATATACCGAAAATATTGTATGACCTGATTTTTGATGGTACCGAGGATGAGCTATAGACTACGATCATTTTGCTAGTCTACTAATATCAAAATGACAGATCCTAAGCCCCAATGTTGTATTACTCCTTTGGCTTTTATTATATATATCGTACATACACGGTCCCTTTGCGGACTATAACAGCTTTGTTACTGTATTATTGTTTTTAAATCACATCGGTTGGTTGCGGCACAGCGTCCGGTTGCCATGGTACCATAGTGACGTTGACGTCACATGATGCTGTGTACCTTCCGGTTGCGGCCGCGACTACCGACGAGTGTTATGGTGATTAGCTGGGGTATATAGGAGGGTAAGTAATTGTTTGTTTATGTGCTTATTTTGAAAACGGGGGCAACCCCGAAACGTCAATAAAGACAAGGATGATTTTGATGTAAGATACTGTGAGTGACTTCTCTTCTTCACCAACCTGTATTTATTCTGAAGTGCACCCGGGGCAGCATAGGCCGGTTCAGGCCCTACTATTTACCAGGAGTGCTTCTACCATTCGAACTGCTTTTATATATATACATATATATATATAAAAATATATGGAAATATGATAGATGGATAGATAGATAGATGATAGATAGATAGATAGATAGATAGATATATATATATATGGATAGATAGATAATAGAGAGATGATAGCTAGATAGATAGATAATCAAAAGATAGATGGATAGATGATAGATACTGTAGATAGATAGATAGATAAATAATAGATAGATTGATAGATAATAGAGAGATATTCGATAGATAGATAGATAGATAGATAGATAGATGATAGATAGATGATAGATGATAAATAGATAGATAGATAGATAGATAGATAGATAGAAAGATAGATATATATAGATGATAGATAGATAGATAGATAGATAGATAGATAGATAATAGAGAGATAGATGGATATATGATAGATAGATAGATAGATAGATAGATGATATATAGATAGATAGATCATAGATAGATAGAAAGAAAGAAATATAGGCCTAGATTTAGAGTTCGGCGGTAGCCGTCAAAACCAGCGTTAGAGGCTCCTAACGCTGGTTTTGGCCGCCCGCTGGTATTTGGAGTCAGTGATTAAAGGGTCTAACGCTCACTTTACAGCCGCGACTTTTCCATACCGCAGATCCCCCTACGCCATTTGCGTAGCCTATCTTTTCAATGGGATCTTCCTAACGCCGGTATTTAGAGTCGTTTCTGCAGTGAGCGTTAGAGCTCTAACGACAAGATTCCAGCCGCCTGAAAATAGCAGGAGTTAAGAGCTTTCTGGCTAACGCCGGTTTATAAAGCTCTTAACTACTGTACCCTAAAGTACACTAACACCCATAAACTACCTATGTACCCCTAAACCGAGGTCCCCCCACATCGCCGCCACTCGATTAAAATTTTTAACCCCTAATCTGCCGACCGCAAATCGCCGCCACCTACGTTATCCCTATGTACCCCTAATCTGCTGCCCCTAACAACGCCGACCCCTATGTTATATTTATTAACCCCTAATCTGCCCCCCTCAACGTCGCCGACACCTACCTACACTTATTAACCCCTAATCTGCCGAGCGGACCTGAGCGCTACTATAATAAAGTTATTAACCCCTAACCCGCCTCACTAACCCTATCATAAATAGTATTAACCCCTAATCTGCCCTCCCTAACATCGCCGACACCTAACTTCAATTATTAACCCCTAATCTGCCGACCGGAGCTCACCGCTATTCTAATAAATGTATTAACCCCTAAAGCTAAGTCTAACCCTAACACTAACACCCCCCTAAGTTAAATATAATTTTTATCTAACGAAATAAATTAACTCTTATTAAATAAATAATTCCTATTTAAAGCTAAATACTTACCTGTAAAATACATCCTAATATAGCTACAATATAAATTATAATTATATTATAGCTATTTTAGGATTAATATTTATTTTACAGGCAACTTTGTAATTATTTTAACCAGGTACAATAGCTATTAAATAGTTAAGAACTATTTAATAGTTACCTAGTTAAAATAATAACAAATTTACCTGTAAAATAAATCCTAACCTAAGATATAATTAAACCTAACACTACCCTATCAATAAAATAATTAAATAAACTACCTACAATTACCTACAATTAACCTAACACTACACTATCAATAAATTAATTAAACACAATTGCTACAAATAAATACAATTAAATAAACTATCTAAAGTACAAAAAATAAAAAAGAACTAAGTTACAGAAAATAATAAAATATTTACAAACATAAGAAAAATATTACAACAATTTTAAACTAATTACACCTACTCTAAGCCCCCTAATAAAATAACAAAGCCCCCCAAAATAAAAAATTCCCTACCCTATTCTAAAATACAAATATTACAAGCTCTTTTACCTTACCAGCCCTGAACAGGGCCCTTTGCGGGGCATGCCCCAAGAATTTCAGCTCTTTTGCCTGTAAAAAAAAACATACAATACCCCCCCCCCAACATTACAACCCACCACCCACATACCCCTAATCTAACCCAAACCCCCCTTAAATAAACCTAACACTACCCCCCTGATGATCTTCCTACCTTGTCTTCACCATGCCAGGTTCACCGATCCGTCCTGGCTCCAAGATCTTCATCCAACCCAAGCGGGGGCTAGACATCCACTGAAGAAGTCCAGAAGAGGGTCCAAAGTCTTCCTCCTATCCGGCAAGAAGAGGACATCCGGACCGGCAAACATCTTCTCCAAGCGGCATCTTCTATCTTCTTCCATCCGATGACGACCGGCTCCATCTTGAAGACCTCCAGCGCGGATCCATCCTCTTCTTCCGACGACTAGACGACGAATGACGGTTCCTTTAAGGGACGTCATCCAAGATGGCGTCCCTCGAATTCCGATTGGCTGATAGGATTCTATCAGCCAATCGGAATTAAGGTAGGAATTTTCTGATTGGCTGATGGAATCAGCCAATCAGAATATAGTTCAATCCGATTGGCTGATCCAATCAGCCAATCAGATTGAGCTCGCATTCTATTGGCTGTTCCGATCAGCCAATAGAATGCGAGCTCAATCTGATTGGCTGATTGGATCAGCCAATCGGATTGAACTATATTCTGATTGGCTGATTCCATCAGCCAATCAGAAAATTCCTACCTTAATTCCGATTGGCTGATAGAATCCTATCAGCCAATCGGAATTCGAGGGACGCCATCTTGGATGACGTCCCTTAAAGGAACCGTCATTCGTCGTCTAGTCGTCGGAAGAAGAGGATGGATCCGCGCTGGAGGTCTTCAAGATGGAGCCGGTCGTCATCGGATGGAAGAAGATAGAAGATGCCGCTTGGAGAAGATGTTTGCCGGTCCGGATGTCCTCTTCTTGCCGGATAGGAGGAAGACTTTGGACCCTCTTCTGGACTTCTTCAGTGGATGTCTAGCCCCCGCTTGGGTTGGATGAAGATCTTGGAGCCAGGACGGATCGGTGAACCTGGCATGGTGAAGACAAGGTAGGAAGATCATCAGGGGGGTAGTGTTAGGTTTATTTAAGGGGGGTTTGGGTTAGATTAGGGGTATGTGGGTGGTGGGTTGTAATGTTGGGGGGGGGGTATTGTATGTTTTTTTTTACAGGCAAAAGAGCTGAAATTCTTGGGGCATGCCCCGCAAAGGGCCCTGTTCAGGGCTGGTAAGGTAAAAGAGCTTGTAATATTTGTATTTTAGAATAGGGTAGGGAATTTTTTATTTTGGGGGGCTTTGTTATTTTATTAGGGGGCTTAGAGTAGGTGTAATTAGTTTAAAATTGTTGTAATATTTTTCTTATGTTTGTAAATATTTTATTATTTTCTGTAACTTAGTTCTTTTTTATTTTTTGTACTTTAGATAGTTTATTTAATTGTATTTATTTGTAGCAATTGTGTTTAATTAATTTATTGATAGTGTAGTGTTAGGTTAATTGTAGGTAATTGTAGGTAGTTTATTTAATTATTTTATTGATAGGGTAGTGTTAGGTTTAATTATATCTTAGGTTAGGATTTATTTTACAGGTAAATTTGTTATTATTTTAACTAGGTAACTATTAAATAGTTCTTAACTATTTAATAGCTATTGTACCTGGTTAAAATAATTACAAAGTTGCCTGTAAAATAAATATTAATCCTAAAATAGCTATAATATAATTATAATTTATATTGTAGCTATATTAGGATGTATTTTACAGGTAAGTATTTAGCTTTAAATAGGAATTATTTATTTAATAAGAGTTAATTTATTTCGTTAGATAAAAATTATATTTAACTTAGGGGGGTGTTAGTGTTAGGGTTAGACTTAGCTTTAGGGGTTAATACATTTATTAGAATAGCGGTGAGCTCCGGTCGGCAGATTAGGGGTTAATAATTGAAGTTAGGTGTCGGCGATGTTAGGGAGGGCAGATTAGGGGTTAATACTATTTATGATAGGGTTAGTGAGGCGGATTAGGGGTTAATAACTTTATTATAGTAGCGCTCAGGTCCGCTCGGCAGATTAGGGGTTAATAAGTGTAGGCAGGTGTCGGCGACGTTGTGGGGGGCAGATTAGGGGTTAATAAATATAACATAGGGGTCGGCGATGTTAGGGCAGCAGATTAGGGGTACATAGGGATAACGTAGGTGGCGGCGGTTTACGGAGCGGCAGATTAGGGGTTAAAAGTGTAATGCAGGGGTCAGCGATAGCGGGGGCGGCAGATTAGGGGTTAATAAGTGTAAGGTTAGGGGTGTTTAGACTCGGGGTACATGTTAGAGTGTTAGGTGCAGACGTAGGAAGTGTTTCCCCATAGGAAACAATGGGGCTGCGTTAAGAGCTGAACGCTGCTTTTTTGCAGGTGTTAGGTTTTTTTTCAGCTCAAACTGCCCCATTGTTTCCTATGGGAGAATCGTGCACGAGCACGTTTTTGATGCCGGCCGCGTCCGTAAGCAACTCTGGTATCGAGAGTTGCATTTGCGGTAAATATGCTCTACGCTCCTTTTTTGGAGCCTAACGCAGCATTTGTTTGAACTCTCGATACCAGAGTTAAATTTATGGTGCGGCCAGAAAAAAACCCGCGGAGCGTTAACAGCCCTTTTACCGCCGAACTCCAAATCTAGGCCATAGATAATAAAGAGATATTAGATTAGATACCTTGATAGATAGATGATAGATAGATAGATAGATAGATTATAGAAATATAGATAGATAGAAAGATAGATAGATAGACATAGAGATAGATAAATAGATAGACATATAGATAGATAGATAGGCAGACAGATGATAGAGTATTTTTTTTCTAAAAGAACGATTTATTAATAAATTCAACAATATATTTGAATGTTAATTTCAATGCTAATACTTTATCCCTGACTTTATCACTTTGTGCTACATTTCTGCTTTTAGCTCATTTAAGTACTTTATGTTAGGAGTGAAGTAACTGCCAATTGTACCTTGTTTGTGTGATACTGAGAGTCATGTGACTACATTTACAAGTGTATATTTTCCTGATATAGATAGGTTTTCTAAGTGTGTTCCATTTTTGGCAGAGCAAAAGAGAAAGAGAGAGAAGCACAATTTCAGCATACTCCTTTAAAAAAAATAGTTTTAAGACCTTTTAAATGGCAATGGTAGATGATAGATAGATGGATAGATGATAGCTAGACACACACACACATATATATATATATTTATATATAGCCAGATAGACAGATAGATGATAGATAGATAGATAGATATATAATAGATAGATATGGCAGATACATACTGTAGATAAGTGAGAGATAGACAGATAGATGATAGATAGATAGATAGATAGATAGATAGATAGATAATAGATAGATATTGCAGATACATACTGTAGATAAGTGAGAGATAGATAGACATAGATGATAGATAGATAGATAGATAGATAGATAGATAGATAGATAATAGATAGATATGGCAGATTTATACTGTAGATAAGTGAGAGATAGATAGACAGCAAGTTTTTCCTGACGAAAGCTCCAAGTTCTGAAATTTATAGGATCCACTCCACCCTTTTTGGATTTAGTGAATAAACATGGTTTTAGTAAAGTACTCTCTCAGGCATTTGCTGAAATGTAGGTAAACAGGTATTTGATGTTCAGGGATCTATATCCACTTTCTTATAAAAATACACACACACACATATGGTGTGTGTGTATCTCCTTCCATATCATAATGTACTTATTAACGGGCGGATTACAAGTGGGGTGCTAATTAACTCTCCTGTTCGAACGTTAACCGCGCTAGAAGTAAGCTTTTTGCGCTTGGTGTGTTGTGCTTATATTATGAGTTGAAAGTAAGCTGCCAGTGGAGCAAAAAAAGTGGGGGGAAAAACTAACACCCTAAATATCTCTGATGTTTTTTTGGTACAATATATATCTATACCTTTATATGTATACATGATTATATATAGGTATAGATATATACAGATATATACAGATATATACTGATATATATATATGAATATCTATTTAGAAATACTTAGAACATATTATACTATGGGCAGGACATTGGAATGTAAAATATTTACAGTAAATACACAGTATAAAACTTTATTAAATATGAATATTGTATAAATAGGATTTTTCATGTTTTCATCTACTTACCTGTAAAGGGCCCAATGCACTAATAAATATGTTTATATATGTCTACATATGTGTTTATATGTGTATATATGTCTGTAAATACATATATACACATATAAATATATAAATAAATCTGTGTACACACACACACACACACACACACACATATATATATATATATATATATATATATATATATGCATATACATCTTTAGACATGTATATGTATGTATCTCAATGTTAAAGTCCTTTATCTGCCTTTTTTTTCTCCCACCTTAGATCTCATAACTTTGAGCCTTTACAACTTTTGTGTGCAATATTTGATTTGAATAATTTTTATGAGATAGTGTTATTATGAGTGTAAATATACTTTTTAATGTATTTTTGATGTGAAACTTTTTTGTTTTTCGAAACAGTTAACCAAAGGTCTGAGGACATGGTAATCATTCTAGCATAAATCACAATTACGCTCAAGCAATCGCGGTAAACCGGATGGGCACAAACACCAGCAATAAACCTCTTTTCGCTTGTGCGCAAATGTTAGCCTTCAACTCATAATCTGGCCCCACATGTTGTATACTCTGCAATTTTATATATTAACATTTTTTTCTTCTGTATGAACATCCATAGCATACGTAATTCATTCATAGCTGATGAGCTAACATTGTGGTTATGATTTATAACTAAATAATGAATGCTTTTAAGTAACACATTAACAGAGTATCTTGAAAGCATTTATTTTTCCATCAAGGGAAATTTGGGGCATCATATTTTTACCAAAACAAAAGCAAACCTTAAAATACCTCTCTAATCAAGTATTATAAATAACTTAACTTTATTGCTGGAAAATGTATCTGAATGAGACTACTGTTTTTGTACCTTTTATTATTAAACTTACTGGGTGGCTTTTGGTTTTACTAAAACATTCTTAACATATTGTTATTATTTATTACTGCTGAAATCAGGCTTGGAAATGAGCCTATTCTATTTGTCGGAAATGGAAAACAGTCAGCTGTGGTTAGGATTTGTTTCTTCCTTTTTGTTTAAATATACTAACTAAATTAATTCCCTAAGGAAAGCTATTTGGAAAACACTAAGTATTTGGGTTCCTTGTGGGTGTTATTATTGATATATCAGTACATCAAAAGCTGACTGTTCTAGAGTGTGTCTTTGTTAGGATGTGTGTCATAAATTCTTCAAGGTCTGGATAATATAACTATTTAAATATTCTACAGTTTTTTCTCTATTTATAGGTTAAATAGAATGTTTGTTATAAGCTTAGTACTTGACATCATGACATATTTAGCTATTTTTGTACTACTCTCCTTTTTTCCTGTACAAAACAGTATCAATAATCAAATCAACCAATTAGTTTGCATCTGATTATCTTTTCTTTAGACATGTGCGATTCGGTTCGGCCCGAATCAAAATTTGGACGAATTTGTTCGAATTCGGGATTCGGATCGATTCGAATTTCCGAATTGCGGTAGTTCCGAATCTACCGAATAAATCCGAATCGATTCGAATTTATACGGTAGATTCGGATGGATTCGGATGGCTGTGTATTACACTAGTATACTAGTGTAATACACAGCACATCCCACTTTACAGTGACCGAATTTCCGAAAATCCGAATCGATTCGAACCGAAACTAAACGAATGCAAACCAAATTTTTCCGAATCTGAAAGAATCTGAATGAATCCGAAACAAATTCATTCGATTTCTTCTGAATTCGAATCGATCCGAACCGAACTTCGAATCGGTCCGAATCGATCCGAACCGAACCAAATTTTTCGCGGCTGCACATGTCTACTTTTCTTTGTAAAAATAATTACTCTCTCCATTTCTTCTCCTATACCGCTATTTTCTTCAAGACGTCATACTTTTATACCCTTCTTTCCTGACTTCATTTTTAAATTTTCTGATTTGCCTACCTATCCTATAATTTTGTAGAACTTCTTCTTCTTTGTTCCTTTTCTTGGAAAAATAATGAGCACAGAAGCCACCTCTATTAATCCCAACATCTCCCCTATACTTCCAGTTCCCTCACTATTTTTAACCACTAGACCCCAAGACAAAACAAAAACATTCAAATGCATACACACAAACAAAAACATTCAAAGGCACACACAAACTCAAAAATACGCAGACACACAGAAACACTCCTGAGACACACACATTCAAAGACACAAAACACTCACAGAGTCTTCAGTCATTTAAAAAAAGAAAAGAAAAGGAAAAAAAAAAAAAAGATGCATCACAGTATTTGTTCACCTATAAAAATGATCTATTTGAGATTTGAGGTGTCAGGGCTCAGTTTCAGCAAATCCTTTCTCCTGATTGGTTGCATGCTTGAACTCCCAAATAAAATGAGAAATAAATAACATCATTCTCACATTGCTGCTAGGTTAAAGGGACATTAAACCCAAAAAAATTATTTCATGATTCAGATAGAAAATACAATTTTAAACAACATTCCAAATTACTTCTATTATCTAATTTGCTTCATTCTTTAGATATCTTTTATTAAAGAAATAGCAATGCACATGGGTGAGTCAAGCACCTGAAGCATCTATGTGCAGCCACCAATCCGAAGCTACTGAGCCTATCTAGATATGCTTTTCAGGAAAAAAATATATCAAGAGAATGAAGCAAATTAGATAATAGAAGTAAATTAGAAAGTTGTTTAAAATGGTATTCTCCATCTGAATCATGAAAGAAATTTTTTGGGTTTAATGTCACTTTAAGCTTGTAAACAAACATTCCAAGCCATGCTATATTATCTGGCATTATGCCAACAGTAAACAATTATGACAAAACCAAATGCCATTATAAATACTAGAGATCTTTATGTCAGTGTTCCCTATATGAGGATAGTATATAAGATAGCAAGAAAAAATTAGGAAAATAGAATATAATTTTCTACATATGAATCTACAGCTGTCAAACTCTGTTTTACCTACAAAAAAAAGAAATCAGCTAATTTGAAAATAAAAAAGTAAAGCCAGTTTGAAGAATAACTACTGTATGTGAACCAAAACCAAAGCCATTGATTATTATACCAGTGTGACAATTCCCTTCCTGAATTCAGGGACATATGTAATTTATTCAAAAGGACTACAACTATTTAACCACAACATTAAATTCTGCAATACTACATCAGATGTTTTGGTATCTGAGAGGCTAGAACAGTTTAAAAAACAAAATTCATATGGTAATTTACAGATTTTAAGCAATCACCACAGCCTAAAATGTTTTACAAATATTTAAGTTTGTTGTAGGGAGATTGATTGATTCTATTAACCATGTCCTTCCGTTTGCTTTTATTAAAGGACTATTAAATAAAGTAGAAATTCATAACCCACAAATGCAAAAGAGGCAATGCAATAGCACTTACTCTGGATTTTGTATTAGTAGATTTTTATCTGAGAAATTTCAAAGATATCTTCTATTTCCCTGCCCACTGCATCATGTGACATTCATCAGCCAATTACAGACTCACATCCGTGTACACTGTAAACTTTAGCATATGTTCAGTAGCAGCAGAAAGTTTGCAGTTCAAAAGAATATGCACACTTGGATATTGGAAGTAAATTAGAATGTTCTTTATAATTAGCATGTGCAATCTAAACATGAAAGTTTAATTTTGACTTTTTTAGTGTCCCTTTAAGGTCTCTGAAACCCACTACAAAAACATTATTGAATAGGTTGAGAAATACCTTTTACTTATTGTCATGGGCAGGCCTGTAGCCATCATTGCACAAGTATAGGACACATGGGTTGAGGTAGGATTGTAAGATAAGGCCCAGGATCTTAATTTTAGAAACACAAAGATCTGAAGTTATCCAGTGGATTTATTTAAACATGATGATTCAGATAAAGAATGTAAATTAAAACAAAAAACTTCCAAATTTACTTCCATTATCAAATTGTATATTCAACATTCGTTTAATGTAATAGTATTTCTAATGCTATCTTTAAATGTAATATTCGATTTTTTTTTTCTAATTTGAATATATCAATAAATTCGTAATAGTATTTCTAATTCTCTCTTTAAATGCAATATTCGAGCTATGCAATATTTGAAATATAAAAATTCAAATTGATATAATTGTATCTATTATGTTTTAATTTACTAACGGCTAAATTACGAGTTTTACGTTATGGTGCGGTACTGCTATACCGCTGAAAAATTGGCCAATGCACGTGTAATGGCCGCTAACGCATATTACGAGACACGGCCGTATAGGCTGTAACGCAAGCATTTTAGCCTTAACGCAACCCTCCATTCCGCACTCAAAAAATTACGTTTCAGTGCAGGATTTTCCATAGCGGCATATAACAGGTTGTGTGGTCCGGCTAAAATGCTTGCGTTACAGCATATACCAACACGAGCCATTCCGCCATCTGAGACCAGTAGTTATGGATTTTGCAAAACAAAAATGTTTCACAAAGCTCATAACTAAAATGTTACACAAAGTACACTAACGCCCATAAACTACCTATTAACCCCTAAACCTCTAGCCACCCACATCGCAAACACCATATTAAACCTATTAACCCCTAATCTTCTGCCCACCCATGTTGTCAACACTAAAATAAACCTAATAACCCCTAAACCGCCGGGCCCCCACATCGCCAACACTATAATAAACCTAATACTCAAACAGTGACCGCACCACCTAGTAAATGTAAAATGCTCAGGCACGGGATAGAGTCTGGTCCCTGACTCAATAATAATATAGTACTAAATAATCCCAGCCAATGAGTCTTAGAAATTTTTCAACAAAGGATTTTAATAGTTTCACACTATATAATAATCAATCTGGCATTACTTAGAAAAAAGCAGGAGAAGACCATAGATGGACTCATTCATATCCACACAAACCCCATCCACCAAACACATCCGTACCATATGGAAATAAAGAGAGAGCAAAAAAATACAAGATAAATATGACAGGAAAACACCCCCAGGGCGTCCCCAGGGAGTGAAGGACAGCAGCACCTGTCACACAACCTGTCAGAAATTCTTATGACAATGTAATGTCAAAAAGACACAAGATAATTCTCATCATTGGAGGAGAAATAGCATAAACTGTATCCAATGTATTGAAAGAGTTAATGTAACATAGTCATCACATTTGAATCCGGATACTTTGTAATTTAAGAACTTTCAGTCCGGTTTCCTTATAACGTGTGCTGTCCTATAATAAGCCCAGGATACTTGTGAATGCTAATGATATTTGTAATCCGTGTTGTGTTATGTCACAAAGGAAAATTCAAGCTGTCATATGAGCGGCCACATTTATGAGATGCAAACATATATTCAGAAGCGAAGTAAACTCAGGCTGCAGGTCCAACCTCACATCCTTTGTTATTTTCACTCACGGTAAGTACGCTAACACAGCATGCACGATCACATTCATATGTTCAATATACAACCCAAACATGGGGGTCCACTGAAGATGACGATTACAAGTACCTTGTATAGAAATAGTAAACTCTTCACTGCAACTCAGAGCAGTAGCGATAAACAGCGTTACCTGTAACAATCAGTTCTGGTATATGCAATACTACCGTGAGATTTGTCAGCAGCGTGTTTTTCAGTGTGGAAATGGACCGCAATCACGATACTCCCATCTTGCTTCCTCCGTCTTAGAAGCCGTTAGTAATTAGCATGCAGGATGGCTCAGACAGCACAGGTAGGAACAGGTGTTGGCGTCCTGACTGGTTCCGACGTGCGTTTTGGGGACTCCGCCCCTTTGTCAAGGAAATCGCCAGGTGCTTGTGAGGAGGTGTTATTTAAACCAATTTTACCAATGTCTTATTGGATAATACATTCACACACCCCCTAACGTCACATGCTCTCCATGCACGTCATTTTCATTCAAATATATATGGAACTACGGATATGTGAAACCCTCACAAATAAAGTGCAAACTTTGGTATATACAAGAAAAGGGGAAAAATAGGCGATCATATAGATCGAAAGGTGAACTCCTATATCTTAGCTAATGGTCTGTACAGGTCAGACTTCATGAACATAGACCTTATCCATGGTTAAAGTTCAAGATAGAGTGCTCATATTCAGAATAATCTGAACAGCTCCGGAGACACCTAACGTAATATATAAAGACACAGATGACCCCACACCATTCAGAACAATAATAACAATACATCTGTGGCCTAGGGGTGATAATCCCTTATGATAGATAGACCTAGAAAAATAAAAATTAAACAATAAACAAAAAGAATCCAATGAGAAATTCTCATACATACAAAGGTTTACCCAGATGCAATACTGAGATTATTTGAGCGTTTTATTTATAGTGGAGTCAAGCAAGTTCTCTAAAAAATTTTTTTTCTTATGTCATATGATTATGAACAAAGTTCATAAGGAAGTCCTTAATATAAGATCAATGATAGTGGATCTATCTGGTATACAGGGGACGTGTTGAGCAAAGGTCCCAACACTTTGTCATTACCTAAAGTGAAGAAGTCCATTGTAAGAAACTAGTGTTGGAGATATAAATAGTCCCAAAGACTGTCACTATCTGCACATATATTTCAGAGGAACCTCAGTGAACCAAAAACAAATTCTCTCATTTTAACTAAGACACCATAGGCGCCAAATTGTTTAATGAAATGTTTCACATGTTACCTAGATTAAAATACAGTAGTGCATACAGGGCCGCCATCAGGGGGTGACAGGGGTGACTCCTGTCAGGGGCCCAAATTTTTTTTTTTTTTTTACATTTTGGCAGCCACCAGTGGGTACTACAGCAGAGTGCTAATTGAGCATGGGAATTGTTATTACAAGGAGTAAAGTATTAGCATTTGAGAGGATTTCTGAGTGTGCACTAAACCACTATGCACATACACATTGTCTGTTCCTTTTTAGTACATTTTGACCTTACTACTGATTATTCACATCTTTCTACAGACTTTGAGACTAACAAGACCTTTCCGGAAGTCACCAATCCACCATTTAACCTTTAAATTATTGTTTAGGCAGTTCACGGCCCTTCCTTTCAGCCACTGCATGCTGTTGTCATCATATAGTTGGCATCTTCCTTTGCAAAAATATAATCAAAACTCCATATTTTGTTTTCTAAATATAATTTTTTCACAAAACTGTAGTTTACCTCATTACTTGTCAGGTCAATGTAAACAAGTGCTGAGTGTCTGTGTCTGAGTGTGTTTCTTTGCGTGTCTGCTAGAATGTCTATATGTGAATCCTTATGTGTGAGTGTGTGTTTCAGTGTATGAGTGTGTGTGTGTGTGTGTTTCAGTGTAAGAGTGTGTCTGTGTGTGTGTGTATGTTACTACCTTTACAACAATTCCAATTTAAATAGACACTTAAGAATAAAGTGCATATACGTTTTAGTCACTTGGTCAAAAATTGCACATGTCAAAGGGGGGGGGGCCCTGATCAATGGTTAAGTCAGGGGCCCCAAAATTTCTAGTGGCGGCCCTGAGTGCATATCACTCTTCTTAATAGGAACAGGATTCAAACATACTCTCAGTACAACCATTATACCATGTTGTTTGCTGAGGTCCAAAAGCATATTCAAGTTGGCAAGTATAACAGACAACAACTGCATTCACTGAAGCTCACTGGACAAAGCTCATTGACATTTGATAACCTATATTCAAGCTTAAACATTAAAGCTTGAGATATTCCATATTCAGATAAAATTACCCCAAGAGATATCTCTGTTGAGGCCTTTCGATGTCATGGTATCCAGTTTCCTGATCCACTGAGCTTCTTTCTTAAACAATAGTTTCTGTCTGTCCCCACCTCTACGTAGAGGGGGTACCCCATCAACTATTTGGAATCTCAATTGACTTTTATTATGTAAGAATTTCGTAATATGATGTGCTACCGGAGCATCTTCATCATCTTTACCTATAGCTGCTTTATTTTGGCGTATCCTGTCCCTGGCCGTTTGGGTGGTCTCGCCTACATAGGCCAGGCCACACAGGCATTTAATCACATATATCACATACTTGGAACTGCAAGAGAGCCTCCCTTTGATAGGTATCCTCTTGCCTGATAGAGGATGAGTGACACAATCCCCTTGTTGCATTGAGTGGCACAAGGCACAGTTCATACAGGGAAAGGATCCTTTCTTGATCATTTCGATTGGTTTCTTTGTAGGACCCCAGTCAGCACGAACTAATGTGTCTCTTAAGTTTCTATTTCTTATAAAAGAAAAAAGTGGGGTGTAAGTAAACACATTGCCCACTTGGGCATCCTCTCTCAATAGATGCTAATGTTGAAGTATGATCCTCTTAAGGCCTCTACTGTGGAATCCAAAATGGCTAACAAATGGTACCGAAATCTTTTTTGGAATTAGGATTCTTTTTAGTTAAGAGGCTCGTCCTGTCAATATCCATAACTTTGCTCATGTTATGTGTCCCCTGTATACGAGATGGATCCACTATCATTGATCTTATATTAAGGACTTCCTTATGAACTTTGTTCATAATCATATGACATAAGAAATAATAAGAGATTTTTTTAGAGAACTTGCTTGACTCCACTATAAATAAAACGCTCAAATAATCTCAGTATTGCATCTGGGTAAACCTTTGTATGTATGAGAATTTCTCATTGGATTCTTTTTTGTTTATTGTTTAATTTTTATTTTTCTAGGTCTATCTATCATAAGGGATTATCACCCCTAGGCCACAGATGTATTGTTATTATTGTTCCGAATCGTTTGGGGTCATCTGTGTCTTTATATATTACGTTAGGTGTCTCTGGAGCTGTTCAGATTATTCTGAATATGAGCACTCTATCTTGAACTTTAACCATGGATAAGGTCTATGTTCATGAAGTCTGACCTGTACAGACCATTAGCTAAGATATAGGAGTTCACCTTTCGATCTATATGATCGCCTATTTTTCCCCTTTTCTTGTATATACCAAAGTTTGCGCTTTATTTGTGAGGGTTTCACATATCCGTAGTTCCATATATATTTGAATGAAAATGACATGGAGAGCATGTGAAGTTAGGGTGTGTGTGAATGTATTATCCAATAAGACATTGGTAAAATTGGTTTAAATAACACCTCCTCACAAGCACCTGGACATTTCCTTGACAAAGGGGCGGAGTCCCCAAAACACGCTTCGGAACAATTCAGGACGCCAACACCTGTTCCTACCTGTGCTGTCTGAGCCATCCTGCATGCTAATTACTAATGGCTTCTAAGACGGAGGAAGCGAGATGGGAGTATCGTGATTGCGGTCCATTTCCACACTGAAAAACACGCTGCTGACAAGTCTCACGGTAGTATTGCATATATCAGAACTGATTGTTACAGGTAATGCTGTTTATCGCTACTGCTCTGAGTTGCAGTGAAGAGTTTACTATTTCTATACAAGGTACTTGTAATCGTTATCTTCAGTGGACCCCCATGTTTGGGTTGTATATTGAACATATGAATGTGATCTTGCATGCTGTGTTAGCGAACCGTGAGTGAAAATAACAAAGGGTGTGCGGTTGGACCTGCAGCCTGAGTTTACCTCGCTTCTGAATATATGTTTGCATCTTATAAATGTGGCTGCTCATATGACAGCTTGAATTTTCCTTTGTGACATAACACAACACGGATTACAAATATCATTAGCATTCACAAGTATCCTGGGTTTATTATAGGACAGCACACGTTATAAGGAAACCGGACTGAAAGTTCTTAAATTACAAAGTATCCGGATTCAAATGTGATGACTATGTTACATTAACTCTTTCAATACATTGGATACATTGGATACAGTTTATGCTATTTCTCCTCCAATGATGAGAATTATCTTGTGTCTTTTTGACATTACATTGTCATAAGAATTTCTGACAGGTTGTGTGAAAGGTGCTGCTGTCCTTCACTCCCTGGGGACGCCCTGGGGGTGTTTTTATGTCATATTTATTTTGTATTTCTTTGCTCTTTCTTTATTTCCATATGGTACAGATGTGTTTGGTGGATGGGCGTTTGTGTGGATATGAATGAGTCCATCTATGGTCTTCTCCTGCTTTTTTCTAAGTAATGCCAGATTGATTATTATATATGGTGAAACTATTAAAATCTTTTGTTGAAAAATTTCTAAGACTCATTGGCTGGGATTATTTAGTACTATAATAAACCTACTAACCCCTAAACTGCCACCCTCCCAAATCGCAAATACTATATTAAATTTATTAACCCCTAATCTGCCACCCACCCACATCGCCAACACTAAAATAAACCTATTAACCCCTAAACCACCAGCCCCCCACATAGCAAAACACTAAATTAAACTATTAACCACTAAACCTAACAACCCCCAAACTTTAAATTAAAAGTTACAATATAACTTAAAATAAATAAAAACTTACCTGTGAAATAAAAAAAACTAAGATTAAAGGGACAGGCAACACCAGAATTTTTGTTGTTTACAATGAAAGATAACCCCTTTATTACCCATTCTCCAGTTTGCATAAGCAGCATAGTTATATAAATACACGTTTTACCTCTGTTATTACCTTGTATCTAAGCCTCTGCAAGCTGCCCTCGTATTTCAGTTCTTTTGCCAGACTTGCATTTTAGCCAATCAGTGCTCACTCCAGGGTAACTTCACGTGCATGAGCTCAATGTTATCTATATGAAACACATGAACTAATGCCCCCTAGTGGTCAAAATGCAGTCATATTAGAGGCAGTCCTCAAGGTCTAAGAAATTAGCATATGAACCTCCTAGAATTAGCTTTCGACTAAGAATACCAAGAGAACAAAGCAAAATTGGTGATAAAAGTAAAATGGAAAGTTGTTTAAAATTATATTCCCTATTTAATTCCTGAAAGTTTTTTTAGGACTTGACTGTCCCTTTAAACTATAAATTAACCTAACATAACTATTCTAATAAAATTAAAAAAAAGCTAAAAATTAAAAATCCTAAATTACATGATTAAAAAAACCTAACACTACGAAAAAATAGAAAACCTAAATTACAAATTTAAATAAACCTAATACTTCTAAAATTTTAACAGCCAATAGGATTTCTGTAACTCTCATCCTATTGGCTGATTTAATAATGTCAGACAATAGGAATGCAAGGTACCTAATTTTTAAACGCGTACCTTGTATTCAAGCTTCAGTGTACAACAGTGATCATATGAAGAGGACGCACCGCGATGGATGTCATCTCCGGTCCTGGACAGCTCCGCACCACCAGGATGAAGATAGAAGATGGTCCCACGATGGAGGAAGATGTCGCCGCCTGGATGAAGACTTCTCGCCGTCTGGATGAGGATGGATGACTGGACATCAGGAACCGTGAGTAGATATTCTAGGGTTAGTGTTGTTGTTTTTTTTTCATTTTTTTTTTTTTTTAGATTAGGTCTTTGGGCAGTAGAAGAGTTAAATGCCCATACAAATGCCCCTTTTAGGTGAATGGGTATCTTATAATTTTTTTAGACTTAGGTTTTTTATTTTGGGGGGGTTGGTTGGGTGGGGAGTTTTACAGTTAGGGGGCTTAGTAATTTTTTGTAGATAAAAGAGCTGTTTAACTTAGGGCAATGCCCTACAATAGGCCCTTTTAAGGTAAGTTTTTATTTATTTTAAGATAGCTATATTGTAATTTTTTTTTAAAGTTAGGCAGGTGTTAGGTTTATGGGTTAATAGTTTAATTTAGTGTTTTGCGATGTTGGGGGCCAGCAGTTTAGGGGTTAATAGTTTTTTTATTAGTTGTGATGTGGGGGGCTGGTGGTTTAGGGGTTAATACTTTATTATAGTGTTGGCAATGTGGGGGGCTGGCGGTCTAGGGGTTAATAGGTTTATTATAAAAGTAGCGATGTGGGGGGCTGGTGGTTTAGGGGTTAATATGTTTATTAAAGTAGTAGCAATGTGAGGGGCCGGTGGTTTAGGGGTTAATAGGTTTATTATAGTAGTAGCGATGTGGGTGGGCGACGGATTAGGGGTTGATAAGTTTATTTATTAGTTGTGATGTAGGCGGCTGGCGGTTTAGGGGTTAATAGGTTTATTTAGTGCTGGCGATGTCGGTGAGCGGTGGATTAGGGGTGTTTAGACTAGGGGTTTATGTTAGGGTGTTAGGTTTAAACTTAATTTTCTTCTCCCCATAGACATCAATGGGGTTGCGTTACAACGATTTGCCATTACGCGATCGCAGGTGTTCATTTTTTCTAACATTGATGTCTATGGGGGACAGCGTGCACGAGCATGTAAACTCAGTCCTTGGCTTTTGTGTGGTATGGAGCTTAACGCACCATAAGGCACAGCACAAGGAGGTTTTCAGTAACTCGTAATGGCAGCGCTATGGAAAATGCGGGAACGCTTATTTTATTGCGTTATTTACACACCCAATATAACGCAAACCGCGTTATCTATGCATAAATTCCCTACCACATGAACTTTTGAACTTTTGAATAGTATTTGTTAAATTGAATGTTACATTCAAAATTTGCAATGTGTATATTCAATCTAATTTTGTACATGTAATTCTGTACATTCGAAAAATGATAGTAACATATTAATTATATATTACATTTCCTTTGTTCTCTTGGTATCCTTTGTTGAAATGCATATTAAGGTAGGCTTAGGAACAGGAATGCAGTACTGGGAGGTAGCATTTGACCTGGCTTTAACTGTGTATTAACTATGGCTTTAAGGGGAAAGTCTAGTCAAAATTAAACTTTCAGATAGGGCATAGAATTTTAAACAACTTTCAAATATACTTTTATTATCAGATTTGCTTTGTTCTCTTGGTATTCTTTGTTGAAAGCTTAACCTAGGAAGACTCATATGCTAATTTCTAAGCCCTTGAAAGTCGCCTCTTATCTAGACAGCGCTAGTTCATGTGTGCCATATAGATAACATTCGTCTAGATTACGAGTTTTGCGTTATGAGTCTAACGCTGCTTTTTCACTACCGCTGCTATTACGAGTCTTGTAGGTACAGTTGTACCGCACACTTTTTTGGCTGTCACGCAACTTAACTACCACACCTTTCAAAAAGTCCTTTTTCAATGGGACTTCCATAGCGCCGGTATTACGAGTTTGCCTGTCTTGCCAAAAAGTGAGTGGTACAGTCTATCACTACAAGATCTGTATCGTCATCTGAAAGTCAGTAGTTATGGGTTTTACGCTACAAAGCTGTACCATAAAACTCATAACTAAAGTGTTACAAAGTACACTAATACCCATAAACTACCTATTAACCCCTAAACCGAGGCCCTCCCACATCGCAAACACTAAAATAAAATTATTAACCCCTAATCTGCCGCTCCGGACATCGCCGCCACTATAATAAACATATTAACCTCTAAACCGCCACACTCCCGCATCGTAAACACTAGTTAAATATTATTAACCCCTAATCTGCTGCCCCCAATTTAGTCGCCGCCTACATACACTTATTAACCCCTAATCTGCTGTGCCTAACATCGCCGCAACCTACATTACTGTTATTAACCCCTAATCTGCTGTCCCCAAAATCGCAGGTAGTTAACTGCACTTATTAACCCCTAATCTGCTGCCCCCAATGTCGCCCCCACTATACTAAATTTATTAACCCCTAAACCTAACCCTAACGTAACCCTAACCCTAACACCCACTAACTTTAACATAATTAAAATAATTACAAATAAAAATTACAATTAATACATAAATTATTCCTATTTAAAACTAAATACTTACCTGTAAAATAAAACCTAAGCTAGATACAATATAACTAATAGTTACATTGTAGCTATCTGAGGTTTTATTTTAATTTCACAGGTAAGTTTGTATTTATTTTAACTAGGTTGATTAGTTAGTAAATAGTTATTAACTATTTAGTAACTACCTAGCTAAAATAAATAAACTGTAAGATTAGGGGTTAATAAGTGTAATGTAGATGTCGGCAACATTGGGGGCGGCAGATTATGGGTGTTTAGACTCAGGGTTTATGTTAGGGTGTTAGGTTTAAACATAAATTTTCTTTCCCTATAGGAATCAATGTGGCTGCTTTACGAAGCTTTACGCTCCGTCATTGCTGGTGTTAGGCTTTTTTTTTAACCGGCTCTCCCCATTCATGTCTATGGGGAAATCGTGCACGAGCACGTCAAAGCAGCTCAAAGCAGCGCTGGTATTTGTGTGCGGTATGGAGATCAACGCTGCCATATTGCCCGCAAATGCCGTTTTTTGGAAAACCTGTAATAGCAGCGCTATTAAAGGTGAGCGGTGGAAATAACTTGCAAGTAAGTAGTGAGCCAGCCATAACACAAAACTCATAATCTGGCTGATCTCACTCTGTGAAGTTACTTATGAGTCAGCACTGATTGGCTAAATTTGTCCACGATCCGGATGGGCACGAGCAGTACTACATTGGTGACCCATTTTGTACAACGACATGACAAGGATTGTCGTTCACTTAAACGGATGATCATTGAAAAAGTTCAGCCACAAAAGAGAGGAGGGGACCGTTTCAAAGTCTTATCAAGACAAGAAATGTATTTTCATATTCAGGCTCCAAACTAAGAGACCTTGGGGTCTGAATTCAGAATACGATTTCATCAATTATTGGTCCTAGTGTATGGGAAACCAGCCCTTTCCTCCTGCTGTTAAGTAATGCTTTAGATATTTAGATTCTTATCCTCTAGCTACAGGTTTATTCTATCTTTTTTTTAAAAAAAAACAAACAAATTATAACATATTTTTTTTCCTCTAGTCATAGGCACATCCAGAGGATTTAATAATATCCTTTAATAAATAGAACCCTCTGGTCCTAGCACATATGGGAGTTCATTCTCCTTCCAGATGTAGGTATTTATAAATTTTATACCAATTAGGACCTTGTCCTCTTGTCATAGGCTCTTACAAGGTTTTTATCCTCTTGTCATAGGCTCACTTAGAAATTTACCATCATAGATACATTATCTTTGTATACCTTTTGATACTTATTATTTTGTTAAAAATGTCTGATCTCTTGTCATAGGCTCATTATATTGTTACTTGCTGTAGGGATAATTGTCCTCTATTGCATTAGCATATAATTAGACTCATGGGATCAGGTATTTGCTACCCATTATAGGCAGCTTTTTAGTTTAGTTTAGACCAAGATGAGTCACTACATGTTCTTATTACTGTATGAGTATACATTTGTATTCAAGACTTATCCGAATGTAACCGTGTTTAATAACAATGATATGACTTTTACCTATTTCTGATCAAACTATTATTATGCCCTCTAGTCGGTCATTTAATGAAGAAGCAGAGGCTGTGTTGAGAGTAGTATTATTGGTGTAGAGTTAAGCACAATACTTACATACATCTTTTCAGCCCTGTACCTTTAAATTTCAATTAACTGACCCACCTATCGCATTTAGAGCACTGGGTATTTAAACCAGTGTGTCAGTGGATGTTTTAGGGACTATGGGCTCCATGTACGAAGCAGCGAAAGCTGCTCCGGAGCCTTTGCGGGGCAGGTTCGCATATGCGAGCCTGCTTCCCGCAATGTAAGAAGCAGCGGTCATTAGACCGCTGCTTCCTACACCCTACGCCACCTCTTAGGTGGCGAAGCAGAATCACCGAGAGCTCGCTCGCTCTCGGTGATTGACAGCCCCTTCAGTCGCGTGATTGGTCGCGCGACTGAAGGGGCGGGCATTACACACTCCGCTGAGTGTGTAATGATACATACGGGCAAGCGGATCAATAGATCCGCTGCCCGTGTGTAGCGGAGGCGGGCGGACAGCTTTGCGAGTTAAGAAGCTGTCCGCCCGCCTCTTAGTACATGGAGCCCTATGAGTATGGCTCTCTTAGCCAAAACACGTTAGTCTGTTTTTGGGGGTCACCCCACACTCTTTTTTGTACTAATTTTAATGTTTAATACCAATAAAGTTTAAGCTTTTTATATAATATATTTTTTTGGGTGCCTGGCGTGTTTCCTGTTTTTTTGATTTGTAATTGCTTACCACTAGCCAGCACCTATCTTCATAGCCCACCGGAGCTACCCTTTGTGAGGAGAAATGGGAAAATTGCCCTCATCATATTTTTTACTTTGAGGCCGCCTACACTAAATACCTGTATGAGCCTACCAGAGCCCTTCTTTTTAAATCAAGTGTCTACACGTTTTGGAGAACCTACAGACAGCGGGGTATTGTGCCCTGAGTACTGCCTTTGTACGACCAAAGGATTTTGTCAGTGCGCCCATTGCCCTTTTCCTCTATCCTAGCACACCTGAGTAGGAGTGACACGCTGGATACGTCACTTTGCTAGGCACCTATCGGAACAGAGGCAGGAGTGACACGCTGGATACGTCACTGGACCGGCCCTATTGGAACGCCTGACAACACAGGACACGTGGATCCTTGTACTAGGAGGACGCCCGGCTGGTTGAGCGCTCGATCCACGGCAGTGGACACACTGGAGCCTGAGAGAGCACGTCTTCCATAGCTGGCGAGAAATACTTACGTCCCCTATTATACCTCATGAGGAATGTCATAGTTACCTTCATAGCGTGTGATATATAGTGTGGTTCCACATGAAGGGTTCTCATATATGTGAACAAGATTTTGGTTTTACAATTATCCAGCAGCCTTTTGGATGAATTTAAATCAAAGGATGTGTATATTCTGACATAGACTGTTTCACAAGCTGTTTGTTGTATAAGCTCATCAGGTATTGATTACTTTGTGGGAAGCCCAATGTCAGCACGCATATAACATTAGTGCTGTACTTTGGAATGGACATATCTGCATAAATATGAAAATATAAATTTCTGCATATCTGCATAAATATGGAAATATAAATATATTTTGTTGCTCTCCAGAGGGTAGTTTAAAGTATATTCTCCGGTTAAACCAAAGTGGGGCACTCTTTATGGACTAGTTGGGACTCTCCTTTTTCTATTTTTAAAATGCAAGTCTGTCAAAAGAACTGAATTAAGGGGGCAGTCTGCAGAGGCTTAAATACAAGGTAATCACAGAGGTAAAAAGAATATTAATATAACTGTGTTGGTTATGCAAAACTGGGGAATGGGAAATAAAGGGATTACCTATCTTTTTAAACAATAACAATTTGCAAGACTGTCCCTTTAACAATGTAGTAAATAACTTTGCAGAGTTTAAACCAATAGTTACAATACATTAGATCGTTTTCTTTTTTTTACTTTTCTGTCCCTTAACTTAAAGGGATGTTCCAGCCAAAATTGGAAACCACATGGGTGCATTTTGGTATTGAACAGAAGCAATTTTGTAATATACATGCATTAGCAAAAATGCTTCAAATAAAAGCTATAGCTGTTTCAAAAATGTATTTAAGTATGCAACGTGCACCAGCATTTTAAACACAAGACTTGTTCGGAGAGCCTAAGGTGCTTGTACTATCTGGTAATGACTCAATTTGTTAATTGCTGACATGATACAAGCCCCACTGATGATCTGAGCAGCTGCATTATTTAAAATGTGGGTGCAGTGAAAATATCTAGCTATGCTTCACATGCACGTGCAGAGAATAATGTTAACACTAAAACATTGATTACTCTTAATAGAAGCATTTTTGCCAATACATGTATATTGAAAATATGTTTCTATTCAAAGATGCAATAAATCTATGTGCATTTATATTTTGACTGGAATGTCCCTTTAATTTATTGAATTGTGTCTTTTTTGCAGTGTAAGGTTTCAACCTCAATTTTTTCTGGGCTCTTACAAAAAGTAAATCAGATAGACATATGTTGTGAAAATAGTCAACTGTAATATTGGTTCATCATTAATAAGGGCTGGCACATTTTTAGTACATAGCTATAACCTATAGATGCCATGCTGTCAGCACATGGAAATGTAGAGATCTTTCCAAAATATAATGCTGGGAAGGGAAAACTGTTATGCCAAGCAAAATAACTTAATTCAAATTTTCTGTATGCTGTGTTTACTAAATTAGATCATACCAATGGTAAAATTATAGGCAGGTATGACCTGCAACTGGAGAATCCCTACGCAAAGTTGGAATGTGCCAACACAAATACGAGCTTCTTTGAGACTCTGCAAATCAACAACTTGTGTAATTCTGAAATAAAATACGCAGAGTTTAGGTTTACCAGAGAGAATATTTCTGTCTACAAGTTGTTGTTTGCATTTCTGTTTGCTTAACCCTCAAGTGCTGCAATGGAACCAAACAGTAATTAGATAAACATTGCAGCTCTGATATAACTTGGTACATATCTAGGCACTCAGCAGTTATCAAGCCTAGGGTAGGAAACCTATAATACCAGTGACAAAAGTGACACTCCATCTCTGGGCTTTCACCACACTGATTAGTTTCAATGTCTTCAATTATAGTTCTTAGTAATGTATTTGTCTTTGAAATGTATATTTCAGCAATTATGCTTTCATTGTTGATAAATATTTTTTACTGATGTTGGCTGCTGTTCAGCTGCATTGTTTACCAAACTACAAATAATTTGAAAGAATAATTACCAAATTACCATAATTAACCCCTATCACGCCACTCCCGGACCCCACCGCAACTAAATAACGTTATTAACCCCTATTCCGTCGCTCCTGGAACCCCCCGCAACTAAATAAAGTTATTAACCCCTATTCCTACGCTCCCAAACCCTGCTGCAACTAAATAAAGTTATTAACCCCTAAACCCTAAACCGCTGCTCCCAGACCCCGCCACAACTAAATAAACGTATTAACCCTTAAACCGCCAGCCCCCCACATAGCCATAAACTAAATTAAGCTATTAATCCCTAAACCTAGCAACCCGCTAACTTTACATTAAAATAACAACATCCCTATCTTATAATAAATTAAAACTTACCTTTAGAATTAAAATAAACTATATTAAACTATGAATTAACCTACCCTAACTATTACACTAAAATTACATTAAACTACCAATTAAATTAACTATATTACATATTTAAAAAAAACTAACCCTACTTTTTTCCGTAATTTTGTGTTTTTTATTTTTTGTAACTTAATGTTTATTTTTTTTGTAATTTAGTAATTTTTAATAGTAGATTTAAATAATTTGAGTAGGGTTAGGTTTTTTAAATGTGTAATATAGTTAATTTAATTGGTAGTTTAATGTAATTTTAGAATTAGTTTCTTTTAGTTCTACAGGTAAGTTTAAATTTATTTTAAGATAGGGATGTGGTAATTTTAATGTAAAGTTAGCGGGCTGTTAGGTTTAGGGGTTAATACTATAGCTTAAGTTAGTTTATGGCGATGTGGGGGCTGGCGGTTTAGAGGTTAATAGGTTTAGTTAATGGTAGTGATGTGGGAGGCCAGAGGTTTAGGGGTTAATACGTTTATTTAGGTGGCGGCGGGGTCCGGGAGCGGCGGGATATGGGTTAATAGCGTTATTTAGTTGCGGTGGGGACCGGGAGCGGCGGGATAGGGGTTAATAACTTTATTTAGTGGCGGCGGTGGCGGGGTGGCAGATTAGGGGTGTTTAGACTCAGGGCTTATGTTAGGGTGTTAGGTGTAAACGTTACTGGTTTTCAACCATAGAAATCAATGGGATATCTGGCAGCATCGAACATAAGCTTTCACTGCTTTCAGACTCCCATTGATTCCTATGGCATCCACGGCCTCCAGGGTGGCGGATTGAAAACCAGGTACGCTGGGCTGGAATAGCTGCGAGCGTGCCTGTTAACTATTTGATAACTTTGAAAAAGTGTCAAATAGTGACGGAACATCTGTAATGATGTAAGCATCGATCTGTGTCGGATTGAGACCAGCGGATCATATGTTTCGTCACAGATTTCAACTTTTGCAGGTCTGTAGGCTTTGATAACTAGGTTGAATCAAGCTTGCCACAATTACGCTGCGGCATTCCAGCGTATTTGCGGTTGACGGCTTGATAAATATCCCCCTTAGACTTACCATGTAGCCTTCCTTCATGCATGACTATTGATTAATATTTCCTAAAGCAAGCTGGCTGACCAAAACATATTAAAAATATCAAGCTTGATATTTGTTGTTCAAAGCCTCAATTTTTTTTTGCGGCCCTAAGTCCTGCAAAAGTATGCTGTCTCCCAACAATTTAGCCTCAAACATTTTTCACAACAGGAGGTCAGGTATACATTGCTGGGTCATACACCCCACTAGGCAGCCAATGATCACTGATTTGTAAAAAAATTAATAAAGCAAATATTTTGATTTTGAGAACAACATAGTGGAAGGCATCATCCTATAAAACTTCCCTAATGATACTACAGCATTAACAGGCCCATATTTATCAAGCTCCGTACGGAGCTTGTGGGCCTGTGTTTCTGGCGAGTCTTCAGACTCGCCAGAAACACAAGTTTTGAAGCAGCGGGAATTGCCGGAATACGATCGGGTTGATTAACACCTCCCTGCTGGCGGCCGATTGGCGGCGAGTCAGCAGGGGGCGGCGTTGCACCAGCAGCTCTTGTGAGCTGCTGGTGCAATGTTAAATGCGGAGAGCGTATTGCTCTCCGCATTTAGCGAGGTCTTGCGGACCTGATCCACACTGTCGGATCAGGTCCGCAAGACCAATGATAAATAGAGACAAACTGCTATCTGACAAAGGTCAGTCCCTTGAAACTCAAGTTCTCCAAGTAATAAATGATAACAGTTAAAGGGACGTTAAATAAAAAAATCATACTTTCATTATTTAGATATAGCATACAATTTTAAGAAACTTTTCAATGTATTTTTCTACAAAAGTCACAGTTAAAAGTTATGGAGATTTTGTTGCTAAATTATTACATAAACTTTTCAACTGCATTGTAATTTACCCTTTCTTTATTCTTTTGGTACGATTTGTTAAAAATTATACCTAGGTAAGCTAAGGAGCAGTACTACACTACTGGGAGCTCACTTCTGATTGGTGACTGCACACATTTGCCACCTCTCATTGGCTCACCAGATATGTTCAGCTAAGTCCCAGTAGTGCACTGGATCTGACTTTAACAATATATTTAACTCCTTTGCAGGAAAACAATGTGGTAGCACTGTAGGACAGTAGGATACTTAGTTATACAGGAAGATGTATTAACAGCAGAAAAAGGGAGTTTTCATGCCACGTAACAGATCACTATTTAGGCCTTATCTTGGATATTGTGTACAGTTATAGTCAGAAACCATATGAACTAGAAACCCTTGAAAGGAGATACAAGGTTAGTGTAAAGGAGATATGAATTAACGTTAAGCTTAAAGCCCCTTTCACCAAGTGAGCAACAACTGAACAAGGAATAGTGATCTTATGGGCTACATTTATCAAGATGTGGATGCAGTATTGGAAAGCCTTTTGTGCCGGCTGGCATAAGTCTACAGCCCATAGCAGAGATCATCATACCGCTGCATCATAACCTATACGCCACCTCTGAGCTGGCGGAATAAAATCAGTATCATCTTTATGATGATTACACCCAAATTCACCTTTCTGCAACAGACATTTCCTCTTCCCTGCTGACTCGAGTCACCAGTTGCATAGTTAATATGTCAACCTGGATGGATTCTCACTACCTAAAGCTGAACCTCTCTAAAACTGAACTCCTTCTATTTCCTTTTTCCTTTCTCTACCGATCTCCCACTGCCCAAAACTCACTTACTGTGGATAACTCTTTCATCACCTCTACCCCTCAGGCCCACTTCCTTGGGATCACACTTGACTTAGAACTTTCTTTTGCTCCCCACATTAAGTCCTTAGCTAACTCCTGCAACTTACACCTTAAAAAATCTTTAAAATTTGTCAATTCCTCACTCAAGATTTTTAACCACTTCCTTATTATGTCCTACCTTGACTAATATAATTCTGTCTCCTCTGGTCTCCCAAGCTACCACCATTTCCAAGATGCAACCTATCATGAACGCCTCTACCAGGCTTCTCTTCCTTTAGCATCTTTCAAAATCTACTGCACCTCTTTACCAACACCTCCATTGGTTTCTCATAGCCTCAAGAATAAAATTCAACATTTTTACTTTAACATACAAATTCTTAAACATATTTCTGCCCTTGTCTGCAAATATTCCCCAACCCACCCCATCCGTTATACCCAAGACCTATTTCTCTTCATAATCTCTTATTAATTCCTCACACTCTCGTCTGCAAGACTTTTCTATAACTGAACCTATCATATGGAACTCCTTGCCTTGTTCAGTCAGACTTGACTCTATTCTTTGAGTCTTCCTTAAAAACAAATCTGTTCAGGAATGTTTACAGCTTATTTCAAGATGTCTCTACTAATTATGTTTCCCTATCCCTTAACTTTCCATGTACTTTGTTTACAATGTAAGCTCACAACGAGTCTACCTGTCCTGTTGATCATTTTATGTAAAGATGGTTTACAGCTTACAGTGACTCAAGGACAGGGCCCTTTACCCTTAGAGGCCCATTTATAAAGCTCCGTCTTCAGACTCGCCAGAAACGCAAGTTATGGAGCAGCGGTCTTAAGACCGCTGCTCCATAACCTGTCCGCTTGCTCTGATGAGGCGGACAGAGATTGCCACAATTCAACTCGATCGAGTACGATCGGGTTGATTGACCCCCCCCGATTGGCCACGAGTCTGAAATAAATAGGCCTCTTACTGAATACGGAGAGAGTATTGCTCTTCGCATTCAGCGAGGTCTGTCGGACCTGATCCGCACTGTCGGATCAGGTCTCACAGACCTTTGATAAATAGGCCTCTTACTGTTTATGTATTTGTCTAACTGTATACTTCTGATTGATGTAAATGTCTTCTGTTTATTGTACTTTATAGCTGCATACAATAATAATAATAATTCTTATTTATGTGTGTATGTTTAAACTAGACCTAACTCATTTATTTAATACATGATCCCTGCAGATCACAGTTATTACAGCGAAATAAAAGGTTTTGCATAACAGAGTTATGGAAATGAAACCGTTTTCACTGCTGAAGTATTTGCAGAATTGCACTTTTTAAACTTGACTTTGTGGAACGCATGAATAGTATTCACTTAAATGATACCTCCTTTTTAATTGGCAATATCAACATTAATTTAATAGTTTGCATCCTTTACATTGTATCTGTCTAATCCTTGTGTACTTATTATACATTTTTTCATTAATTAGGTGTTTAAAAGACTACACCTTAGTTCTTAACATCTCTGCTAAAAAAATGGTTGAAATCACATAGTTTCCACTGCTAAAATAATGTTTTCCAATATGACAATCTCCTAAGATTTGACATTCATGAGAGGATCTCACTAAACTGTCTATTTTGAATGGCAAACATCCAATATCAGCATCAATAAAATGAGCTCCACCTGTTTAACAGTATGCATCACATTTATTCAATCTGTCCCATCTGCCTATATTATATTATGGATCAATCACTTTAACCTTATGACTGCCAGTGAGGGCTGCATAAATTGTTCTACACTTTGCAACCTGGGGTTAGAATCCATCTACTTGTGCCTAGCTTCTTATTAAATTACAAAACAGCACTATCCTCGCAATATATGCTTTACGATCTCCAGCTATATAAATGTACCTACTCATTTCATGAAAATATTTTGATTAGGCTATGGAATCTATGTTAGTCCAGGTGCATTTGTAGAAATATTACATAAAAAAGCAAATCAGTAAGTAATACTGTACAGTTTATATAGTTTTAATATTTCAAATGTATCTCTGCGGATAAAATAAGTGGAGTGTTGCAATAAAGTGCAGATGATTGATTTTTTTAAACTCTCATAAAATAAGAGAAGAGAAATATGACAGAATCCCAGCAAATTTTAACTTAATTATATCTGCAGATAAGTGCAAACATTTTTATTTTAAAGCACAAGAAACAACTGGTGGGATAAGAGTTTATTCACATTCATTTCAAAATATACAAAATAAATGTTCTTCAAACTCAGCTCAAAAGAGGTTACTGATAAGATTGATTGTAGCTTTAAACATCAAAATAAATTCAGTAACAAAAGTGATATGCATGCACCAATGGCTTAAATGTAAAAGCTCATAATTAATCACACCATTAGAATTTATTCAATCCTTCCAATCCTGTTTATTGGCTTTTTTGGCTCCAGCAAGTTTGGGTGATCACAAGCTAAACAATAACACCATTTTCATTACGTAAAAGTTTGGATTGGATCCGGCCAGCAAAACAAATTTGGTTCCATTGAAACATACACATATAAAATGCATAACCTAATCAAACCAATAAGAGAGAACAATGTCAGGAGAGAATTCTGGACTAGCAGATTGAGAATGAATGGCCGGGTCAGTTAGTGAGATGGGGGTGAAGCTGCACATGAGAGAGTGAGTGGGTGGCCTGGCCAGTTGATGAGATCCTTTGGACAACAAAAGGTAAAAACAGGTTCCCTGTGTTAATCCAGCAGAGGTTTTTACTTTAGGGATTGAGAAACATGGAAATTATTGAAAGGTTTTGCTTTACACTCCTAACTCTCCTTGATCTGTAAGACCTAATTAAGTAAGGCTTGAAGCTACAGTTTCAAGCAAAAATGGTAGAACCTGGGTTGGCACACAAGTTAAGTTGCTTTCATCTTTTGGCCCTTGACAGTTTTCAAAAGATGGAGGTTGCCATCAATAGAATGTCACAGTCCACCTTCTCTAAAGTGCTGCCACATTTCTTATTGCCTTCTTTATTCACTGCAACACTTCCTTTCCCTCAATTTCTGAGGTCTGGTGTACACTCAAGAGGGTATTCTACCTATGGGGAGGATTGCCCAATGTCCTGGGTGCCATAGATCAGCCCTCTTTGACAGATTTGAGAATGGGGAGTTTCCTGATTGATGGTTGCTGGGTAAGTCAAATCATGCATCAGGGCTATAATTTCTTTTCACTCACAAATTATTACAAATCTCTGCATGCTAACACCAGCTCTACACACAAACCCTCACTACCTGCATGCATAACCTTGAATTACAACCTCACCTGTCACCTTCAGCCATCACCTGCATACTATATTATATGCATGGAAACCAACACCCCATCACACCTTCACCAACCTACATGCACATGGTCTAAAGCTCACAGAGCAAGAGTATTGCCTGCTACTATCTGCATAATCTGGCAAAGCGTGATGGGCTTTTGGAAGAAGCATGACTGCACAGTTTTGGAGAAGGAGCCTGTACCTCTTGATGGGCATGGGGAGATCCCAGGGGGCAGCCAAGAGACAACATCATGTGTGAGTACTACCAAGGTACATAGCGGACATCTTTCTGTATTGACATTGCATGTATCCTTCAAATGTATCATATTAATGATAACGTCATGGGTCTTAGTGCCTAAAAGTCCCAATTGTGTAACAGATGTGAAAGATATAGTAAGTTTTTGCATATTTAATATTATGATATATTTTACATATACATATTTAAAGGGACAGTCTACTCCAAAATTGTTATTGCTTAAAATGAAAGATAATCCCTTTTTTAACCATTCCCCAGTTTTGCACAGCCAACATGGTTATATTAATATACTTTTTACCTGTGTGATTACTTTGTATCTAAGCCTCTTCTGACAGCCCCCTTATCACATGGCTATTTATTATCTATTGACTTGCATTTTAGCCATTTAGTGCAGTGTGGTGCACAACTTCACAGGAGAGAGCACAATGTTATTTATATGGCACACAGTAATGTGAAGTCTCTTGTTGTGAAAAACAAATAAAAAAGCAAATACAAAAGCATGGGCTGTCTGTAGTGGCTTAGAAACAGGCAGAAATTTAGAGGTTTTAAATGTTATAAAGTATATTAATATAACAATGTTAGTTGTGCAAAGATGGGGACTGGGTAGTAAAGACGTTATCTATCTTTTTAAACAATAACAATTTTGGTGTAGACTGTCCCTTTAAGCATCTTTCAATTACCAATCATGATTTCACAGGGATCCTTTTCCATGAATAATAATTATGAACAGTGTTACATTTATTATTCCCATATAATCAATGTCACACTACATCACTACAGACTTATGAAGCAAAAGCAAACTATATATTTGTCCCTATTTCGATTTAAAGGTACAAAAAAAATCTAAATTAGTTTAATGAATAAGATAAAGCATAGAATTGTTAAAACATTTTATTTCCATTATCAAAATGAGCACAACTTATAAAAATGCACAATTTCTGTGGCACCAGATCCTAATGAGCATGTGCAAAAGTGGAGCATAAAAACCGTAGCACTATGATGCACTAACATCGCTAAAGCACAATCCAGAGCGCTCTCATTTTTACTTCCAATTTACAAGTAGAAAGTAAACAAGTTTAGTACTTCACACAGTATAACATTATATTTTAATTTATTTATGCTCTAAAGTAATTTTATCAATTAACAAGATGCAAAGTGAATAAACAGAAGAAAAATCTAAATCAAATCAATATTTGGTGTGAGCACCCCAGGTGGCCGATTCATCAAGCTCCGAATGGGCGCACGTTATGTAACCAGTCATTACAAGTGGCTGGTAAATGCTTGCGGTGAGATGTTTTGCACATTGAATGTACTTATATTTCCATTGACACTGTGCATAGTTAATATGATTTATTCCTGTGTAATTTTCTTACAAGTTTTACGTTTTTGATAACATTTTTGGTCAACAATTTTGTTGCACATTCAATGTACTTATATTTCCATTGACACTGTGCATAGTTAATATGATTTATTCCTGTGTAATTTTCTTACAAGTTTTACGTTTTTGATAACATTTTTGGTCAACAATTTTGTTACAATTTTTGATTTACTTTAACAATTCAATTTTTCACTGCATATTTTTGTGTGAATGGTTAAATTATTCATTTTGTATGATTTTTAAAATACAAATCTAATTGTGCAGTTTTGTAATTTATGCATCTCCTTCCCATACAAAAATGCAGCATATGCCCTTAGCGAAATACTCAGGGTAAAAAGTGGCTTTATATAATTCAGCCAGGGAAACAGAATGACTGGCAAGTATTATTATAGAATCTCACCAGCCCAGAGACTTTTTTAGAATCAGGCCCATAGCCTTACTAGTTTACTGCTTTGTAGAGACACCCATATATCTACTTAGAGTTTTACTGAACAAATCTTCTATGGCCCAATCCTAACTGATTCATAGTCACCAAACAATGCACATGTTCAGATTAACTGCAACACAATATGGTTGAAGATCATTTACAATTGTGACGTGTATACCCTTTACAGATCCGAGGACACTAGCATATCTTTGAGAAAGAGGCAAGCGGAACGTGTCAGATGGCGTGCTAGCTATGTCACAGCGTGATTTAATCATGAGTGCACTAACTATATACTAATACAGTAGATATGATTTTAAATATAAGCAATAAAGATTTAACTTTTTATATGTTAGTGTCGTTGGATCTGGAAGGGGTATACACGTCACAACTGTGAATGATTGTTGTAAGGTGTTTTTTTCAGAGGGGGAGTGTCAGTCAGGACTTTGGCCCACCGTACCACCTGGAGATGAATAGATTATTTGATAAGGACGTCCAGAGAACAGTAATTCAGACCACGCAGCAATGATCTAACACTATTCTGTTTATTGAAAGATACAAAACATGTCTTATAGGCATATGGGGTTAACATGATGACACGTTATGGCCGCGTCATTTTACCCAGTTTTACACAGTGTTTGTCTGGAAAAATACTAGCTCATAAACAATATTTCTATAGTCATAATAAGAAGTGCATCTAGGATGAAAACAAGGTTATTTGAGCCTCTTATAGAGATAGTACCCTCCAGGTGTTGTGCCAGGAACATCTACAAGGTATGCAACCTAAATTCTCTCTCACTCCTGTATGAGGAAAGAATACAATCATAACATCATTTAAAACTACAAAATCTTTTAAAGTTAAACACATCTTTATGGTAAGATAATTCCTTTCATTGACAAACATCTGGAATTACAAAAATCTAATTGCAGATACCATACCGATTAATAAAAGAGAAAAAATAAATTTGCTTTCATCACATAGCTCCAATAAGAGCCAAGGTAGGTAGAAAATATACCATCAATATAACTATAATTATGCTACTCCCTAAACAAATATTTATTTGTATAATTAATATAAACTTCTAGCTGAGACATGTCCTCATTGCATTCCATAGGGTGAAGGGTCTAAAATATTCTGATATATTGCAGCATTTTCTTTAAACTATAAAGGTGCAAACATATTTTCTATACTCAGTGGGCCATTCAATAGGTTACAATACTGCAAGGTTTAGAGTTACGCTTATCCAAAGGGTTACTTTGTTTAAGTACATAAACTACAATGTGCACTAATACCAATAAGGCATACTTTTCTGTGGACAAAACGATATGATTTCTTATTACTAATATGATCAACAAAAAAACAAGTTAAAACAATACTCCCCTAATTTAATTGGTTGACCCTGTAACAGCATAACAGGTCCTCAATATCAACCGGCAAGACACAGTCCAGAGAAGGATAGTCTTTATGTTTTGAAGATGCACATCATAGGAAACAGTCATAGAATAATTCACAGATTCTCTATACAATTTAAATGATACTTCATGAATACTAAGCAAGTGAAAACTGCTAGACTTTAGCAAGAGGCTGAATGGCTATGCTAAAACTTATGCTAAGGCCTGCCCTGTAACAAAAATGAAAAAATAAAACAGTCAATAAAAATATTTTCTCTAAAATGAATTTCTTTACACTTTCTCTTAGAACTACTAAAACAAATAACCTAGTGTTGCTTTATTCTGCAAACCTACTATCTGTAATGTTTATAATTCTCCAACTATGATCCTAATAGTCTCCAATCTGCAATTCATACAGCAAGGTGTTTTTTTCAGAGGGGGAGTGTCAGTCAGGACTTGGGCCCACCGTACCACCTGGAGATGAATAGATTATTTGATAAGGACATCCAGAGAACAGTAATTCAGACCACGCAGCAATGATCTAACACTATTCTGTTTATTGAAAGATACAAAGCATGTCTTATAGGCATATGGGGTTAACATGATGACACGTTATGGCCGTGTCATTTTACCCGGTTTTACACAGTGTTTGTCAGGAAAAATACTAGCTCATAAACAATATTTCTATAGTCATAATAAGAAGTGCATCTAGGATGAAAACAAGGTTATTTGAGCCTCTTATAGAGATAGTACCCTCCAGGTGTTGCGCCAGGAACATCTACAAGGTTAACTAGCTTTACTGAGAATTGCTGAGAATAATAACAAACATGTATTTCTCACTACAGAATAAACCACCATAATAAAGGTTATTCAGACAAGATGGATGCCAAAGACAAAATGGCGGCCAAGAACAAGATGGCGCTAGTCATGTTAACAATAATCCCTAACATACCACCCTTTTATTCTAAGAGAATAACATAAAAATAGAAAGGCGCAAAAAATTAGTAAAGCCTTTAACAACAGTATAAGCCTAATACTACGGTAACATAAATCTATGTGAGAATACTATAGAGAAAAGATATTCACATGTCGTGGTATAATTTGATAGGCTAATAGGGCATAATTTGTCACTGCACATAAGTGCGGCCTCTCCAATACTCTCTGTCTACCTCCCAGCATCCTCAAACTACTGGTCTACCTGCACAAAGACACAACCAGCCCCCTATCTACCCCCAAACAACGCTGCATTTTTTTTTCTCCACCTGCATTGCTAGCACCCCCCAATATGTCCAACAGTTCCTTGCTCTGTACACTCTCCACAGTGAAGCATGACATGGGAACATCACAAATGTCTCTAGGTGGCCCCTGATCACTTTAAGAATAGTCTTTGTCTATTTAGAGTGCTCCACCTTCCTCAGACACTTTGCTTTAATACAGTTCATTTGCAGTAGGGGTGCTTATCCAGTATTCTTCCGCAGGTAGATGCTGGAAGTGTGATGGTTTGTTCATGGGGTAGACAAGGTAGCCAGTTGATCCCCATAGCAAGCAGACACTCGAATCAGAAGGAGTCTAAGAAGGAAACAAAACAGCACAAGATGAGTACACACCCCAATACAATCACAATTATGTCCAAATAAAACTTCTTTCATCTTTTTTAAGCATCACAATTCCTTTAGCTTAACTCATCCTATGTCATTTAAAACAAAAAAATCATTGTTGATATATAATACAAACTAAATACATTGATACTTTTACAGAGAATAATTCACAGCTTCTCTATACAATTTAAATGATACTTCATGAATACTAAGCAAGTGAAAACTGCTAGACTTTAGCAAGAGGCTGAATGGCTATGCTAAAACTTATGCTAAGGCCTGCCCTGTAACAAAAATGAAAAAATAAAACAGTCAATAAAAATATTTTCTCTAAAATGAATTTCTTTACACTTTCTCTTAGAACTACTAAAACAAATAACCTAGTGTTGCTTTATTTTGCAAACCTACTATCTGTAATGTTTATAATTCTCCAACTATGATCCTAATAGTCAACAATATCGTCTGATATAAACACTGCTAGTTTACTAATTATTTTAAGCAACCTAAATTCTCTCTCACTCCTGTATGAGGAAAGAATACAATCATAACATCATTTAAAACTACAAAATCTTTTAAAGGTAAACACATCTTTATGGTAAGATAATTCCTTTCATTAACAAACATCTGGAATTACAAAATTCTAATTGCAGATACCATACCGATTAATAAAAGAGAAAAAATAAATTTGCTTTCATCACATAGCTCCAATAAGAGCCAAGGTAGGTAGAAAATATACCATCAATATAACTATAATTGTGCTACTCCCTAAACAAATATTTATTTGTATAATTAATATAAACTTCTAGCTGAGACATGTCCTCATTGCGTTCCATAGGGTGAAGGGTCTAAAATATTCTGATATATTGCAGCATTTTCTTTAAACTATAAAGGTGCAAACATATTTTCTATACTCAGTGGGCCATTCAATAGGTTACAATACTTCAAGGTTTAGAGTTACGCTTATCTAAAGGGTTACTTTGTTTAAGTACATAAACTACAATGTGCACTAATACCAATAAGGCATACTTTTCTGTGGACAAAACTATATGATTTCTTATTACTAATATGATCAACAAAAATAACACAAATACAAGAGCATACAAAACAAGAAATATAAGTAAACAAGTTAAAACAATACTCCCCTAATTTAATTGGTTGACCCTGTAACAGCATAACAGGTCCTCAATATCAACCGGCAAGACACAGTCCAGAGAAGGATAATCTTTATGTTTTGAAGACGCACATCATAGGAAACAGTCATAGAATAATTCACAGCTTCTATATACAATTTAAATGATACTTCATGAATACTAAGCAAGTGAAAACTGCTAGACTTTAGCAGGAGGCTGAATGGCTATGCTAAAACTTATGCTAAGGCCTGCCCTGTAACAAAAATGAAAAAATAAAACAGTCAATAAAAATATTTTCTCTAATATGAATTTCTTTACACTTTCTCTTAGAACTACTAAAACAAATAACCTAGTGTTGCTTTATTCTGCAAACCTACTATCTGTAATGTTTAAAATTCTCCAACTATGATCCTAATAGTCAACAATCTCGTCTGATATAAACACTGCTAGTTTACTAATTATTTTATGCAACCTAAATTCTCTCTCACTCCTGTATGAGGAAAGAATACAATCATAACATCATTTAAAACTACAAAATCTTTTAAAGGTAAACACATCTTTATGGTAAGATAATTCCTTTCATTGACAAACATCTGGAATTACAAAATTCAAATTGCAGATACCATACCGATTAATAAAAGAGAAAAAAATAAATTTGCTTTCATCACATAGCTCCAATAAGAGCCAAGGCAGGTAGAAAATATACCATCAATATAACTATAATTATGCTACTCCCTAAACAAATATTTATTTGTATAATTAATATAAACTTCTAGCTGAGACATGTCCTCATTGTGTTCCATAGGGTGAAGGGTCTAAAATATTCTGATATATTGCAGCATTTTCTTTAAACTATAAAGGTGCAAACATATTTTCTATACTCAGTCGGCCATTCAATAGGTTACAATACTTCAAGGTTTAGAGTTACGCTTATCTAAAGGGTTACTTTGTTTAAGTACATAAACTACAATGTGCACTAATACCAATAAGGCATACTTTTTTGTGGACAAAACTATATGATTTCTTATAACTAATATGATCAACAAAAATAACACAAATACAAGAGCATACAAAACAAGAAATATAAGTAAACAAGTTAAAACAATACTCCCTTAATTTAATTGGTTGACCCTGTAACAGCATAAAAAGTCCTCAATATCAACCAGCAAGGCACAGTCCAGAGAAGGATAGTCTTTATGTTCTGAAGACACACATCTTAGGAAACAGTCATAGATTACCCAGAGTCCAGTTCTGGGGCTGGTACCAGCATGCAAAGCAAAGAATGGATCCAAAGATAGTTCAGCAACTTTTACTGCAGTATGGTGGTTAAAACAAGCTTGACAAAAGGTCTTTTATCTTCATTTGTTCTCTCCCTTTGAAAGGTTTACTTGCATTCAATCTTCAATCTTTTGAAGAGTGCACTATGGAATTTTATCTGTACAGATTTTACCTAAATATGAAAAACTCAAAAATAATTCAGTTAGTGTCTTTAATCTCTGGATACAGCTTCATGATCTCATCCTGAAAATACAAAATAGAAAAATAAAAACATTTTAGGTTCACTTTCTTACTTAAAATAATAATCACCCAAGTCACATAAAGATACTCATCAATACTCATCAATATTTCCCCCTTGTTTGCGTGAAACATCCCATGTGGCACGCAAACACAAGATAACTCGAAACTAAAAGACAAATCATGCACTCCACTCATGCATGCAGAATACTATTCTCAATAGCAAGCAAAATCAAATACACCTCACTATTCAATATGCCATTCATAAAGCACGCTTCCACACGCAGTCACGAAAGAGAAAAACATAACAATCTCTTAGAAAACATTTAAAACCAATTGTCCATTCCATAAAACAAAACATTAACAGCAGACACAAACTTTAAACAACCACAATTAACCTGAAATTCAACACATATACTTACATTCACTGAAACACTGCACTCGTAAAACACTACAAATAATTAAAATCCTATAAGAACCATCTATACCCTGATTCTGCAAATTCTACAATGCACAATACTATGAGATTACACTAATAAGGCAATCACTGCAGATCATCAATAAACTCCAGTTGCATATTTACAAATAAAATCCCGAACCATAAATTTACAAAGGAACACACAAACACCTAAGTATCCTATTTTGGGAAAGATCAGATAATAATGGTACAGCCACTGTTCTATATAGCTCCTGCCCGCATGCACCATGCAAAAGGTGTGGCAAAAATAATTTGTGAAAAGCTCTAGAATCCAGTCTATACTTTTACATAACCAAAATTTTAACCCCTTAATGACCGGACCATTTTTCAATTTTCTTACCCTTAATGACAATGGCTATTTTTACATTTCTGCAGTGTTTGTGTTTAGCTGTAATTTTCCTCTTACTCATTTACTTTACCCACACATATTATATACCGTTTTTCTCATCATATCTTATAATTTACTATAAAAAAATATAAAATATAAGGAAAAAATTGAAAAAAAACACACTTTTTCTAACTTTTACCCCCAAAATCTGTTACACATCTACAACCACCAAAATACACCCATTCTAAATAGTTTCTAAATTTTGTCCCAAGTTTAGAAATACCCAATGTTTGCATGTTCTTTGCTTTTTTTGCAAGTTATAGGGCCATAAATACAAGTAGCACTTTGCTATTTCCAAACCACTTTTTTTCAAAATTAGCGCTAGTTACATTGGAACACTGATATCTTTCAGGAATCCCTGAATATCCCATGACATGTATATATTTATATTTAGAAGACATCCCAAAGCATTGATCTAGACCCATTTTGGTATATTTCATGCCACCATTTCACCGCCAAATGCGATCTAATAAAAAAAATTGTTGACTTTTTCACAATTGTTTTTCACTAACTTTAGGTTTCTCGCTGAATTTATTTACAAACAACTTGTGCAATTATGGCATAAATGGTTGTAAATACTTCTCTGGGATCCCCTTTGTTCAGAAATAGCAGACCTATATGGATTTGGCGTTGCTTTTTGGTAATTAGAAGGCCGCTAAATGCCGCTGCACACCACATGTGTATTATGCCCAGCCGTAAAGGGGTTAATTAGGGAGCTTGTAGAGAGCTTTTAGGTTTAATTTTAGCTTTAGTGTAGTGTAGTAGACAACCCAAATTATTGATATAGGCCCATTTTGGTATATTTCATGCCACCATTTCACCGCCAAATACGATCAAATAAAAAAAAAAAACTTAAATTTTTCACAATTTTAGGTTTCTCACTGAAATTATTTAGAAACAGCTTGTGCAATTATGGCACAAATGGTTGTAAATGCTTCTCTGGGATCCCCTTTGTTCAGAAATAGCAGACATATATGGCGTTGCTTTTTGGTAATTGGTGTTGCTTTTTGGTAATAATAAGGCCGTTAAATATTGCTGCGCACCACACTTGTAATATGCCCAGCAGTTAAGGGGTTAATTAGGTAGCTTGTGGGGTTAATTTTTAGCTTTAGTGTAGAGATCAGCCTCCCACCTGACACATCCCACCCCCTGATCCCCCCCTGACCCCCCTCAAACAGCTCTCTTCCCTCCCCTTCACAATTGTCACCGCCATCTTAAGTACTGGCAGAAAGTCTGCCAGTACTGAAATAAAAATATTTTTTTTAAATTATTTTTTATTTTTTGGCATAAAGTCTGCAGTGATAGATCCCCCCTTACCCCACAACCTCCCTGATCCCCCCATACATCTTTCTAACCCTCCCCCTCTGTCTATATGTCGCCATCTTGGGTACTGGCAGCTGTCTGCCAGTACCCAATTTGCCCCCCCAAAATAGTTTTTTTTTAACTTTTTTAATATAAAATATATGTTTGCTGTAGTGTAGCTGGCCCCCCTAAATAATCTTCAACCCTCCCCCTCCCAGATCCCTTATTAAATTATTTACCATTTTGCAGCTCTCTAGCTAAATATAACAATTGCATATAACAAAAAATAAGCTTTCTACTAAAGAATAATAATAATAATAATAATAATAATAATTTACACTAATAGATTAAAAAGGATAGTTTGTTCAAAAATTTCCCCTTTAAATTGTTCCCAATGATCCATTGGCCTTACTTATAATAAAAATGTATACTGATGTTCATTAAATAGCCTAAGCAAACACAGCCAGCATAAAAACACACTCAAAGTGGGGTGCAGGCTAGTTAAAGGGACATTTTACCCAAATTAAAAAATATCTTTAATTGAAACTGCTGACACAGTTAAATATACTAGTGTTAGGCTTACAGTAAACCTCATTCTCTTCTCTGTAAATATTTTCTTAAAATATCAGATTTTATATCAGTTTGCCTGTATCCCTTTAAATATTTTCTCTCCTCTTTTTTTTTCCTTTTCCACTAGTCTCACAGATTGCAACACCAAGATTGCATGCAGTTTATCAGTTCAGTTTACATTACAGAGACCTAGATTTGGAGTTTGGCGTTAGCCGTGAAAACCAGCGTTAGAGGCTCCTAATGCTGGTTTTAGGTTACTAAAATTTATTTGGAGTCACTCAAAATAGGGTCTAACGCTCACTTTTCAGCCGCGACTTTTCCATACCGCAGATCCCCTTACGTCAATTGCGTATCCTATCTTTTCAATGGGATTTTTCTAACTCCGGTATTTAGAGTCGTGGCTGAAGTGAGCGTTAGAACTCTAACGACAAAACTCCAGCCGCAGGAAAAAAGTCAGTAGTTAAGAGCTTTCTGGGCTAACGCCGGTTTCTAAAGCTCTTAACTACTGTACTCTAAAGTACACTAACACCCATAAACTACCTATGTACCCCTAAACCGAGGTCCCCCCACATCGCCGACACTCGAATAAATTTTTTTAACCCCTAATCTGCCGACCGCCACCTACGTAATCCTTATGTACCCCTAATCTGCTCCCCCTAACACCGCCGACCCCTGTATTATATTTATTAACCCCTAATCTGCCCCCCTCAACGTCGCCTCCATCTGCCTACACTTATTAACCCCTAATCTGCCGACCGCAAAGCGCCGCCCCCTACGTTATCCTTATGTACCCCTAATCTGCTGCCCCTAACACCGCCAACCCCTATATTATATTTATTAACCCCTAATCTGCCCCCCTCAACGTCGCCTCCATCTGCCTACACTTATTAACCCCTAATCTGCCGAGCGGACCGCACCGCTACTATAATAAAGTTATTAACCCCTAATCCGCCTCACTAACCCTATAATAAATAGTATTAACCCCTAATCTGCCCTCCCTAACATCGCCGACACCTAACTTCAATTGTTAACCTCTAATCTGCCGACTGGAGCTCACCGCTACTCTAATAAATGTCAAGCTCAATCAGCCAATAGAATGCAAGCTCAATCTGATTGGCTGATTGGATCAGCCAATCGGATTGAACTTGATTCTGATTGGCTGATTCCATCAGCCAATCAGAATATTCCTACCTTAATTCCAATTGGCTGATAGAATCCTATCAGCCAATCGGAATTCGAGGGACGCCATCTTGGATGACGTCCCTTAAAGGAACCGTCATTCTTCAGTTGGACGTCGCCGGAAGAAGATGGGTCCGCGGTGGAGGTCTTCAGGATGGAGCCGGTCGTCATCGGATGAAGATAGAAGATGCCGCTTGGATCAAGATGGTTGCCGGTCCGGATTGCCTCTTCTTCCCGGATAGGATGAAGACTTTGGAGCCTCTTCTGGACCTCTTCAGCCACCGGATGATGGATCGCCAACCCCCGCTTGGGTTGGATGAAGATTTTGGAGCCAGGACGGATCGGTGATACCTGGTGAGGTGAAGACAAGGTAGGATGATCTTCAGGGGCTTAGTGTTAGGTTTATTTAAGGGGGGTTTGAGTTAGATTAGGGGTATGTGGGTGGTGGGTTGTAATGTTGGGGGGGGGGTATTGTATGGGTTTTTTTTACAGGCAAAAGAGCTGAACTTCTTGGGGCATGCCCCGCAAAGGGCCCTGTTCAGGGCTGGTAAGGTAAAAGAGCTTTTAACTTTATTAATTTAGAATAGGGTAGGGCATTTTTTATTTTGGGGGGCTTTGTTGTTTTATTAGGGGGCTTAGAGTAGGTGTAATTAGTTTAAAATTGTTGTAATATTTTTCTTATGTTTGTAAATATTTTTTTATTTTTTGTAACTTAGTTCTTTTTTATTTTTTGTACTTTAGCTAGTTTATTTAATTGTATTTATTTGTAGGAATTGTATTTAATTAATTTATTGATAGTGTAGTGTTAGGTTTAATTGTAACTTAGGTTAGTATTTATTTTACAGGTAATTTTGTAATTATTTTAACTATTTTAGCTATTAAATAGTTCTTAACTATTTAATAGCTATTGTACCTGGTTAAAATAAATACAAAGTTACCTGTAAAATAAATATAAATCCTAAAATAGCTATAATATAATTATAATTTATATTGTAGCTATATTAGGATTTATTTTACAGGTAAGTATTTATCTTTAAATAGGAATAATTTATTTAATAAGAGTTAATTAATTTCGTTAGATGTAAATTATATTTAACTTAGGGGGGTGTAAGTGTTAGGGTTAGACTTAGCTTTAGGGGTTAATACATTTATTAGAGTAGCGGTGAGCTCCAGTCGGCAGATTAGGGGTTAATAATTGAAGTTAGGTGTCGGCGATGTTAGGGAGGGCAGATTAGGGGTTAATACAATTTATTATAGGGTTAGTGAGGCGGATTAGGGGTTAATAACTTTATTATAGTAGCGGTGCGGTCCGCTCGGCAGATTAGGGGTTAATAAATGTAGGCAGATGGAGGCGACGTTGAGGGGGGCAGATTAGGGGTTAATAAATATAATATAGGGGTCGGCGGTGTTAGGGGCAGCAGATTAGGGGTACATAGGGATAATGTAAGTAGCGACGGTTTACGGAGCGGCAGATTAGGGGTTAAAAATAAAATGCAGGTGTCAGCGATAGCGGGGGCGGCAGATTAGGGGTTAATAAGTGTAAGGTTAGGGGTGTTTAGACTCGGGGTACATGTTAGAGTGTTAGGTGCAGACGTAGGAAGTGTTTCCCCATAGCAAACAATGGGGCTGCGTTAAGAGCTGAACGCGGCTTTTTTGCAGGTGTTAGGTTTTTTTTCAGCTCAAACAGCCCCATTGTTTCCTATGGGGGAATCGTGCACGAGCACGTTTTTGAGGCTGGCCGCTTGCGTAAGCAACTCTGGTATTGAGAGTTGAAGCTGCGTTAAAAATGCTCTACGCTCCTTTTTTGGAGCCTAACGCAGCCTTTATGTGGACTCTCAATACCAGAGTTATTTTTATGGTGCGGCCAGAAAAAAGCCGGCGTTAGTTTTTCGGGTCGTTACCGACAAAACTCCAAATCTAGCCGAGAGAGACTTAAGTTACACTGCATAAATATCTGCTATCTAAACGGCAGATTTAAAAAGAAAAATACAAAGAAAGGTCTCAAAAATATATTTTGCAAACTGCTAATACAGTGTTATTGCTGCTCATGAACTCCTTTCACATGAGTGAACTGATCCTTTAAATAATAAAATTACAATTTTCCATTGCTCTGTCTAAGCCCTGAGCTCCGGTTTTACAGACAAATATAAGATAAGGAACACAATAAAATATACTTATTATCTGAATTTCAACCCATTGCAATTTACTTCATATATACAAATAAACTTGCAAATGCAACTTCTCCTACATTTTAAACTATTCAGCTTGCATAACAAGCCATTGAAAATGCATTAATATCAAGACTATGTTACAGTGTACTGTCCCTTTAAGGACTAACCATTTATCACGTAAATTACATATGTATACCCTAGCCATGATTTAGGAAACGTGTATTATTTACCACAAAAATTCTACTTTACTGTATCATGACCTGCATATTTAAATGAGAGCCATCACCGCATGAATAATACCCATTTCTATTAAAACTTCTACTGCATTTATATACTTGCAACAGAAACGGACCCAAATACTTTTAGATAAATTGAATGATATACAGCCTATAACATATTTTATCTTTTCCACTAACGCCGTGCACAAATCTTGCAAATACAACATACTTGAATCAACCTGTTAATCCTTTTTCATTTACCCAAACATGACCGCAAGTCACTCAATCATCCGCACATTCACAAATGCCTTAATTAGTTCACTTGCAAAAACAATATATTTATATGCCGCAACAGGTGGACAGTTTTTTTATTTGCATACAACAATTATCACTTAAAATTAAAAACTGCTAATAATAACACACATACTTAAAAACATGCTTATGACTTTAAAATAAAGCTAAAACAATCAAACTTCAAATACCTCATTACAACGTCTGATTTCTTAGCTAAGAAACTAGCTTAAATAATTACCATACAGAAAGAAAAATGCACCAAGGTCATTTTTACAGTGATATACACACACACGCTCATCTCATCTCGCGTACCAGAAATTCACTCCCTTTTTTTTCCATTCCTTCTCAGGAAAACATATATTTCATAACATACCAAAGTCATATAAAAATACAATAAGATTAACTTTCCACCAAATTTAAAATGTATTTGAAGTGTCCGAATAAGAGCAGCAATGCTAAAATGCACAGTCACTGAATATTCTCCAAGCACAGCACAGCACAGCAATCAATTAGCAATTAAAAAATGCAAGCAATACAAATAATAATTCATTTCCAGCTATAGGTAACAAAAACTTTACTATTGGACTGTATATAGGGATAACTTCAAAACAGATGAGACTCACTCATCACAACACAGCGATGCCAACTTGCCCGGGGGACTGATAACCTCTCGTCAAATGCATGCTAACTTTTATCTTGCGTGCTTCACTAGACAGGACTACAATACCTGTCTTAAACTAGCACAGGACTATTAACCTGTCTAGAGGGATTTATCACAAGTGCTGGCAGGTCAGAAAAAACTCCGCATAAACCCTCCTTCTACTGCAGGAACCCCTTAAACCTCTATCATATATATCCAACACCTGTTACAAAATCAAACCAACTAAATTTAGGTTCAGATTCACAGAAGGAAAGTAGAGTAAAAAACACTCATCTACTTAGCCAGTGCGAATCCCACGAGCTGACACCAGAAACTGTAAGGTGTTGTTTTCAGAGGGGGAGTGTCAGTCAGGACTTGGGCCCACCGTACCACCTGGAGATGAATAGATTATTTGATAAGGACGTCCAGAGAACAGTAATTCAAACCACGCAGCAATGATCTAACACTATTCTGTTTATTAAAAGATACAAAGCATGTCTTATAGGCATATGGGGTTAACATGATGACACGTTATGGCCGCGTCATTTTACCCAGTTTTACACAGTGTTTGTCGGAAAAAATACTAGCTCATAAACAATATTTCTATAGTCATAATAAGAAGTGCATCTAGGATGAAAACAAGGTTATTTGAGCCTCTTATAGAGATAGTACCCTCCAGGCGTTGCACCAGGAACATCTACAAACATGTATTTCTCACTACAGAATAAACCACTATAATAAAGGTTATTCAGACAAGATGGATGCCAAAGACAAAATGGCGGCCAAGAACAAGATGGCGCTAGTCATGCTAACAATAATCCCTAAAAATCGTCAACCATATTGTGTTTCATAGCCTTACTAGGCCTTAACAATGTAGATTTCATTATAAATACTATTTATTTGGAACTGTGACTTACTACTTTCTGTAGAATGAGGTCAAAAAAGTTGTAAGTATGAGATGTTGTGTTGGAAACTTCTCTTACACATTTCCCCTAGCAACACTTGTGTTTTCTGTAAGAATTCACAAATGTTTGGTGATTGACGTCTGGGTGACCTATACCTCTCTGACATTATAGAATCTGAAAGATATAGACATGAGGCCCAAAAAAGCTAGGTATGAGATGTTGGCACAGAAACTTTTTGTAATGTTGACTTGCAAGAAATGTTTGTGCAAATGCGCATGATCCTGAATTTTTTTTGAGAGATGCATTCTGCAAACATGTAATAGCTAAGAGAAATGGTTTAATTTCTAGAGGTTTTTTTATGAATATTTGCTAATGTCTGCCATGTCCTGTGATTACCTCTTGTGTTATTGCTTTCACACCATTTCCTTCCATTCATTGGAGTGTTAAAGGGACACTGAACCCACATTTTTTCTTTCGTGATTCAAATAGAGCATGCAATTTTAAGCAACTTTCTAATTTACTCCTATTATCAAATCTTCTTCATTCTCTTGGTATCTTTATTTGAAATGCAATAATGTAAGTTTAGATGCCGGCCCATTTTTGATGAACACACTGTGTTGTTCTTGCTAATTGGTGGATAAATCCACCCACCAATAAACAAGTGCTTTCCATGGTCTGAACCAAAAAAATAGCTTAGATGCCTTCTTTTTCAAATAAAGAAAGCAAGAGAACAAAGAAAAATTGATAATAGGAGTAAATTAGAAAGTTGCTTAAATTTGGGTTCAGTGTCCCTTTAAAAGATCATGTCCATTTTTTTCATGAATACAGCTTTGCAATTGTAGTACCTGTGTTTGACACAGCTAATGATTCTTTTGTGCCTGCTAATATTACACAAACTTTCCCTGACTTTGACCCATATGGTGTTTTTTTATTAGCACTAACTTTTTTTCTCCGTGCCAAATTTGTCATGGTTTTTTAAAATAGCCTAAAATAATGCAATATATTAACTTTCATGTAATTGGCAAGAGTCCATGAGCTAGTGACATATGGGATATACAATCCTACCAGGAGGGGCAAAGTTTCCCAAACCTCAAAATGCCTATAAATACACCCTCACCACACCCACAATTCAGTTTTACAAACTTTGCTTCTATGGAGGTGGTGAAGTAAAGTTTGTGCTAAGATTTGACATGCGCTTCTCAGCATTGTTGAAGCCCGATTCCTCTCAGAGTACAGCGAATGTCAAAGGAATGTGAAGGGAGTATCACCTATTGAATGCAATGATTTCCCTAATGGGGGTCTATTTCATAGGTTCTCTGTTATCGGTCGTAGAGATTCATCTCCTACCTCCCTTTTCAGATCGACGATATACTCTCATATACCATTACCTCTACTGATAACTGTTTCAGTACTGGTTTGGCTATCTGCTATATGTGGATGGGTGTATTTCGGTAAGTATTTTTTTTATTACTTAAAGGGACAGTCTACACCAAATTTTTTCTTATTTAAAAAGATAGATAATTACCTTTATTACCCATTCCCCATTTTTGCATAACCAACACAGTTATTTTAATATGCTTTTTACCTCTGTGATTGCCTTGTATCTAAGCCTTTGCAGACAGCCTCCTTATCTAAGTGCCTTTGACAGACATGCAGTGTAGTCAATCAGTGAAGACTCCTAAATAACTTCACGGGAGTGAGCAAAATGTTATCTATATGACACATGTGAACTAGCACAGTCTAACTGTGAAAAACTTTCAAAATGCTCTGAGCTAGGAGACGGATTTCAACTGTTTAGAAATCAGTTTGAGCCTAGCTAGGTTTAGCTTTTCAAAAATACCACCAAGGGAACAAAGCAAATTTGATGATAAAAGTAAATTGGAAAGTTGTTTAAAATTGCATGCCCTATCTGAATCATGAAAGTTTAGTTTTGACTTTACTGTCCCTTTAAGACACCCCAGCTATGGTTTGGCACTTTATGCATTTATATAAAGTTCTAAATATATGTATTGTACTTATATTTGCCATGATTCAGGTTCATGTATTTCCTTTTGCAGACTGTCAGTTTCATATTTGGGGAAAATGAACATATTAAGAAATATTTTTTCTTACCTGGGGTTTAGTCTTTTTTTTAAATTGACTACATTTTTCTTGCAAATTGCGGGCGGTATTAGGCCCTTGGGTGCGCCAAATGCTAGAATTAATTGCGTCATTTTTGTCGTGAGAATTGTTTGACGCGAAAAGTACGTCCGTGACACAACTTTGTCATTTCTGGCGTCGTAGTTAACGCCTAAGCCTTATACACGGTTGCATCGTTAGTGACGCAAGTGTGTCATTTCCTGTTATTGTTGGCACCAAAAAATTTTCAGTTACGTTGTGCGTCATACTTGGCGCCAAATTTTTTCATTAATTTAATACCCCATTGATGTTTTCCTCTTACCTTTTTCTTTATCAGAGGGCTATGCTATTTGCATTTTTTCTCATTCCTGAAACTGTCATATAAGGAAATTGATAATTTTGCATTATATTTTGTTTTTTCTTTTGCATTTCGCAAGATGTCTCAATCTGATCCTGCCTCAGAAGTATCTGTTGGAACTTTGTTGCCTGACATCAGTACTACCAAAGCTAAGTGCATTTGTTGTAAGATTGTGGAAATTATATCTCCGAATGTCATTTGTAATAGTTGTCATGATAAACTTTTACATGCAGATAGTGTGTCCATCAGTAATAGTACATTGCCGGTTGCAGTTCCTTCAACTTCTAATGTACATGATATACCTATGAATTTTAAAGAATTTGTTACTGATTCTATTCAGAAGGCTTTGTCTGCATTTCCACCTTCTAATAAACGTAAAAAGGTCTTTTAAAACCTCTCATTCAGTTGATAAAATTTCAAATGACTGACAACATAATAATTTATCCTCCTCTGATGAGGATCTATCTGATACAGAAGATCCTTCCTCAGATATTGACACTGACAAATCTATTTATTTATTTAAAATAGAGTATATGAGTTCTTTATTAAAAGAAGTGTTAATTACCTTGGATATTGAGGAAACCAGTCCTCTTGACGTTAAGTCTAATAAACGTTTAAAAGCTGTTTTTAAACCTCCTATGGTTACTCCAGGGGTTTTTCCTATTCCTGATGCTATTTCTGATATGATTTCTAAGGAATGGAATAAGCCAGGTACTTCTTTTATTCCTTCTTCAAGGTTTAAAAAATTGTATCCTTTACCAGCAAATTCTATAGAGTTTTGGGAAAAAGGCCCCAAAGGCTATTTCTACTCTTGCTAAATGTACCACTATTCCTATGGAAGATAGTACTTCCTTTAAGGATCCTTTAGATAGGAAGCTTGAATCCTATCTAAGGAAAGCCTATTTATATTCAGGTCATCTTCTCAGACCTGCAATTTCTTTGGCTGATGTTGCAGCTGCATCAACTTTCTGGTTGGAGAATTTAGCGCAACAAGAATTGGATTCTGACATATCTAGCATTATTCGCTTACTGCAATATGCTAATCATTTTATTTGTGTTGCCATTTTTGATATTATCAAAATTGATGTTAGATCCATGTCTTTAGCTATTTTAGCTAGAAGAGCTTTGTGGCTTCAATCTTTGAATGCTGATATGACATCTAAGTCTAGATTACTATCTCTTTCTTTCCAAGGTAATAATTTATTTGGTTCTCAGTTGGATTCTATTATTTCAACTGTTACTGGGGGAAAGGGAGTTTTTCTGGCTCAGGATAAAAAACCTAAGGGTAAATCTAAGGCTTCTAACCGTTTTTGTTCCTTTTGTCAGAATAAGGAACAAAAATCTAATCCTTCCCCCAAGGAATCTGTTTCCAATTGTAAGCCTTCCTCAAATTGGAATAAATCCAAGCCATTTAAGAAACCAAAGTCAGCCCCTAAGTCCACGTGAAGGTGCAGCCCTCATTCCAGCTCAGCTGGTAGGGGGCAGATTAAGGTTTTTCAAAGATATTTGGATAAATTCTGTCCAAAATCAATGGATTCAGAGCATTGTCTCTCAAGGGTATCGAATAGGATTCAGAGTAGACCTCCTGTGAGAAGATTTTTTCTCTCACGCATCCCAGCAAATCCAGTAAAAGCTCAGGCTTTCCTGAAGTGTGTTTCAGACCTGGAGTTTTCAGGGGTAATCATGCCGGTGCCACATCTTTGGTATTGTTATCCCATACGTCACTAGCTCATGGACTCTTGCCAATTACATTAAAGAAAACAAAATTATGTAAGAACTTACCTGATAAATTCATTTCTTCCATAGAGTCCATGAGGCCCACCCTTTTTATGGTGGTTATGATTTTTTGTATAAAGCACAATTATTTCCAAATTCCTTTGTTGATGCTTTTTACTCCTTTCTTTATCACCCCACTACTTGGCTATTCCTTAAACTGAATTGTGGGTGTGGTGAGGGGTGTATTTATAGGCATTTTGAGGTCTGGGAAACTTTGCCCCACCTGGTAGGATTGTATATCCCATACGTTACTAGCTCATGGACTCTTGCCAATATGAAAGAAATGAATTTATCAGGTAAGTTCTTACATAAATTATGTTTTCTTCATCTCTGTGAATTTTGTGTCCTCTGATTCTATCTATAATTGTAGGTGTTTTTTTAATTTTATCCGTTTTTGTGTCCTCATCTGATTTTAACCAAGGCGTCTTAATGCACACCTTATATTTCTAATAGATAGGGAAGGGAGCTCTATTAGCAAGCTTACTGTGCTCATATTACATGTGGTGAGTTCAGTGTTGAACTCAGGAACAACTCAAGAACAATTTAAAATACTGCTGTAAATGTAGTGATTTTTAAGATCGAAAGAAAACCATTATTATTAATACTATAGCAGCAAAGAACTACATAAAGAACCCTATTACTTGTGCACCAATGGCTTACGAGTAGAGCGCATTGAAGTGACCTGCAATGCAAATACGACCTTGCGTTTGCATTGCATGGAAGCTTTGTGCTCTTAAGAGCGCTCTTTCATAAGCTCCAATGGAAGCCTCATTCTGATGCCTTCATACACGGCACAGAAGCTAAGCACATCAAAGGGGGTACATTGTGCAGCGATAGACAGCAAATTGAAAATATATATGTATATATACAGTATATATATATATATATATATATATATATATATATATAGAGAGAGAGAGAGAGAGAGAGAGAGAGAGAGAGAGCACCCTTAGCTCAAGCAATATCCAACAATAGCATCCCAATAGAAATATATTATGCAAGTTATTAAGCACACCCACATAATCCGACATGCAGATGTGTTCAGGATTTTTCACCTGTACTTTGCCCCACCATGCAGAACTCATAAAATCAATATTGCTTTTAACAAGTAGCTTCTCTAGTGGTTGTGTCTATATGTATATTTAAAAGCCTGACAGATTGAAAGGCTGAGATTCTCTAAAAACATCTGTAAAATAAGTAGATAATGCATATACAGCTTAACTTCTGAGACCTCCTTCTGGATAATGCACAACAGACTGAATCAACAGCAAACACTCCCTGCTTATAATATAGAAAGTGCACTAGAAAATATAAAAATGCATTCAAGCATATACATAGACAGCTAAATATGCAGTTTCTGGCTTGCAGACCCTTAATCATGCAAGGTTCACTAGTACACTTGTGTTAATGTGAGTATATGTTTGCTAATGGATAATTATTGGTGTGTTTTTATTGGTGGATTTGTTCCATAAAGTTAACACAGGTGTACTTAGTGAACCTTGCATGATTAAGGGTCTGCAAGGCCGAAACGTTGCATATTTACCTGCCTATATAAGAAATATAATATTTTTTTTATAAATTCTAGAGCTGTAGACTCTGCACTTTCTATATTAAAAATATCTGTCAGTGCTGCAAGATAATACACAGAATTTTGCACATTTTGATTGCTGTTTACCTCACTAAGGGGTGTAAGGGAAATACATTACAGTAAACATTACAATAAATTTAGTAGCTCAAAAAATATGTATGAAAAGCACAAATTAACATATGTATTAAACATCATATTGACAATTATTAATGATAAACATTTGAATTTGCATTAGGTATGCAGCATTTAATGTACTATGTAATTTTAAAAGATAGAGGCCTAGTTTCCATTGGAGTTTCCAACATCCCCATAGACATTAATAGAGATACACAAGTTTTCAAACAGCAATGGGAACTAGGCCAAAGTTAAAATCGTAACTTAAAGTACAAAAACCACCAGGACACTTGAGACTCAGGGTCCAATGATCTAAACCTCGCAAGGTCAGACGTGATTTTTCTAGCTGGATTATTGTAAAGAAGGGGAAGTATAGAGATGTCTCCTATTGAAAGTAATGGAATTTGCTGTAAAGATAAACTTTTCTCCAGAGTAAACAGTAAACAGTTATCATTCAGCTCTTCTTTTTAATTACATCTGCATGATGAAAAAACAATCCTTTGTTCAGATGAGAATTGCCTGGTATTTCAGGGTTGGGCTTTCCTTTTGGATGGGATCAGACTAATATACTGCAGGAAAGTTTTCTTCTGCAAAAGGCACAAATTGGGCAAAAAGAAGCTGTACCCTGGGTGCACCCTGAATGGGGACCACCCCACAGGCTGATTATTAAGTACTTTGAACAAGTTGAGTGTTTCTATTCTGTATTTTAGTCTCTGAAAAGACAAACAGCCAATTATCATTATCAGTGCTGAGTTCACCCTTTGCTTTACTGTGATCGTGATTCTAATTGGATATTTAAAGCACTTTTACAGTGGGATGTGGCTACTGAGGACATTTTTAGGTGAAATATCTTCAGTTCTTACGCAGATATGTTCATGTGATATTTTCTAATCAACTTTTTGCAGATATGCTGTATCTTTTTGAAGTCATTCAGTGTTTGGGTAGGTTCCAGTCAAGATTCAACAAAACACTGGCAATAGCCATAAGCCAATTAGTATGAAAGTTGCCTTAGAACTTTGGGGATACAGATTATCATGCATGCAGAAGCTATATGTGCAAAAAGTCTGGAGGTGGTCAAAGGCTAATGAATCTGCTGAGGTAAGACTATTACCAGAAGGTAATGTTTTGTCCATTCCAGTCCCTTATCAATTTTTTCACAAAATATACAGTAACTATATGAAATTTGTTTAACAATGTAGTAATTATAACAAGTAAGGCCAGTAAAATACTTGGTTGTATAAGTAGAAGTATTTGCTACAGAAATTGTATTTCTTAGGCCAATTTACAGATCATTTGTCATTGATTAGATCTGATCTTGAATATTGTATACAGTTCCGGAGGCCATATCTCTAGAAAAGTACAAATACATTTGAATCTGCTCAAAGGAGGGCTACTGATCTAAAGACTCAATGACATGATATATATATACTTTAGACTTGATAAAGGAAGGAACTCTTCCGAAAGCTTGTCAACTTATAAATGTATAGTTAGTCCAATAAAAAAAGTATCATTGCTCAATGCAATACTCTTGTTATTTTGATATCTAAATCACTGGACTAACACAGCTACTCCAATCAACGTATATATTTAACCAGAGTTATTGCATTGAGCAATGATCCTTTTTTTATTGGACTAACTATACATTTATAAGATGACAAGCTTTCGCAAGAATGTCTTCCTTTTTCAAGTCTGAAGCAATACTGGGCAATTTGATGGAATTTACAGATTATATCTTAAAACACAGGATGGCTAAAAAGACAGAAAGTGTTACAGAGGTCTGAATGTAGACAGAGGAGGGGGTGTCGTAAAATCATGATGGGGGTTTAGGAGACATAGGCAGACAGTGTCAGCGAAGGATAACAGACAGGAAATATATGGTTATACACAAAGCATATACTGACATAAAGTAATATATCAACATAGAATCAATATGAATAAAGATGGTAAATTAGGTATACAGGGGAATATAAGATAGTCAAAAAAGGAGAAAGGAAAGAAAGAAAAAGGCAATAATAATAATGACAAAAGTGTGGACATTAGACTTGTGCGTGGCGGAAAAATTTGTTTTTGTTCATTTCAGACCGATTCTGATTTTTTTCGAATGTTGTTTTCGGATCGATTCGAATTCGAATACATTTGAATGTATTCGTTTCGGATTCATTCGGATTCGAATAAATTAGGATGTATTCGGTTCGGATTCAATTCATAAATTCGAAAATTCGGTATGTATTAGGTGGGATGTGCTGTGTACTAGACCAGCATTATGCACTGTATATTAGGTGTAACCCATCTGGACTAATCACAATTACACTTGTATAGTGTTGTACAGTATATTAGGTTATATCACTCTGCTAACTCTGTGCAGGGGACATTATGTAGCTGGTACCTGTGAGGTTGGTACTTAGGTGGAATGTGCTATGTATTACACTCAAATTTTGTACTGTATATTAGGTTATATACCTCTGCTAGCTCTGTGCATATTGTGTAGCTGGTACCTGTGAGGTTGGTACTTACAGTATGTTGATTCAGATGGGTTACACTTAATATACAGTGCATAATGCTGGTCTAGTACACAGCACATCCCATCTTTTTCTTTCTTTCCTTTCTCCTTTTTTGACTATCTATCTTAACACTTTCTGTCTTTTTAGCCATCCTATGTTTTAAGATATAATCTGTAAATTAAATCAAATTGGTCAGTATTGCTTCAGATTTGAAAAAGGAAGACATTCTTCTGAAAGCTATAACTGTATAGTTAGTCCAATAAAAAAGTATCATTGCTCAATGCAATAATTTGGTTATTTTGATATCTAAATCTCTGGACTAACACGGCTACTCCAATCAATGTATGTATATATATATATATATATATATATATATATAGTTGTGCTCATACATTTACATACCCTGGCAGAATTTATGATTTCTTGAGAAAAGAGAGAAGTTTACATACCCTAGTTCTTAATACCGTGTATTACCCCTTTAACATCAATGACAGCTTGAAGTCTTTTATGGTATTTGTGGATGAGGCTCTTCTTCTTCTTAGATGGTAAAGCTGCCCATTCTTCCTGGCAAAAAGCCTCCAGTTCCTGTAAATTCTTGGGTTGTCTTGCATGAACTGCACGTTTGAGATCTCCCCAGAGTGGCTCAATAATATTGAGGTCAGGAGACTGAGATGGCCACTCCAGAACCTTCACTTTATTCTGCTGTAGCCAATGACAGGTCAACTTGGCCTTGAGTTTAGGATCATTGTCATGTTGGAATGTCCAAGTATGTCCCATGCGCAGCTTCCGGGCTGATGAATGCAAATTTTCCTCCAGTATTTTTTGATAACATACTGCATTCATCTTGCCATCAATTCTGACCAAATTTCCTGTGCCTTTGTAGCTCACACATCCCAAAACATCAGCAATCCCCCTCCGTGTTTCACAGTAGGAATGGTGTACCTTTCATCACAGGCCTTGTTGACTCCTCTCCAAATGTAGCGTTTATGGTTGTGGCCAAAAATCTCAATGTTGGTCTCATCACCCCAAATGACTTTGTGCCAGAAGGTTTAAGACTTTTCTCTGTGCTGTTTGGCATATCGTAAGTGGGATACTTTGTGGCATTTGCGTAGTAATGGCTTTCTTCTGGTGTCTCGACCATGCAGCCCATCTTTCTTCATGTGCCTCCTTATTGTGCATCTTGAAACAGCCACACCACATGTTTTCAGAGAGTCCTGTATTTCACCTGAAGTTATTTGTGGGTTTTTCTTTGCATCCTGGATAATTTTCCTGGCAGTTGTGGCTGAAATTTTAGTTGGTCTACCTGACCGTGGTTTGGTTTCAACAGAACCCATCTTTCTTCAAGTGCCTCCTTATTGTGCATCTTGAAACAGACACACCACATGTTTACAGAGAGTCCTGTATTTCACTTGAAGTTATCTGTGGGTTTTTCTTTGCATCCTGGATAATTTTCCTGGCAGTTGTGGCTGAAATTTTAGTTGGTCTACCTGACTGTGGTTTGGTTTCAACAGAACCCCATATTTTTCACTTCTTGATTAGAGTTTGAATACTGCTGATTGACATTCTCAATTCCTTGGATATCTTTTTATATCCCTTTCCTGTTTTATACAGTCCAACTACCTTTTCCCGCAGATCCTTTGACAATTCTTTTGCTTTCCCCATGACTCAGAATCCAGAAAGATGCAAGGGTCTGTCAGGAGTCCAGAAACTCATTGACCTTTTATACACACACACTAATTACAAGCAAACAGATCACAGGTGAGGATGGTTACCTTTAATAGCCATTCAAACCCCTTTGTGTCAACCTGTGTGCATGTTATCAGGCCAAAATCACCAGGGTAAGTAAACTTTTTATAAGGGTCATTTGGGTAGTTTCTGTTGTCATTATGATTTAAAAAGAGTAAACACAGTTGATTGATAATAAATAGCTTCAGCCAAACACTAACCATGAGTGAAAGAAAAGTTTTGTGTTATCATTCATATTCATACATGGCACAGAACCTAAGCACAACGAAGGGGGTAAGTTGTGCAGCGATGGACAGCAAATTGAAAATATATATGTATATGAACATATAGAAATATATTTATGTGTTAATATGTGTATATACACATATTAGCGCTTATATATATATATATATATATATATATATATATATATATATATATATATATATATATATATATATATATATATCCAATTAGCATGTGTTCCAGCACTCCAGCTTTGGTAGATAGTTCAGCACCTGGGTGCAATCCTCGAATGAAATGTAGATAAGAACTTGAAAAAGGAGGGCACTCTCAGGATTTGTGTAATTTGCATGTTAGCAATTTCAGTTAATTTATTGTTTTTGATAACAACATTTATAAGTCATAGGTCGACGTTTCGGCTTGCGTAGAAGCCTTCATCAAGACAAGTGAAAAACTGTCAAATAAAAGAAAAAACAACCAATATTGTAAACACGAAAAATACTAATGATACATGCACCCATCACCTAAAATATACAGAATGAAAAACAATAAAAACAAGGCGAACCCACGAATCAAAGCAAGGAAATTCAACAATAATATACCCTCCCAGGCCTCAGTCCACAACGAACATACAGCTAATACATCCCAATTGACATAGCAACATGTCGTAGCCACGGTCAAACAGCAAACCACTGTGTTATAATGTCTAGTCCGGCTCAAACAGAGGTAGCCAGCCAGGCCCCGCTCATCTATATGATGCTTCCTAGTATAGGACTAAAATGGCCAATAAACAGCTGCAGGGATAACTAGGCTGCAAGGTGTACTACCACCCCGCCTCATAGCCATGGCCCATATGCGCCCAGTCTGTCAATCTAAACAAACTCATAGTACAACGTGAGTAAAACACAGAGTCAAACATCCCTCTTCTTGGACGCACGCAGTATGCACAAACCTGTGCTTTATAATCAAGTTGATACATCTTGCGTTGCAACAATGAGCTACATATACCACAGTTAGGCAGTGTATAAGTACGTCTCTCTATACCACAATAGCCAAATATTATTACATGTCTCCTACCACACACTCACTATGGTTATATAATAATTACCACCGGGGCCTCACTAAAGTGCTTTAAACACATGTCATCTGTGCCAGATATTCTATAATTAACAGGGTTGACAGATAAACACACAGGCCAATAGGCCTTAATAGCCCTATATGATGTGTCTATGTGCTAAGGACACACAATCACTGTAGTGCACCAAAATTGAAACTTTCTGGTATCACGAGTAAAAAACCTCATAAGCGATATGATAAATAAAAAGACAGAAATGGTATGTCCCAAAACAACAGCCCATACTCTGGCATAAGTCTAGCCCAAACAACCACTACTAATTATACTACCACCATGTTGGTTGAACCCCCATCAGTTGTACTGGAGTCCCACCAGCCTGCAATATACATTACCAATACCTTTAATCGGCATACAGAGCTGGTGCTGTTGAATGGTTTGTGCATACTGCGTGCGTCCAAAAAAGGGATGTTTGACTACGTGTTTTACTCACGTTGTACTATGAGTTTGTTTAGATTGACAGACTGGGCGCATATGGGCCATGGCTATGAGGCGGGGTGGTAGTACACCTTGCAGCCTAGTGATCCCTGCAGCTGTTTATTGGCCATTTTAGTCCTATACTAGGAAGCATCATATAGATGAGTAGGGCCTGGCTGGCTACCTCTGTTTGAGCCGGACTAGACATTATAACACAGTGGTTTGCTGTTTGACCGTGGCTACGACATGTTGCTATGTCCATTGGGATGTATTAGCTGTATGCCGTATGGTATAGATTGTTACATTGGAGCCCACTGGGGCAATTAAGTATAGCCAATGACTGGCATGGTATGCCAGTGGCTTGTGCATCTGGGTACTCCAGGGGAGCCTACCCCATATATGTCTCTCTTAATTGATATCTTGCAACTATAGGGTTTTTATCAGTACGGCACTTGTCTTTCCTTTATCTATCTAGAGGCCCACACCACACCAGTACATGTTCATTGTGGACTGAGCCCTGGGAGAGTATATTATTGTTGAATTTCCTTGCTTTGATTCGTGGGGTTGCCTTGTTTTTATTGTTTTTCATTCTGTATATTATAGGTGATGGGTGCATGTATTATTAGTATTTTTCGTGTTTACAATATTGGTTGTTTTTTCTTTTATTTGACAGTTTTTCACTTGTCTTGATGAAGGCTTCTACGCAAGCCAAAACGTCGACCTATGACTTATAAATGTTGTTATCAAAAACAATAAATTAACTGGAATTGCTAACATGCAAATTACACAAATCCTGAGAGTGCCCTCCTTTTTCAAGTTCATATATATATATATATATATACATATATATATAATGTCATGGATAGGATTGCACAATCATACTTTAAATAATGCCACGGTGCACTGCTAATATCATAACTATACTCTCCAAAAAGCAGGCAGCTCACTGGTCTTTGCAATAAAACTCGAATTTATTATATCAGATTAAAAAACAAACGTTTCGGCACTGCATTGTGCCTTTGTCAATGTTATACAACAACAAGTACAAGGACAGAGTGCACCCAAGCACCCAGGATCAGTTAATATATATATAAAAAGCATATACATGTATATTAACAGTTTAAACAAAGTACCCGTAGACCACAATGTAAAGGAATGTTTCACCCCACACCTGTTTATTTTAACCCCTTATAACTGCCCTGTGCAGTTAATTTTTAATTAAATAAATATGCTACTATTTTCATTTTTATTGAAGAACACTACACTTAATTTAGGGAGCAATTGGGGCATATTTTTAAAATTAACCAGAGATCTGATCTCTGGTTAATTTTCAAAGCGCTAATTGCTACCTCAAGCTCACGGTAGCAATAACCAGCCACTTGTAATGGCTAGTTATTTATCGCACGTCCCTAAAAACAGGCAAATATGCCCACTTACGGGCGCTCAATAAATAAGGAAATTATTTGTCTTCAAAATATTTGTTTCTATGTTAATGTGTAAATATTTATTTATAAACAAGTAAAAAGTAACCAAACCGCATGCAAAGAATAAGTGGATGTAACTTCATATGAAAAAAGCATTTTGTTTTATTTAACTATCCTAATATTTTTAGCTTTCTAAAATCTTGAGCGTTCCCATTCAAAGCAGAATTCCGATATTTCCAATTAACCTTTTATTTGATATTTTATGTTTCCTGTCATAAAGTCGTAAAACAAATTAATTGTTCCTGTGATGTTTGTTACTGCGTACAGATGGTCTTTGCAATTTTATTGTGATGCCTTAAAAAGATATCCTAAGGTTGAGACAGCAAACAACCCTTCTTTATATTAAGAAACAAAATAAAAAATAAATAAAAAATTGGAATAGTGAGCTACAGGGATGCAATTAAACACTTGTACCCTATTCTTAAAACAAGAAGAAACAACTTGTATGCATATAAAGACAGATGCTGATTTACAAAAATAGATTTTCTCATAGATATTAAAACAAAAGTTGCATGTCTTCAGTTAGATATTAGGTTTATTTTAAAGTCCACATACAACAGTACCCAAATGTACTTGTTACATGTAACTTATTTTTAATGCTGGTTTCCTAGTGGTCAACTTTATCTAACTAATCAGTAGGATTTATTATTTTATGATGCCTTTATTTGTATGCAAGAACTTAATTTGATAATTTATGTATACATATACATATGTTCCATTTCACAAGTAAAACAATTAATGGGAATATCGATCAAGTGATTTAAAGAGATGTTTTATTACAAAAAATAAATTATCTGATTCATATTATTTGTGCATTACTGTCTCTAACTGACAAGGCATTTCCCACTGCAAATGAGTTTAACACAAAGTGCTCGATTCTAAAAACTTGCCTGGGTCAGATGTAGTGCTCAGGGGGTTTATCTCCACGCGTCTGGTTTTCCACTCGTATTATAAGTTAAAAGCAAACGTGATCGCTTGAGCGCAATTGAAGTTATCTTGCGTCGGGTTAGTGCATCCTCAGAGCTCTGGTTAACTGTTTTGCAAAACAAAAAAGTGTCACAAAACACATAAAAAAAGTACAGTTACACTCATAATAACACCATTTAATAAAAAATATTGGGGGTAAAATGCACAAAAAAGTTATAAAGTCTCAGAGATATGAGATCTCAGGTGTGGCTTTAAAATAGAGATACCTACATACACATGCCTAAATATGTTTATGTATGTATTTATATATGTTTATATGTGTGTACATATGTATTTATGTATTTATATGTGTATATATGTATATGTATGTATTTATATCTGTTTATATGTGTGTACATATGTATTTATATGTGTATATATATAGGTATGTATTTATATATGTTTATATGTGTGTACATATGTATTTATATATTTATATGTGGAGCCCTTTGCAGTTAAGTAGATAAAAACTTATAAAATCAAATGTATGCAATATTCATATTTAATAAAGTGTAATACTGTGTATGTACTGTAAATATTTCACATTCTAATGTTCTGCACATAGCCGAAAATGTTCTAAGTATTTGTAAATATATATTCCTATATATCTGTATATATCTATACCTATATATCTGGGGCGCGATCCGATAAAGATCGTAGTTTGCAGCGCAAGCGAGGGAACCCCCGCCGCCCGCAGTTTCAGCTCGCAACTCGAGCTATCCTATATACGGCGCCGTCAGAGGCTAAAGTGCCGTAAGTCTGACAAACCAGCGATGTCCAGAAATCTGCATAAGTACAAATTTCTGGAGTCGCCAGTGACTTACGGCACTTTAGAAACTGCAGGCACCTACAAAACCTGACTAAATTATTAAATCTCCTGTACTGTCTAACACGCCTCCATAACATAGCCCAACACGTCTAACCCTCTATCCGCTATCCCCCCTCACTATCCTAACAATAAAAAATGTATTAACCCCTAAACCCCCGCTCCCGGACCCCGCCGCCACCTAATAAAGTTATTAACCCCTAAACCGCCGCTCCCGGACCCCGCCACCAGCTATATTAAATCTATAACCCCCTAATGTGAGCCCCTACCCCGCCGCCATCTACCTTACCTACCCCCTAAAGTGAGCTCCTACCCCGCCGCCATCTATTTTAAAAATATTAAACCCTAATTTAATCCCCCTACACCGCCGCTGCCTATATTAAACACATTAACCCCTAATCTAATCCCCCTACACCGCTGCCGCCTATATTAAACACATTAACCCCTAATCTAATCCCCCTATACCACCGCCACCTATTTTAAATTAATTAACCCCTAATCTAATCCCCCTATACTGCCGCCACCTATTTTAAATTAATGAACCCCTAATCTAATCCCCCTATACCGCCGCCTATATTAAATTAATTAACCCCTAAAATACTAAACTATCCCTACCACTAAAGTCTAACCCTACAAATAGCCCTGAAAAGGGCTTTTTGCGTGACATTACCCCAAAGTAAACAGCTCTATTGCCAGCCCTTAAAAGGGCTTTTGGCGGGGCATTGTCACAAAGTAAACAGCTCTTTTGCATCTAAGCTAAATCCCTCTACACCGCCGCCACCTATAATAAATGTATTACCCCCTAATCTAATCCCCCTACACCGCCGCCACCTATATTAAACTGATTAACCCCTAATCTAATCCCCCTACACCGCCGCCACCTATATTAACTATATTAACCCTAATTATATTAGGGTTAATATAGTTAATATAGTTAGTATATTATATATATTAACTATATTAACCCTAATTATATTAGGGTTAATATAGTTAATATCGTTATTATATTATATATATATTAAGTATAATAACCCTATCTAACTCTAACATCCCTAACTAAATTCTTATTAAAATAAATCTAAATTAATATTTATATTATTAATTAAACTATTCCTATTTAAATCTAAATACTTACCTATAAAATAAACCCTAAGATAGCTACAATGTAATTAATAATTACATTGTAGCTATTTTAGGGTTTATATTTATTTTACAGGTAACTTGGTATTTATTTTAACTAGGTACAATAGCTATTAAATAGTTAATAACTATTTAATAGCTACCTAGTTAAAATAATTACCAATGTACCTGTAAAATAAATCCTAACCTAAGTTACAAATACATACATTACAACCCACCACCCACATACCCCTATTCTAAACCCACCCAAACCCCCCTTAAAAAAACCTTACACTACCCCCCTGAAGATCTCCCTACCTTGTCTTCACCCAGCTGGGTCGAACTCTTCATCCGATCCGGGAGATGTCCAATCAAGCGGCAGTGAAGTCTTCTTCCATCCGGGCGATGTCTTCAATCAAGCGGCAGAGAGTCTTCTTCCATCGGCGATGTCTTCAAGCAAAGCCAATCAGATTTTTCTACCTTAATTCCGATTGGCTGATAGAATCCTATCAGCCAATCGGAATTCGACGGACGCCATCTTGGATGACGTCATTTAAAGAAACCTCATTCGCTGTGCCGGATGGATGCTCCGCGGCGGAGGAGCAAAGAAAGAAGATTGAAGATGCCGCTTTGCTTGAAGACATCGCCGATGGAAGAAGACTCTCTGCCGCTTGCTTGAAGACATCGCCGGATGGAAGAAGACATCGCCCGGATGGAAGAAGACTTCACTGCTGCTTGATTGAAGACATCGCCCGGATGGAAAAAGACTTCACTGCCGCTTGATTGGACATCGCCCGGATCGGATGAAGAGTTCGACCCGGCTGGGTGAAGACAAGGTAGGGAGATCTTCAGGGGGGTAGTGTAAGGTTTTTTTAAGGGGGGTTTGGGTGGGTTTAGAATTGGGGTATGTGGGTGGTGGGTTGTAATGTTGGGGGGTGGTATTGTGTTTTTTCTTTACAGGCAAAAGAGCTGTTTTATTTGGGGCATGCCCCGCAAAAGGCCCTTTTAAGGGCTGGTAAGGCAAAAGAGCTGTTAACTTTTTAAATTTAGAATAGGGTAGGGAATTTTTTTTATTTTGGGGGGCTTTATTATTTTATTAGGGGGCTTAGAATAGGTGTAATTAGCTTAAAAATCTTGTAATTATTTTTTTATTTTTTGTAATTTAGTGTTTGTTTTTTTGGTAATTTAGTTTAGTTTATTTAATTGTATTTTAGTTTAGATATTTGTAGTTTATTTAATTTATTGATAGTGTAGGTGTATTTGTAACTTAGGTTAGGATTTATTTTACAGGTACATTGGTAATTATTTTAACTAGGTAGCTATTAAATAGTTATTAACTATTTAATAGCTATTGTACCTAGTTAAAATAAATACCAAGTTACCTGTAAAATAAATATAAACCCTAAAATAGCTACAATGTAATTATTAATTACATTGTAGCTATCTTAGGGTTTGTTTTATAGGTAAGTATTTAGATTTAAATAGGAATAGTTTAATTAATAATATTAATATTAATTGGATTTATTTTAATAAGAATTTAGTTAGGGATGTTCGAGTTAGATAGGGTTATTATACTTAATATATATATAATATAATAACAATATTAACTATATTAACCCTAATATAATTAGGGTTAATATAGTTAATATATATAATATACTAACTATATTAACTATATTAACCCTAATATAATTAGGGTTAATATAGTTAATATAGGTGGCGGTGGTGTAGGGGGATTAGATTAGGGGTTAATATAGGTGGCGACGGTGTAGGGGGATTAGATTAGGGGGTAATACATTTATTATAGGTGGCGGCAGTGTAGGGGGATTTAGCTTAGATGCAAAAGAGCTGTTTACTTTGTGACAATGCCCCGCCAAAAGCCCTTTTAAGGGCTGGTAAAAGAGTGGTTTTCTTTGGGGCATGCCCCGCAAAAAGCCCTTTTAAGGGCTGGCAATAGAGCTGTTTACTTTGGGGTAATGCCACGCAAAAAACCCTTTTCAGGGCTATTTGTAGGGTTAGACTTAGGTTTAGTGGTAGGGATAGTTTAGTATTTTAGGGGTTAATTAATTTAATATAGGTGGCAGCGGTGTAGGGGGATTATATTAGGGGTTAATGAATTTAAAATAGGTGGCGGCGGTGTAGGGGGATTAGATTAGGGGTTAATCTAGTTAATATAGCTGGCGGCGGTGTAGGGGGATTAGATTAGGGGTTAAGGTGTTTAATATAGGCGGCGGAGGTGTAGGGGGATTAAATTAGGGGTTAATATTTTTAAAATAGATGGCGGCGGAGTAGGAGCTCACATTAGGGGGTTAGAGATTTAATATAGCTGGCTGCGGGGTCCGGGAACGGCGGTTTAGGGGTTAATAACTTTATTAGGTGGCGGCGGGGTCCGGGAGCGGCGGTTTAGGGGTTAATAACTTTATTAGGGATTGTGGCGGGGGATCGCGGTTGACAGGTAGATAGACATTGCGCATGCGTTAGGTGTTAGTTTTTTTTTTTTTTTTTAAATATATTTTTTTATTGAGGCATTAAGTATATGCAGAACAACAAAAAATATGTCCAGGCATGGAGCATAAGCAATAGAAAACACTTATACATTTTACATATGAGAAATGAGCAAGTGGTGCGCAAATGTGGCATCCGTTATTACAATATCTAACCTATTGTAGTGCAATATTGATATAGGAGAAGGAGACAGTGTCATGAAATATAGCTGGGTCATCAACAAAAGGAGAACAATTGGCATAGATTATAGTACCATCTTGGTAGCCGTGGGAGTAAAATGTAACCCATTATGTATGAATCATATGCAACTGGATCAAATAGGAATGGAGCCTCAATTTTTAAATACAGATAAATAGTGGTCCCTACCTTGCTATAAAAGGTAATCTATTAGCTGTGAGTGACGGGAGGTAGGGAGTTGGCTTTTGTCAGGCCTCCCGTAGGCCTGAGTGTACGGGGGAAGGAGTTCAGCGGGCACAAGCTGCTCATAATGGGGGGGGGGGGAGAGGAGGGGGGCGGAGCCAGTTAGGATGCTAGGAGGGCATAGACTACAGGGCTAATCAACCTCGTAAAGTAAAAGATTCCAAAATAAGAAAAACCTGAGGGGTCAAATGTAATGTATATGATCAGAGTATTAGAGAGGATAGTGGTGGTTGCTCACTAAGACTACTTAGGCTAAACTGTATATAATCTTGGGGTACGAATAAATGGAAGTGAAAATTGAATATTCGTTTTCCTCCAGGGAAACTATTAAAATATGAAAACTAATTACAAGGGGTTAATATTTAACGCTATTATATAGTGAGGGGTCATAGTTGAGTATGAGGCAGCTGAGTCTAAGTCCAACACTTAATGCAAGTAAATTTGCTTCCTATAAAATGAATAAAAATGGCTCTCAACAATATTATGTGGAGGGGGGGACATTGGAATGTTTGGGGCATAGGGGACCTCTGGGTGAGCCCCTCTCCTAGGGAAGTGCCACCTTTAGGCGATGCAGGAAAAAGGGGTAGGGGTATGACCCGCAGGCAGACAGTGCCGGCGGGAAAGGGAGGAGAGGAGCTCAACTGGAACAGATAATATGTACTAGTATTAAATTCAGCGTAGATAGTACCATTCGCTAGGAGCAAAAGTATGTACCTAATGACTGGATCTAGTGTATGGGTTAATTGATTTAGGAACCAGCAGATAGTAGGAGTTGGGTTCTAAGGGTTATTAGTTAGGGCTCTTATATAGTGAGGGGTTATACTTAAGTAGAGAGCAACTAAGTCCTGGTCTAACCCATAGCATAATGAAGGTCAGACCAGGTAGCCAAGAAATAATAAAGCCTCTACATAAGTTTGACACACTATTGTGTAAGGTCTTCATAGTATCTAGTAGCTTTGTTGGTAATAGCTTATACACAAACTGAAGCGGCAAATGGCTGAGTTATTATATCAGTGATTAAAAGGGTTAGACACTGTGTCTAAAAACATAGTGAGGTATAGCTCAAGGTTGTCAAAGACATAATATAACAACATGACATCTAGCGTTGGAGCATTGGAAAAGATTGTCTAGATGCATTCTCTATGTGCTATTATAGATGAAGGCAAACATATATTGACATTAAAACCTATCATAGCTAGGCGAGCTCTATGGAGGTAAGATTATAATATTCAAACAAAGTAAGAACAAACATAAGATAATGTGATGCGAAACCCATGGAACACTGCAGAGATATAGCATATAAATGGAGAAACATAACATAATCTGTGCAGATAAAATAGTATTAATACAGTTTACGCTGCAGACCGCATTATACTTATTAAAACAAATTTCTAAGTACTATGATAAAGGAGAGTATAGTGTAAAGGAAACATTAACAGCAGCCAGTGTTATAGGTAAATATGTCCTATAGAAGGGAGAACTATGTACCAGTATACATACCACTGCAAGGTATACTATAAAATATAAATATTAAGTTTCAGAAATTGGGAGTATTAAGTATACCTAACATCAAGGACATGGGACTATACAGCTGCGATTCGTGCATGGACTATAATTCCCTAGAGGCTTTAACCCATGAAGCAGATCTGCAATTAGACTAAACCTCACTGCTTAAAATATTACATACAGGCTGCTAGGTAATATCCGAATGCGCAGGGCAGAGATTTCAACCAGCTCATAGTTAATATCAACAGCTGTAGGTTATATGCACAAACATAAGATCGCCTATAAATGGATAAAACACTAAGTGTTATTAATTCCTCTGGAATCTGTCTAGATATGAGCTTTATAAAATGAGAACAATAAACATTACGGGTATTAGAGCCCCTACCTTCCAGCTACACACTAGAGCTTCTACATAGTAAACAAACATAGTGGTATGCAAACGTCTCCACTAAACTGGGTAAAAAAGAATATAGACATAGAAATAACCATAGGGGAAAAACTGTAGTCTTTATGAGCTGTATAGTCTGATTACTGGGGGCTTGCTAGCTCCTCTGTCCAGACCTTCTATTGCTTCAGCCCACTCCATCCGTGTTTCTGAGTCTCATGACAGGTTGAGCAGTATGACTGCGTTGCGGTGCGGTTGCAGCTAAGGAGATGGCGGGACCTTTTGTCTCACTAACCGGGTCATGGCCCGATCTATAGAGTTCAGGAGCGTCGCTTGACATACCCTCAGGGGAGGGCTGGAAACCTGCACCTGACCTGTATACCATAGGAATCCGTATGGGCTTCGGATACATCTGGGAGCTCTCACTAAAACTGCCGGCACTCAAAGACAGGCCCCCTCTCCGGTTATGTGGTAGGGCTGCGTGCACTCTCTCAGGTTGGGTCTGAACATTAGGCCAATGTCACGGTATCCAGGTGAGTTACCATACGGGGCTGGCGTCGGCATAGGCAGGGTAACATTGAGTGCGGTGAGGGCTTCTCTTTGCTTTGACGCATCTGCGTTTATGTCTGTTGGAGCACGAGACCCGCCATGTTTAATAGGATCAGTGTCCGCTGCTTGACATACCAGCGGTGGCATAAAGGCAGAGATTAAAAGCTTTAAGTCCTCCTTCATATTCCTACAGTGTCTCTTTATGAGCTGTTGGGTGCGTTGCTCCCATGAGTCTAAGATCTCCATAATAGCAATGTTAGGCAGCTCCTGGGGAGACGGCATGGTATAGCGCTGAGCGATAATTCAGTCTAATATTTGCAAATTAGCTCTTTAGAGTCCTCAGGAGCCTAATAAACGACATTCATTGTCAGGGAAAGCAAAGCAAAAAGATTTAGGTCCCTTATGGATGAGTAAAATCATGTAATTATATCTAAAAGACAGGAGCTTCATAAGAACACGTCTGTCTGCCTCTGAAGCTGGCTCCGTCCCCCCAGGTGTTAGGTTTTATTTAGCAGCTAGTTTAAGGAGTTACGGGGCTCCAATAGATAGCGTAAGGCTTACTACGGCTGCATTTTGTGGCGAGGTGAAAATGGAGTAAGATTTCTCCATTTTCGCCACGTAAGTCCTTACGCTGTATATTTAATACCAAACTGCGCTGGTTTGGTATACCTGCCTATGGCCCAAAAAACTACGGGCGACGGCAGAAATATACGGGCGTAACTTCTAGGTTACGCCGTATATAGGATACCAAACCAGTGCAAATTTCAGCGTCGCCGGCTTTTGCGGGCGACGCTGCATATCGGATCGGCCCCTGGAATGTGAAGTATTCATATTTTCATGTTGAGTTAGCACACTTGAGAATATGCAATTTGGTTTGCACGCGAGTAAGGTGTCCACTTTTTTTGCTCCATTAACTTCTATGGGGGGATAGGTTATGGCGCTCACAATATCCTAAGTTTGGTTTTTACGCACGTCTGGTTATAGGGCTAGCGAAAACAGGTTACTTTCAACTCATAATACAAGTGCAATGCAATGCGCACAAAAAGCTTACTTCTAGCGCAGTTAACCCTCATGCAAGAGCGTTACCCCTTCACTTGTAATCTACCACTTAAGGTAGTGCATAGTAAAAAGTTAGGCTTGTATCTTGAATAACTTATTTTCTTTTTGACATATAGAAAACTCTTATAACAAATTGTTACATTTGTTAGTTGTTAATCCAAAAAAACAAACAAACAAAAAAAACTTGGCTCCTTCCATAAGTATTTATACCCCGATTGAGCTTTGTCTGATAAAGCCTGTTATTAGAAATTCTCGCCATGTTACATTAAGAAAATAAATTACTCAGTCAAGCTGCTGGTAAGGACTTTGTTGCATTCAACAAAGCAACAGGAACACACTTTTAAAATAACTGGGTTCCCTCTCTCCCATACCAACTGGGAGACTGATTTCTGTTGATGCCTTTGGTTTTATAGCTTTTCTATAGCCAATACTGCAGTATTGACATTTTCAGTACAGGTAACACTTTTAACAGGCAAAAGTAGCTAGGTCAAATGACAAAATAACAGTAAAGGAACCATTTGTAAATGGCCTCTTTGGTAGTTTATTTTTCTCAAAACACTGTTGAGAAAAGGTTTTATAAGTTTCATTGTTAATTCTACATAACTTCAGTGCCTGCTTGCAGTAACAATATCCAATAATGGGTCACCTATTTTTAGCAGAATTAATACATTATACCTGCACACTTTATATGGTTATTGATCTGTGTATTAAATACAAATGAATATCTATCTATCTAACTTTCTATCATCTATCTATCATCTATATCTCTCTATCTATCTATCTATCTATCTGTCTATTGTCTGCCTGTCTGTATATCTGTCATGTTATTTTAAAATTAAAGAATAAAAAAAGATTGTCAGGTGTCCAAATAACACAGATTACGAGTGGAGCACTATCAGTTAAGCGAGACCAATAAGGGGTTTATCGCAGGTGTTTGCGCATGTCGAGTTTACCACTCGTATTACAATTTAAAAGTGAATTCAATCACTTGAGCGCAATTGCAATTCACGCTAAAATGATTACCGCGTCCTCAGAGCTCAGGTTAACTGTTTTGCAAAATAAAAAAAGTGTCACAAAATACATAAAAAAATTAATTACAAAGTAGTTACACTCATAATAAAACATATAATAAAAATTATTCAATAAAAATATTGCACACAAAAGTTATAAGGGCTCAGAGACATGTGGTCTCAGGTGTTAGAAAAAAAAAGTCAGGCAAAGGGATTTAACATTGAAACACATACATAAACATGATTAAAAAAGGATATGTTTTTATATATATATATATATATATATATATATATATATATATATATATATATATATATATATATATATATATATATATATATATAGCCAAAAAAACAAAAAGTGATATCCAGGCTGCAAAATTTAAAACAAAGTCTTTATTAAATTCCACTTGGGATAAAAAATGAGACAGGGGGATCCAGCATATCAGTGTAACCAAAAAAGCTCCGCTAACATGTTTCGGTGAAAACCGTAATCATAGCTAATTGGAGACTGGTGTGCTGGCTTTTTAAAAGACAGAAGCAACACTTATTGGACAATGTTAAAACCAATAGAATGGTTACACTTGTAAATATAGACAATGAATGAAATGAAAAACAAACACTCCCTGACATCTCAGTTAACTTACTCACATGCCACACCAAAAAAAGTAATCAATTAGGTGAAGGCTGTGAGCGTAAAACAATAGAAAGGGGAAGCAATGAAAGTGGGAACATATGTTAAATATTAAATGTTAGATACTACACCTAAAACGTATAGCAATGTTGCAGATGAGTGAACAAATATTGGGGACAGAGAGTGCTCACAGTGATGGAATTAAAGTTTAAACACACACCTAACTCCAGGAACATCCCAGCATATAAAGAAGTATATATGAATGTATAAATGTATAAACAAAAATATGTAAACAAAAATATGTATACAAAAACATATATATATATAGTAAAAATATGTATACATATATACAAACTTATTTGGTATGTGACAAGTGGGAGGTATATCAAAATAGGGACTGCTGTAGTGCCTAAATGCCCTAATCACAAACATTGTATATATTTTCCACATTATACTTAGCATTCAATTCCCTACCATGTTGAAGTAACATGATTTATCAATACATAGGGGTAACAGTGACCCGTATGTATAAGGGGTTAATTTAGTTGATAGTGCAACTATAATAGCAAAAAAATAATAATATACTAAGGGAAATAACAAGGAATGGTATCCATAAATAGAATGGGAAATATAATGTATGAATATATAAAATTGTAAAAATCTAAAAATACGCTAGGAGTAGGTGTGGATAGCAATGTGCCTGCCCCATCCTCAATAAACAAAGGGTAATTCTGCATAAACAGTCTGTTCACTGATGGATACTGACCTACCAGGCAAGTACAGACAACAAACTGAATAATTGGAATGTATACATGTGTACATAATTATAGGTAAATGTAAAATTAAATTTTAATGTTAAATTCTTAAAAAAATTTTTTTATAAATTTTTGTTTTAGGAGTATTGATTTTCAGGTTCCAAGCAGTAAAATTATATCCTTAAAAATTCCAAATATCAAATTTGAGATATAAGATGTTGAATAATAATCCTAAATATGGAGCAAAAGTGTAAGGAAAAGGAAAGAGAGAGTGTGTGTGGTATATGCGGTACATGCTCGGCAAGCGTGAGATGTAAATTTGACTGTAATTGTTATTTCCAATAATTAATCAAATCGTATTCGGAGTTTAGACCCTCTGGTAATCTAGTACGCAATTTAAAGATCCAAAACATCTCGCGCTTGCCGAGCAGCTGATTCCTGTCACCTCCTCTAGGTGGTGCCTTGACATGTTCAATAGCCTGCCATCTAAGTGGGGTGCTGGCTTCACCCAGTTTAATTGTAGAGAGATGGTTTCTAATTCTAGTGTTCACGTCAGTAGTGGTGAGCCCTACATACTGAAGATTACACTCCAAGCAGTATAGTAGATAGATAACATAGGAGGATGTACAGTTAAGGCAGGAAGATATCTTGAAGATCTCTCCAGTGACCTCTGATCGGAAATCATCAGATACAATGATGAATTCACACGGCCTGCATCTTGATCTGCCGCACCTGTATATCCCCCTATGTTGCAACCATGAGCTTTGTCTGTCTGGTTTCTTTGTCAAAACCTCTGAGGGGGCCAGAATATTTCCCAGGGTCCTGTTCTTCCTATAAGAGCAACGCAAGCCTCCCTCCACACAGCTTACAAGGCTGTCATCTGCAGATAGCAAACTAAAATGTTTCTTGACAATCCTACAGATGTCCCTGTAGTCAGTACTGAAGTCCGTCACAAAAGTGACCTTGTGTTGTGCGTTGGTATTCTCTTTTACATTCCGAGATTGGATTCGTTCAAAAGAGAATGACTGTCCAGGAGGTCTACCTGTCTCTGTGCTCTGTCTATTATATGTCCAGAATAGCCTCTTTCTCTGAGTCTGTTCTGCATATCTATACTTTGTGCTCTGCAAGTATCGCTATTGCTGCAGTTCCGTTTAACTCTGATGAGCTGTCCCTTGGCTACTGCCATAGGGACATGTACGGGATGACAGCTTTTTGCGTGTACCAGAGTGTTTTTAGATATAGGCTTCCTGTACATGTTGCTCATGATTTTTCCATCATCCCCTGCAGTCAAAGTAAGATCCAGGTAATTAATGGTCTTAAAGTTCATCTCAAATGTGAAACTCAGACCAACATCATTGGAATTTAAGAGACCAACAAATTCAAAAAGAGAGGCCTCAGATCCCTGCCATATGAAGAGCAAATCGTCAATATATCGCCTATAAAAGGCGATATGATCTCTATATTCATTGTTATCTCCATAGATGTGGGACAGCTCCCACCAACCCATAAAGATGTTGGCGTATGAGGGCGCATATTTGGCCCCCATAGCTGTCCCACATCTCTGGAGATAGTATTGCTCCCCAAAATGGAAATAGTTGTGAGTCAAGGCGAAACTTGTTGCCCTAACCACATATTTAACCAAATCAGTGTTCAGATCCGAAAAATTCTCCAAAATAAAAGATAGAGCCTTGAGACCTTCCTCATGTGGGATGGTAGAGTACAGTGACACCACGTCTATTGTTAACCACATGTGTCTGTCAACATCCCAACAAAAGGTATCCATAAGATTTAATAAATCCTTGGTATCTTTCAGGTAGCTCTGTAGGGAGGTGACTAGAGGAAACAGTATGCTGTCTAGCCACTGGGACAGGTGTTCCAAGAGGGAACCTATCCCACTGACTATAGGTCTTCCCTGTACTCCAATTAAGGATTTGTGCACCTTTGGAAGATGGTGGAAGATGGGCACTACCGGGTGTTCCACCAACAGATAGTCATGAGTTTCTTGGTCAAAGAACCCATCCTCCAAACCATCATCCAAAAGGCACTTAAGTTCTTTCTGAAAGCACCAAGTGGGATCCCTGTCTAGTCTCTGATAGTTTACGTCGTTATGGAGTTGCCTATGGGCCTCTTTGACATATTCAGATTTATCAAGAACTACAACCGATCCGCCTTTATCGGCGGATCGAATGACCAAACTGTCATTTTGTTGTAGTTCTGACATTGCCTGTCTCTCTTTAAAGGACAAATTGGGCCTACTATTGTTGGTTTCAGTTTTAGTAGAGGCCAGGGAAGTGAGGTCTCTCAATCCTTTTAAAGAAAAACTCTAAGACAGGACCACGACACTGTAAAGGGTAAAAATCAGATGGTTTCTTAAAACCACTGTGACATTTGATAGTCCCCGCTACAGTCTCATTGGTCCCCTGTCTTTTAAGTTCATGCAGAGACAACATATCACAAGACTCTGAGAAAGATAATTGTACAGCATCAAGAGTGGATTCATGTGACTGTGTCAAAAATTCACTAGTATCTGTAGTGTTATCAGCACTGTGAAAGAATTTCTTTAAGGTTAAATTTTTTAAGGTTACATTTTAGTTTGCTATCTGCAGATGATAGCCTTGTAAGCTGTGTGGAGGGAGGCTTGCGTTGCTCTTATAGGAAGAACAGGACCCTGGGAAATATTCTGGACCCCTCAGAGGTTTTGACAAAGAAACCAGACAGACAAAGCTCATGGTTGCAACATAGGGGGATGTACAGGTGCGGCAGACCAATATGCAGGCCGTGTGAATTCATCATTGTATCTGATGATTTCAGATCAGAGGTCACTGGAGAGATCTTCAAGATATCTTCCTGCCTTAACTGTACATCCTCCTATGTTATCTATCTACTATACTGCTTGGAGTGTCATCTTCAGTATGTAGGGCTCACCACTACTGACGTGAACACTAGAATTAGAAACCATCTCTCTACAATTAAACTGGGTGAAGCCAGCACCCCACTGGTTAAACATTTCCGAAATTTTCACAACAAGAGTAACTCCACACTTAGATGGCAGGCTATTGAACATGTCAAGGCACCACCTAGAGGAGGTGACAGGAATCAGCTGCTCGGCAAGCGCGAGATGTTTTGGATCTTTAAATTGCGTACTAGAGTACCAGAGGGTCTAAACTCTGAATACGATTTGATTAATTATTGGAAATAACAATTACAGTCAAATTTACATCTCACGCTTGCCGAGCATGTACCGCATATACCACACACACTCTCTCTTTCCTTTTCCTTACACTTTTGCTCCATATTTAGGATTATTATTCAACATCTTATATCTCAAATTTGATATTTGGAATTTTTAAGGATATAATTTTACTGCTTGGAACCTGAAAATCAATAATCCTAAAACAAAATTTATAAAAAATTTTTTTTTCAAGAATTTAACATTAAAATTTAATTTTACATTTACCTATAATTATGTACACATGTATACATTCCAATTATTGAGTTTGTTGTCTGTACTTGCCTGGTAGGTCAGTATCCATCAGTGAACAGACTGTTTATGCAGAATTACCCTTTGTTTATTGAGGATGGGGCAGGCACATTGCTATCCACACCTACTCCTAGCGTATTTTTAGATTTTTACAATTTTATATATTCATACATTATATTTCCCATTCTATTTATGGATACCATTCCTTGTTATTTCCCTTAGTATATTATTTTTTTTTTTTTGCTATTATAGTTGCACTATCAACTAAATTAACCCCTTATACATACGGGTCACTGTTACCCCTTTCTATTGATAAATCATGTTACTTCAACATGGTAGGGAATTGAATGCTAAGTATAATGTGGAAAATATATACAATGTTTGTGATTAGGGCATTTAGGCACTACAGCAGTCCCTATTTTGATATACCTCCCACTTGTCACATACCAAATAAGTTTGTATATATGTATACATATTTTTACTATATATATATATGTTTTTGTATACATATTTTTGTTTACATATTTTTGTTTATACATTTATACATTCATATATACTTCTGTATATGCTGGGATGTTCCTGGAGTTAGGTGTGTGTTTAAACTTTAATTCCATCACTGTGAGCACTCTCTGTCCCCAATATTTGTTCACTCATCTGCAACATTGCTATACGTTTTAGGTGTAGTATTTAACATTTAATATTTAACATATGTTCCCACTTTCATTGCTTCCCCTTTCTATTGTTTTACGCTCACAGCCTTCACCTAATTGATTACCTTTTTTGGTGTGGCATGTGAGTAAGTTAACTGAGATGTCAGGGAGTGTTTGTTTTTCATTTCATTCATTGTCTATATTTACAAGTGTAACCATTCTATTGGTTTTAACATTGTCCAATAAGTGTTGCTTCTGTCTTTTAAAAAGCAAGCACCCCAGTCTCCAATTAGCTATGATTACGGTTTTCACCGAAACATGTTAGCGGAGCTTTTTTGGTTACACTGATATGCTGGATCCCCCTGTCTCATTTTTTATCCCAAGTGGAATTTAATAAAGACTTTGTTTTAAATTTTGCAGCCTGGATATCACTTTTTGTTTTTTGGCTATACATTTCCAGCACTCCGGGCTGCTTCAGGAGCGTGCCTCTATTCCATTCCCCCTTCACCTCTCTACACTGTGCATCCCCTCCTACGTTGATTTCTGCAAGCCTCCTGGTAGGCAAACGGATTCCATTGGCTGTGACACCCGATGCTCATCACATGACCGGAACCGGCTGGATTGTGGCATCAGGGCTGCTCTAGACGCCGTGGATAACGAAGCACACGACAGGATCTCCCAACACAAGTTGAAAGTTCATGACTACAAGCAAGAGCGGTGAGTTCCACAGCTATAAGCTGTTCGGGGATTACCATAGATATCCCGTTACACTGCTGCATCGCATGCATGAGGGTGATACATCCGCAGTTGTCTTAGATGTAACTCACAATTTTGCTCTGACGAACGTTATCTCTGTACAAATTGCTTGAGGGTTTTTTGCACATTTTGTGACTGGACATTCTGGCTTTTTACAGCGAACTGTTTATGAAGCTTTTACAGGGGTTGAATGGAATAGATATCCACATGGTGGCTTAACATATACATATCCCTTGAAGTCCTTTTACCTTACTTTCATTGTTTGTTTTATATATATATATATATATATATATATATATATATATATGTGTGTGTGTGTGTGTGTACATATCTATATATGTATGTATATGTGTATATATGTATTTACAGACATATATACACATATAAACACATAAATACAAGTGCATTGGAGCCCTTTGCAGTTAAGTAGATAAAAACATGTAAAAGCATGTTTATGCAATATTCATTTTTAATAAAGTGTTATACTGTCTATTTACAGTAAATATTTCACAGTCCAATATTCTATTATATATATATATAGTCTATATCCAATAAAGGACTGCACTCACTGGATTTAGTTTCAGAAACCTTCAAATCTTTATTGTGGTAACGTTTCGGGGTTCGCAGACCCCTTCCTCAGACCAGACAACGGTGCAAGTGAACAAAGTGTGCAATATATAGCACTAGCCCCACCCATCACAAACATCAAAATTGCGCCAAAAATCCATCACCATGGTAACACACAAACAAGGCCCCATGACCATACCACCAGAAAACACAATCAAAATACAAAATAAAACAAACTGCATATGCAAGTATTTTGCATAACCTCATAGTTGAACACTAATATGTACAATCATCAGTAGTAGTAGATATTCAGTAGTTACAATAGAATCACTGTAATTAGTTACTGATCCAGTTTAAGTAGCTTAAAGTATATTTAGACAAGCAATGATGGAAAACACACTAATCAAATAATCAAATAATCAAAGTAAACATCATGCAAGAAGAGGAATCTATCTATCAGTTGCACTGTTTAAAAACATATCCACCTCCCTGTATCCAGTTACAGGACTCAATCTTAAGGAAATATACACATAAGCCATATCATATAAACATTGCAACATAGATTAGGCATTTAAACTTCTAGCATTTGAACTAGATGAAAAATAAACAAATAATAAAAGTCAATCAGATATATATAGATATATATGAGGTCTGTTACTGCTAATTCAATGTCCCCCATATTTATCCCAAGGCTTGCTATGACCAATCCTATGTAAAAGTATGTGAGCTATAAGTACTAATCTGACATTCTGGCAGATACAAATATACAAAAATACAAAATTGTCAAGCCCCCTGGGCGCGCAGAGCAATGTGTTGTGTCCCATGCGAGTTGAATATAACAAAAAGGCCCGTAGTTCCCAGTGTCAGGGTTCTATGCAGGATGTCTTAGCCGGTGTATTATACCCTAGTGTTGGGAGCTAAGATAGATGTAAACATGGGTGCGTGTATTTACCTATGTAGCAAGTCTGTGTACCGAGTCTGTAGTGCATCAGTGAAACAGGCGCGGCTCAACCCGGTATAGCGTGAGTGAGCTTGGAGCACGACCGCATGGCTAATTAGCATAGCCTGTCAGTCAGTCAATGGGCGTAGCTAGGTCACGGAGTGACAGCGGAGCCTGTGATTAGAGTTATGCCGGGCTGCTACTATACCTATCTCAACTGAGCTTCTTTGTGAGCCCCAAGAAAATCAAAGCTAGTATATCAGGCTTATATTAAATGGTCACATAGGTCTTAAATATGGTCTATTGTGAATAAGTATGTATAATCATATGTGTGCCTAAACATCAGAGCATTTGGTGGGAGCTATCAAAAACCGCTGTGTGCGTGATAATGGGAGGCAGGCAGATTCAGGATAAGACGAACCTAGAGCAACACGGATTTACTGCTTAAAACGTGAATCATTAGAAATTAAAAGATAAAAAATATAAAAAATTAAAAATAACCAAATTAATATTAAACCGTTAGTGAATAAATTAAATTAAATCAATAGCCAGCCTGCATCACAGGCCAAGTAGAGAAAAAAGGGGGGTAGTTGGGTACTGCCATCATGGGTCTTACATGCTCATAAGAGCCACTAGGGTGTAATTTATATGAATGTTAGATCATGCACCACAGATATTATTACGTGGTAATTCTATTTAGAATAGGCACCATAGTAACAGTTTGACGAATGGTATACCATAGTTCAATGGTCTAATACCCCTACAGGTCCTCCCAAATGTAACATGTATAAAACATACTTGTGCCCGAGAAGGTCACTCGTACAGTAGGATCTCAATACAGATATCATTGACCCCCTGTATACATATGGCAATCAAGTTGAGTTAGAGAGACACAATCAAAAGAGGGCACGCTACAGGTAGACATTTCAGTTGAGCCAAAATTTGCAGAGAATAGCAAAAGACAGAAAATATCAAAAAATCAAAAAATATATATCAAGGCAATATCAAGATGCTAAATGCACAGCGCCTACGGGTCACCATATCAAAAATGTATAGTACAAGTGCACCCTAACCAGCATATATAATACACTAAGTGCTGTCAATACGAATACATTGTTGTGCACAAGGACATATACAACTGTGGTGAGTCAAGGCATCAGAGGAAACAGTGCCAATCATTCGACATGTTTAATCCTCTGGGGTAGATGGTATCTAGTCTATGGATCCATCTAGCCTCCATCTGCAAGAGTGTCCTGCCCCGGTCACCCCCACGCCTGAGGGGGGGGACGTGGTCAATTAAAATGAAGCGTAAATCTGTTACCTTGTGGCCTGCTTGCAAGAAATGTCTTGCCACCGGTTGATCCGAGGTCCCTTTGTCGATAGCAGTTCTTATCGCCGAGCGATGGTTTGCCATTCTTAAGCGTGCGTTGTCTGTTGTTTTGCCAACATAAAAACGTCCACAGCAACAGCTCAGTAGGTATACGACATGGCTTGTCGTACAGGTGATGAAGTGCTTTATAGTGAATTTCTGGGTAGTATGGGGGTGTCTGAATACTTTGCATGGGATCATACCGCTGCAAGTTGTGCAGCCCTTGCATCTGTAACAACCCATTTTGTTAGTTCTAAGCCATTTCTTGGTGTAACTATGTTGAGGATCTGTTTGCATAAGTATGTCCCTTAGACTTCTACCCCGTCTATAGCCCATGATTGGTGGATCCATATGCCCAAAGGGTAGTGTCCGGTCTGTGCCCAGAATCTCCCACCTGTTACGAATTGAATCTGCCAATGGTTTCTTTCCTCTGTCAAAGGTGGTTGTAAAGACCATCCTTGGGGTCTCTTTCCTAGTGATTGCTGGAGTGTCTTGTGCCATGTTTGTTTCAATTTCCTCTCTCACCTTCTTAATCAGGTTATCCTTATATCCCCTTTGTTGGAATTTCTCAGCCATCTGGTCCAGTTGGAGATCTCTATTTGTGGTCTCCGTGTTGTTTCGTACAACCCGTATCAGCTGTGATTTAATTATTGCCTTCCGGGTATGTGGGGGGTGATTGCTTGTGGCTTCTAGCAATGAGTTTCGGTCAGTAGGTTTAGAGAAAAGGGTTGTGAAAAGTCTATCATGTTTCTTATAAATCCGTAAATCAAGGAAATCTATCTTCTCTGGATCATATTTCAACTCAAATTTGATTGGGTTTGGTAGTGCATTGAGTTCGGTTACCCATTCAGTGAGGAGTCCCACTGGTCCATGCCACACAAAGAAGACATCATCAATGTACCTTCTATAGTGTCTTATCATTCCATGATTGAACACATCCATGACGTCTCTTTCAAATTGCTGCATGTAAAGGTTTGCATACGACGGTGCCATATTAGATCCCATGGCTGTCCCTGTCAGTTGTTGGTAGAAAGTATCTTCAAAGCGAAAATAGTTCAATTTTAGACATTTCTCAAGAAGATTTAGGATAAAGGTTGTGGGTGGTCCTATGTATGGGTACTGGTCCAATGCTGCTGCAATTGCATTTATACCCCCGGCATGAGGGATCACCGTGTACAAACTTCTCACATCCATAGTTACCAGGATATCATCCTGGGTGATACCCTCCACAGTGTTAAGTATCTTAATAAGTTCACCTGAGTCTTTGATGTAGGAGTCCATGGATCTAACGATAGGTTGTAGAACTACATCAACATATTGAGCCAATGGTTGTAGCAGAGAGCCCCTTGCGGAGACTATCGGTCTTCCAGGTGGGTTTATTTGGTCCTTGTGTATTTTTGGCAGGGTATAAAGTATCGGATGGATGGGATGTATAGTGCAGAGGAAGTCAAATTCATCCTGATCAATCCACTTAAGTTGTAATGCTTCTGTCAGTGTTGTATCAATCTCCATTTTGAATTCTTCAGTGGGGTTCCAGGTGAGTTTTTTGTATGTCACTCCATCATTGAGTTGCCTCAGTATTTCTGTCCGGTACTGCGTATAATTCATAATGACAATGGCCCCACCCTTGTCAGCCGGGCGTATGACAATATCAGGGTCAGAGGAGAGTGTCTTTATTGCCAATCTCTCTGTCTTGGTTAAGTTTGGACGATGAAATTCATTGTTACATTGTCCAGAATCCTTGGAAATTAGCCTAGTAAAAGTTTTGATACTAGTTCCACAGGTGTTAGGTTCAAATTTACTTTTGGCTCTAAATCTCTTGCGCTCTGTGTCCGCATTTAGATCTTTGAAATGTTCTTTAAGTTTTAGATTCCTCTGGAATTTTTGTATATCAAGGTACGTATCAAAGTCATTGTGTTTAAATGTGGGGATGAAGGTAAGGCCTTTGTTGAGAAGGCTATTTTCATCAGCCGTCAATGTCCTGTCACTGATGTTAATGACAATATCCAGTTTCTCTACCTGGGTGGTAGGGGTGGTCTTCTTGCCACAGTAGTTCCCCCTCCTCGGGTGCGGCCTCGGCCTCGGCCTCTTGTGTTGGCTGATCTGGTTGTGACCCCAAAAAAATGTGAGTTAGAAGTAGATGGTACCTGATCTGTATTTCCTTGTTCCACATAGTTAGCCTCATTATCTGATCCTGAGCTGCTGTCAACTGTGTTTAAGAATCTGGACCGGTATTGTCGCTGTCGTCTTGGTCTTGGTGTGTTTCTCTGTTGATTGCTACCATGTAGCCAATAGTAGACTTTTTTCTCCTTATAGTCATTGTCCACAGTGGTGATCTTCTGATTCTTAAAGGCCATGAGTTCTTTCTTGTACTCATTTACTTGTTTGCCGATCTTTTCCATCCATGCATTGTCAGGATCATCCATGAGTACTTGCAATTTCTGGTTGTTAAATATAGTTAGTTCTTCTCTGACTGTAGCCAAAATGTTTGTACATTCCTCAATGACAAGTAGAATCAGGTCCATTGAACACTTGTTAAGAATCTGACACCAGCGTAGGCAAAAGTTTTTATTATTCCTGCCTATAGTTGGCTGGTTCCTGATCCTGAATCCCCTTGGTATCTTATTACTCTTGTAGTATTTAGAGAGGTATACAGTGTGGAGTTCCAGGTCTGTCTCTCTCTTCCTCAGTCTCATTAGATTATTGAACACCGTTAAAGTAGTTTCAGTCTGTTCATTTTCAATCAGTTCTGAATCCACCAATATTCTTAGCGCATCCTCATTGGTAAATGCAAATGTTTTGGTGGTGAATTCCTCCTCTTGTGGATCCAAGTCACCCAAGGCCTCAGCCATTGTAGTAGTGGTGTGTGCTTCAGTTATTGCTTGTACTTTACTTCACTCTATGAGGTAGCAGTGCAGAAATAAACACCAGTGTGTCCCAAAGTAAGGCCTCACCTAGGCCACAGTTTTGTAGTAGTATCAAAAAAGGAACCACCAGAGTGGAACCCACAGATGGAGTGAGGTTGTAGCAGATTAGTGGTAGTTGGGTGCTAGACACGTAGTATTACTCATATCCTCCGTGTGTGTCTGCACTCCCAATGCTGTGTAGTCATCAACCAGGGTGCAAAGTCAAACAAGTATACAGTCTATATCCAATAAAGGACTGCACTCACTGGATTTAGTTTCAGAAACCTTCAAATCTTTATTGTGGTAACGTTTCGGGGTTCGCAGACCCCTTCCTCAGACCAGACAACAGTGCAAGTGAACAAAGTGTGCAATATATAGCACTAGCCCCACCCATCACAAACATCAAAATTGCGCCAAAAATCCATCACCATGGTAACACACAAACAAGGCCCCATGACCATACCACCAGAAAACACAATCAAAATACAAAATAAAACAAACTGCATATGCAAGTATTTTGCATAACCTCATAGTTGAACACTAATATGTACAATCATCAGTAGTAGTAGATATTCAGTAGTTACAATAGAATCACTGTAATTAGTTACTGATCCAGTTTAAGTAGCTTAAAGTATATTTAGACAAGCAATGATGGAAAACACACTAATCAAATAATCAAATAATCAAAGTAAACATCATGCAAGAAGAGGAATCTATTTATCAGTTGCACTGTTTAAAAACATATCCACCTCCCTGTATCCAGTTACAGGACTCAATCTTAAGGAAATATACACATAAGCCATATCATATAAACATTGCAACATAGATTAGGCCTTTAAGAATCAGAAGATCACCACTGTGGACAATGACTATAAGGAGAAAAAAGTCTACTATTGGCTACATGGTAGCAATCAACAGAGAAACACACCAAGACCAAGACGACAGCGACAATACCGGTCCAGATTCTTAAACACAGTTGACAGCAGCTCAGGATCAGATAATGAGGCTAACTATGTGGAACAAGGAAATACAGATCAGGTACCATCTACTTCTAACTCACATTTTTTAGGGGTCACAACCAGATCAGCCAACACAAGAGGCCGAGGCCGAGGCCGCACCCGAGGAGGGGGAACTACTGTGGCAAGAAGACCACCCCTACCACCCAGGTAGAGAAACTGGATATTGTCATTAACATCAGTGACAGGACATTGACGGCTGATGAAAATAGCCTTCTCAACAAAGGCCTTACCTTCATCCCCACATTTAAACACAATGACTTTGATACGTACCTTGATATACAAAAATTCCAGAGGAATCTAAAACTTAAAGAACATTTCAAAGATCTAAATGCGGACACAGAGCGCAAGAGATTTAGAGCCAAAAGTAAATTTGAACCTAACACCTGTGGAACTAGTATCAAAACTTTTACTAGGCTAATTTCCAAGGATTCTGGACAATGTAACAATGAATTTCATCGTCCAAACTTAACCAAGACAGAGAGATTGGCAATAAAGACACTCTCCTCTGACCCTGATATTGTCATACGCCCGGCTGACAAGGGTGGGGCCATTGTCATTATGAATTATACGCAGTACCGGACAGAAATACTGAGGCAACTCAATGATGGAGTGACATACAAAAAACTCACCTGGAACCCCACTGAAGAATTCAAAATGGAGATTGATACAACACTGACAGAAGCATTACAACTTAAGTGGATTGATCAGGATGAATTTGACTTCCTCTGCACTATACATCCCATCCATCCGATACTTTATACCCTGCCAAAAATACACAAGGACCAAATAAACCCACCTGGAAGACCGATAGTCTCCGCAAGGGGCTCTCTGCTACAACCATTGGCTCAATATGTTGATGTAGTTCTACAACCTATCGTTAGATCCATGGACTCCTACATCAAAGACTCAGGTGAACTTATTAAGATACTTAACACTGTGGAGGGTATCACCCAGGATGATATCCTGGTAACTATGGATGTGAGAAGTTTGTACACGGTGATCCCTCATGCCGGGGGTATAAATGCAATTGCAGCAGCATTGGACCAGTACCCATACATAGGACCACCCACAACCTTTATCCTAAATCTTCTTGAGAAATGTCTAAAATTGAACTATTTTCGCTTTGAAGATACTTTCTACCAACAACTGACAGGGACAGCCATGGGATCTAATATGGCACCGTCGTATGCAAACCTTTACATGCAGCAATTTGAAAGAGACGTCATGGATGTGTTCAATCATGGAATGATAAGACACTATAGAAGGTACATTGATGATGTCTTCTTTGTGTGGCATGGACCAGTGGGACTCCTCACTGAATGGGTAACCGAACTCAATGCACTACCAAACCCAATCAAATTTGAGTTGAAATATGATCCAGAGAAGATAGATTTCCTTGATTTACGGATTTATAAGAAACATGATAGACTTTTCACAACCCTTTTCTCTAAACCTACTGACCGAAACTCATTGCTAGAAGCCACAAGCAATCACCCCCCACATACCCGGAAGGCAATAATTAAATCACAGCTGATACGGGTTGTACGAAACAACACGGAGACCACAAATAGAGATCTCCAACTGGACCAGATGGCTGAGAAATTCCAACAAAGGGGATATAAGGATAACCTGATTAAGAAGGTGAGAGAGGAAATTGAAACAAACATGGCACAAGACACTCCAGCAATCACTAGGAAAGAGACCCCAAGGATGGTCTTTACAACCACCTTTGACAGAGGAAAGAAACCATTGGCAGATTCAATTCGTAACAGGTGGGAGATTCTGGGCACAGACCGGACACTACCCTTTGGGCATATGGATCCACCAATCATGGGCTATAGACGGGGTAGAAGTCTAAGGGACATACTTATGCAAACAGATCCTCAACATAGTTACACCAAGAAATGGCTTAGAACTAACAAAATGGGTTGTTACAGATGCAAGGGCTGCACAACTTGCAGCGGTATGATCCCATGCAAAGTATTCAGACACCCCCATACTACCCAGAAATTCACTATAAAGCACTTCATCACCTGTACGACAAGCCATGTCGTATACCTACTGAGCTGTTGCTGTGGACGTTTTTATGTTGGCAAAACAACAGACAACGCACGCTTAAGAATGGCAAACCATCGCTCGGCGATAAGAACTGCTATCGACAAAGGGACCTCGGATCAACCGGTGGCAAGACATTTCTTGCAAGCAGGCCACAAGGTAACAGATTTACGCTTCATTTTAATTGACCACGTCCCCCCCCTCAGGCGTGGGGGTGACCGGGGCAGGACACTCTTGCAGATGGAGGCTAGATGGATCCATAGACTAGATACCATCTACCCCAGAGGATTAAACATGTCGAATGATTGGCACTGTTTCCTCTGATGCCTTGACTCACCACAGTTGTATATGTCCTTGTGCACAACAATGTATTCGTATTGACAGCACTTAGTGTATTATATATGCTGGTTAGGGTGCACTTGTACTATACATTTTTGATATGGTGACCCGTAGGCGCTGTGCATTTAGCATCTTGATATTGCCTTGATATATATTTTTTGATTTTTTGATATTTTCTGTCTTTTGCTATTCTCTGCAAATTTTGGCTCAACTGAAATGTCTACCTGTAGCGTGCCCTCTTTTGATTGTGTCTCTCTAACTCAACTTGATTGCCATATGTATACAGGGGGTCAATGATATCTGTATTGAGATCCTACTGTACGAGTGACCTTCTCGGGCACAAGTATGTTTTATACATGTTACATTTGGGAGGACCTGTAGGGGTATTAGACCATTGAACTATGGTATACCATTCGTCAAACTGTTACTATGGTGCCTATTCTAAATAGAATTACCACGTAATAATATCTGTGGTGCATGATCTAACATTCATATAAATTACACCCTAGTGGCTCTTATGAGCATGTAAGACCCATGATGGCAGTACCCAACTACCCCCCTTTTTTCTCTACTTGGCCTGTGATGCAGGCTGGCTATTGATTTAATTTAATTTATTCACTAACGGTTTAATATTAATTTGGTTATTTTTAATTTTTTATATTTTTTATCTTTTAATTTCTAATGATTCACGTTTTAAGCAGTAAATCCGTGTTGCTCTAGGTTCGTCTTATCCTGAATCTGCCTGCCTCCCATTATCACGCACACAGCGGTTTTTGATAGCTCCCACCAAATGCTCTGATGTTTAGGCACACATATGATTATACATACTTATTCACAATAGACCATATTTAAGACCTATGTGACCATTTAATATAAGCCTGATATACTAGCTTTGATTTTCTTGGGGCTCACAAAGAAGCTCAGTTGAGATAGGTATAGTAGCAGCCCGGCATAACTCTAATCACAGGCTCCGCTGTCACTCCGTGACCTAGCTACGCCCATTGACTGACTGACAGGCTATGCTAATTAGCCATGCGGTCGTGCTCCAAGCTCACTCACGCTATACCGGGTTGAGCCGCGCCTGTTTCACTGATGCACTACAGACTCGGTACACAGACTTGCTACATAGGTAAATACACGCACCCATGTTTACATCTATCTTAGCTCCCAACACTAGGGTATAATACACCGGCTAAGACATCCTGCATAGAACCCTGACACTGGGAACTACGGGCCTTTTTGTTATATTCAACTCGCATGGGACACAACACATTGCTCTGCGCGCCCAGGGGGCTTGACAATTTTGTATTTTTGTATATTTGTATCTGCCAGAATGTCAGATTAGTACTTATAGCTCACATACTTTTACATAGGATTGGTCATAGCAAGCCTTGGGATAAATATGGGGGACATTGAATTAGCAGTAACAGACCTCATATATATCTATATATATCTGATTGACTTTTATTATTTGTTTATTTTTCATCTAGTTCAAATGCTAGAAGTTTAAATGCCTAATCTATGTTGCAATGTTTATATGATATGGCTTATGTGTATATTTCCTTAAGATTGAGTCCTGTAACTGGATACAGGGAGGTGGATATGTTTTTAAACAGTGCAACTGATAGATAGATTCCTCTTCTTGCATGATGTTTACTTTGATTATTTGATTATTTGATTAGTGTGTTTTCCATCATTGCTTGTCTAAATATACTTTAAGCTACTTAAACTGGATCAGTAACTAATTACAGTGATTCTATTGTAACTACTGAATATCTACTACTACTGATGATTGTACATATTAGTGTTCAACTATGAGGTTATGCAAAATACTTGCATATGCAGTTTGTTTTATTTTGTATTTTGATTGTGTTTTCTGGTGGTATGGTCATGGGGCCTTGTTTGTGTGTTACCATGGTGATGGATTTTTGGCGCAATTTTGATGTTTGTGATGGGTGGGGCTAGTGCTATATATTGCACACTTTGTTCACTTGCACTGTTGTCTGGTCTGAGGAAGGGGTCTGCGAACCCCGAAACGTTACCACAATAAAGATTTGAAGGTTTCTGAAACTAAATCCAGTGAGTGCAGTCCTTTATTGGATATAGACTGTATACTTGTTTGACTTTGCACCCTGGTTGATGACTACACAGCATTGGGAGTGCAGACACACACGAAGGATATATATATATATATATATATATATATATATATACTCATCGGCCACTTTATTAGGTACACCTGTTCAATTGCTTGGTAACAGAAATTGCTAATCGGCCAATCATATGGCAGCAACTCAATGCATATAGGCATCTAGACGTGATGAAGACGACTTGCTGAAGTTCAAACCGAGCATCAGAATGGTGAAGAAAGGGGATTTAAGTGACTTTGAACAAGGCATGGTTGTTGGCTGGTCTGAGTATTTCAAAAACTGCTAATCTACTGGGATTCTCATGCACAGCCATCCCTGGGTTTACAGAGAATGGTCCAAAAAGAGAAAATATCCAGTGAATGGCAGTTGTGTGGAGGACAATGCCTTGTTAATGTCAGATGTCAGAGGAGAATGGGCAGAATGGTTTGAAATGATAGAAAGGCATTGGTAACTCAAATAACCACTTGTTACAACCAAGGTATGCAGAAAACCATCTCTGAATGCATAGCACGTTAAACCTTGAAGCAGATGGGCTTCAGCAGCAGAAGACCACACCAGGTGCCACTCCTGTCAGCTAAGAACAGGAAACTGAGGCTACAATTCACACAGGCTCACCAAAATTGGACAAACATTGCCTGGTCTGATGAGTCTCGATTTCAGCTGCGACATACAGATGGTAGGGTCAGAATTTGGCATAAACAACATGAAAGCATGGATTCATCCTGCCTTGTATAAATGGTTCAGGCTGGTGGTGGTGGTGTAATGGTGTGGGGGATATTTTCTTGGCACACTTTGGGCCCCTTAGTACCAATTGAGCATCGTTTAAATGCCACGGCCTACCTGAGTATTGTTGCTGACCATGTCCATCCCGTTATGACTACAGTGTACCCATCTTCTGATGGCTACTTCCAGCAAGATAATGCACCATGTCACAAAGCTCAAATCATCTCAAACTTGTTTCTTGAAGATGACAATGAGTTCACTGTACTCCAGTGGCATCCACAGTCACCAGATCTCCATCCAATAGAGCACCTTTGGGATGTGGTGGAACGGGAGATTCGCATCATAGATGTGCAGCCAACAAATATGCAGCAACTGCATGATGCTATCATGTCAATATGGACCAAAATCTCTGAGGAATGTTTCCAACACCTTGTTGAATCTATGCCATGTAGTATTAAGGCAGTTCTGAAGGCAAAAGGGGGTCCAACCCGGTACTAGCAAGGCGTACCTAATAAAGTGGCCAGTGAGTGTATGTATATATATATATATATATATAAAGCAGGCAAAGGGAAGGCACTCACCGTAATAATATCAATACTTTATTCTCAAGTTAACGGTTTCAGGGTTGATATTATTACGGTGAGTGCCTTCCCTTTGCCTGATTTATATGTATTTCATTTGCAGTGCACCCCGGATGATGAACTGCTGATAATGTGAGTGCTGGTACCCCTTTGCATTTTTATATATATATATATATATATATATATATATATATATATATATATATATATATATATATATAGGTATAGATATATATTGTATCAAAATTCCATCAGATATATAAAGAAATATGCATTTATGAATAAATAGAACATATTCTTCTATGTAAAGAACATTGGAATATGAAATATTCATATTTTCATCTTAGGTTAGTGCACATGAGAATATGCAATCAGGTTTGAGCGCAAGTAGGTTTTTTTATTTACGCACACGCAATATTCTAAGTTCAGCTTTTTGTGCTCGTCCGGTAGGCAGATGATTTTAAACAGTTTACTTTTAACTCATAATATGAGCGCAACCCGACGAACCCAAAAAGCTTACTTCTAACGCAGTTAACGCGCGAGTGGGAGCCTTAAAATAGCTCTCTACTTCTAATCTGGCCCTTATTATTTTAATTTTTTTAAATATTAATAGTAATGTAAAATATTTTTAGTGAAAGATCCTAAACTTGAAGGTTATTCCCAGCTCTTTTTGTGCATCCTTTTAAGAACAAACACATGTGCAGTAAAAGTCATTTACACAGAGAGCAGATTAGCACACATAACTTGTCTATGATGGTCTTGCAGTTTATTTATAAAAAGTAACATATATAAAGGAGTTTTAAAGTGTTCAGATAGCTCAGGATGTAGAATAGTAAGTATAATTAAAAATGAACGGTTCTAATGTGCAAAGGGATTACTAAAGAGCAGCAATGCAGCACTAGCAGCTAACTGAACACATCCAATGAGCCAATAACAGGAGGCATTTGTGTGTAGACACCTGTCACCAGCTAGCTCCCAGTAGTCCATTCAATTGCTATTGATGAGTATATGTACTAGCAAATGCATCTGATTTACAAATCTAACTGCATGCACAAGCTGGGCTATCCACAGTGGTACACACTGAGTCATGTTATACTAGGATGACCATATTGCTGCTTTCAAAAGGGACACATATGAAAAATACTTATGTCAGGGTTCTGATACAAAACATGGCTTTAAACAGCCCTGACATATGTATTTTTCATATGTGTCCCTTTTTAAAGCACCATTATGTTCACCCTATGTTATACGGCTATGTGTGCTGTGCTGCTGTGGATAGCCCACTTTGTGGGACTTTTTGATCATCAAGGCCATTGTTTTAATAATTATCTAGTTAACCTATAATCATAAAATGTAAAAAAAAAAAAATTCTCCATTTTGTATGTTTTGTTGGATTGTTGAATAATTGCATGTGGGAAACAGCTGTGACTGAAGTAATTAGTTCAGTGATGTAATGAAATGTCAGGTTTTTTTTCTTTTATAAAGAATGATTTATTTCCTGATGCATAGAATATACATTGAAACCTAATGTTCTTAATCCTTTGTTCATTACATTGACTTAACATTTGACAGTTTTTTTTCCACTTGTGTTAGCCACTTTTTGGTCTCTCTGTGTAAAAGAAATAACGTATTCCTTTCTTATTTTACCTATAGCCAATGTGTTGATTAAACATTATAGGCTAGAGACCACGTAGTAACATTTTCAACCGTGTGAATATATTATGTTGGTTTTATTTGTATTTATTTGCTTATATATAATCATATCCCAATAGCCAACATAGGCCTTGATCACAAGTGGGTGCAAAATCAATAGTGCATGTTGGCCCCTCTATATCACGACTAGTATTACAAGTCAATGGTAAAAAAGATTTACCAGAGCTTCTTAATGTGGCTTACATTTTATTTTAGTGTGACCTACACTTTCAATGGATAGCACAGGGGTCCCTATCATTGCTCAAATTATAAGTGGTGAGTTATGTGTTGTGCTCTAGCGCAACACATAATAGTGCTGGGAAATGTAGCACTCTTGGAAACCAGAAGTGTTTTAAAGGGATATTCAGGTCAAAAATTAAATGCCCATAGACGAATTACATCTTTGAATAGAAACATATTTCCTATATACATGTATTGGCAAAGTTGCTTGAAGTAAAAATCATCACTGTTTTATTGTTAAAATGTTCTCTGTGTGTGCATGTGAAGCATAGCTAGATATTCTCCGTGCACCAGCATTTTAAATAATGCAGCTGCTCAGAATGCCAGTGGGGTTTGTATTATGTCAGCAATTACCAAATTGAGTCATTACCTGATGATGCAAACACCTTAGGCTATGTGAGCAAGTGCTGTGTTTAAAATGCTGGTGCATGGTGCATACTTAAATACACCTTTAAAACAGCAACTTTTATTAGAAGCATTTTTGCTAATGCATGTATATTACAAAAATGCTTCTAGTCAAAACTGAAATGCCGGTTAGCGATAGGGATGGGCAAATGTTTTGCAACATTTGAAAATCAAAACAAATTTTTACACATTCGTTTGCTCGTTTCAAATTATGCAATATTTGAAATAGAAGCATTCAAATTGATATATTTGGATATATTATGTTTCAATTTACTACATTCTCTACCGCATGAACTATTGAACTTCTGAATAGTATTTGTTAAATCAAATGTTACATTCGAAATTTTCGAATGTGGATATTCTATTTCATTATGCACATTTGAAAATGAAAGTAACATTCGATTACAGAATTTTAATGGATTTTCATTCTTATCAACATTCAGTTGTCCAAAATGAATGTTCAAAGGCTCTGATAGATTTAGATACCTTCAGGCAAAGGTTTAATGGTTTATTTGCTATTGCATAACTGCTCAAATAAACTTTAAATATTTTAAGAATAGACAACCCAAGGTATTGATCTAGATCTATTTTGCTATATTTCATTCAAACAGCTGCCAGTCAGATACATGCCAAATGCAATAATTTAGCAAAAACATATTTTCACAAACGTTGGGTTTCTCACTGACATTATTTACAGAAAACATGTACAGTGAAAATTCTAATTATTTTAAAATCTTTTTTTAGGGTTCCTTTTGTTCAGAAATAAACCCTATGAAATAAACCCCAGTGGCTGTTAAAACACGTTTTAATAAAAGCTGTCTTTTGTGAAAAATCAAGGCAATACCCACTTCTTTATCTCCAAGAAGGGAGATTCATTTGAGCTGAGCTTGGATAAACTTAGAAATATGTGAGTATGTTTCCAGTGTTGCAGAATTATCTAATTGCATCAACAGAACTTAAAGTGAATGTAAATTTTGATGCTAAAGTGCCCGGTTTTTAAAACTTCGATTAAAAACAGGGGCACTTTAATTCATCAAAATTTTCATTTTACTCCTGCTGTGAAAAAAAACTTACCTTTTAATCTTCACAGCAGCTCCAGCTTCCTCCTCCCGTTTCAAAGCCTCTTCCTGGGTCTAAAATGAGGCATCGGCTTCCTCCAATCACAGCAGTGAATCAGACACTGAATCCCCCGGGGGGGAAGCTGTGATTGGAGGATGACCTATCAATCATTTCTGACATCAGAAATGGCTTGTGAGACCGGAGCAAGCTGGAGCTGCTGTGAAGATTAAAAGGTAAGTTTTTTTCTCACAATAGGAGTGAAATGTAAATTTTGATGAATTAAAGTGCCCCTGTTTTTAATCAAAGTTTTAAAAACCGGGCACTTTAGCATCAAAATTTACATTCCCTTTAACAATTATTTTATTTACTTTCTTAGAGGATACAAGTTTTCAAACAACATTTTTATCCAATTTGGGACTTTTTAAATACTTTTGGAACTTTTAACACATTGTATATATCCTTTGATAGTGCACTATATCACATTTTTTGATCACTTATATTGTTTATTTGTTTATTGTGATTTAACATTAATGGAGATTTTCAGGTAGCTGCAGCATATTAAGGTAACCATTTGAAACAAAGCTCTATAGGGGTATGGATTTTAACGCTTCTTAACACCACAAGGACAAAGAAGAGACCAAAAACATTTAAAGGGACATGACACCCAAGTTTTTCTTTCATGATTTAGAAAGAGCATGCCATTTTAAACAACTTTCTAATTTACTTCTATTATATAATTTGCTTTGTTCTTTTGATATCCTTTGCTGAAAAGCATATCTACATAGGCTCAACAGTTGCTAATTGGTGGCTGCACATAGATGCCTTGTGTGATTGGCTCACCCATGTGCATTGCTATTCCTTCAACAAATGATATCTAAAGAATGAAGCAAATTAGATAATAGAAGTAAATTGGAATGTTGTTTAAAATTGTATTCTCTCCAGAAGTCATGATAGAAAAATGTTGGGTTTAGTGTCCCTTTAAGTAACCCTTAAAACTGCTCTTCCATGCTTATTTGATGGCTGGTCCTGTGTATTCACCAGCGTCAGGTCAGGTAGATTATTGTCCCAGAATATAACAAGCTGGAATCAACGGCTAAGAAGCTTAAAGTGATGATAAACTTCAGACTATAAGAATGCTGCAAAAGTTTTTTTTATTAGTTTGCAAGTAAAACCACATACCTTTTTTTTAAAGTGTATATATATTTTATAACAAAAGATTTATAATCCTAGTTGGTATTGTCTGTTCCTCCCCCCCCCCTTAATTTCTTCTTTTGGCTAGGCTGTGATGTATAAAACAGTCCCACCCACTCTCTACATAGACTTTTTATGGGCTTTAAAGGGGCTGGACATTAAGATTGCCAAATGACGCACATGTTGATTGAATGTTCACTGGATTTGTCTTAAAAAAAAGAGTTCATCCATGTGGGCCGGCATAACATGGTAATAGAAGCATTATTATATGAACTCATTTAACTCTTTCACAGATGGATTAAAACAAAAAAATGGTACACATATACTTTTTTAATGGCAAAGATTACATTTTTGGCATTTCATTATTTAAAGTTTACCATCTCTTTAACTCACCACAAACTCATACTGTGACACTGCAAGTTAAACACAGAAACCAAGAGAAGTTAGAGATAAGAGAACAGTGAGACCAAAATCAGGAGCTGAGCTCTCTCAGGCACTTTAATCAGAACCTACAAAGCAAAAAAACAATTAAGTACTAATAGTAGCTGTTAATAAGTAATTCTAGATATCAATAGAAAAAATACCTTGATAAATGTTTGGTCTTACAATCTAGAAAAAGCTAAACTTGCGTTGGTAACTAGACAACAAAATACTTTGGGCTAGATTACAAGTGGAGCGCTATATATTGCTTTCTTGAAAGTGATAGTAGCGTGCCACGATAATGTGTGCGCTGGTATTACAAGTTCATAGCAATGCGAACGTGACCTCACGTTCGCATCGATGGGAAGCATTGCGCTCATGAGAGCGCGCTTCCAAAGGTTTCTATGTGTATACACATATTAACAGATAAATATATACTGTATGTATAAAAAAATATACATATATATTTACTAATAAAAAACACACAGTTCCCATATACCGCAATGTAAAGGCACGTTTCAGTGCCGTTTTTTTTCTAAACCCCACTCCCATCAACTTTACCCCAAAATACTGCCTAGTGCAGTAAATTTATTAAAAAATAAAGATGCTGCCATCTTTATTTTTTCTCTTGTAAGGTGTATCCAGTCCACGGATTCATCCTTTACTTGTGGGATATTCTCCTTCCCAACAGGAAGTGGCAAAGAGAGCACACAGCAGAGCTGTCCATATAGCTCCCCCTCTAGCTCTACCCCCCAGTCATTCTCTTTGCTGGCTCTAAGCAATCGGAAGTGTAAAGTGAATGTGGTGTTAGAAATGTAGTTTTTATTTTCTACAAGCAAAAGTTTGTTATTTTAAATGGTGCCGGTGTGTACTATTTACTCTCTAGCAGAAAGGAGATGAAGATTTCTGCAGGGAGGAAGATGATTTTAGCATGTTGTAACTAAGATCCACTGCTGTTCCCACAAAGGACTGAGGAGTACAAGAAAACTTCAGTTGGGGGGAACGGTTTGCAGGTTAGGCTGCAAAAAAGGTATGTTCAGTCATTTATTTCTAGACAAGACTGTGATAATGCTAGAAAAGACTGATAATATCCCCATGAGGGAAGGGTAAGCTGTATTCAGAGACTAAGTATGGAATTGCAAGCTTACATAACAGGGCTAGTTTATGCTGGTTGACACTACTTAATGGCAAACGTTTTTTTATTGAAAAATTTCGTTTTTTGAGACACTTTGAAGGTTCCTTTGGGTTTCTTTCAGGGGTTGTTACCCACATGGCTATTATTAAAACACTTAGGAGTGTTTCTTTAGGCCTCACAGCACCGGAGTAAGGTGGGAGGGGCCTAATTTTGTGCCTCAGATGCGCAGTTATTTTTGACTAGAAGTCCAGGCTTTTTCACATGGAGGGTCCTGCTGCAGTTTGAGGGCCTATAAGAAGCTTTTTCCCCACAAATCTGGTTCCTAAGGGCAGGTAGGGCCACAGCAGAGCTGTGGCAAGGTGCTGATGTTGTTTTAACCGGTTTGTTGGCTTTACTGTCGATCCGGTTTGGGCATTAAGGGGTTAATCTTTTTTTTTTTTTTTTTTTAAATTCACTTTTTTATTAAAGGAAACAGAACATGTACAACAATACAAATCTTCCCAGACATACAATGCATATCCTTTTTGTTGTACATCCGCTTATGCATGACAATAGAATATAACATAATATAATAGCATTGGCTTTATGGAGGTAACAGCAATGAGTCCATGCTGTTGTATAGCATGTTTCCGATGACTGTTCTCGATGATGTGTTCCGTTCCTTTAAGTTTTCAAACATTTTAAAACAAATAACTAATTATATAACTAATTACAATTAAACAAAGGTCCATTGACAAATAACAATTGGCAGGTTGGCTCTCTATTGTTGTTGCTCTTTATCCAGACCAAGATTGAGATTGATATTGATGGGGGAAAAGAAAGACGATAGTGGTGGGGAAGCTGAAGAAGGGGAGAAAAAAAAAAAAAAAGGGAGGAGGAAGAATCCCCCTCTCCCACACTGCTCAGAACTGCATCACCTCAAGAGGTTTGTGTGTCTGTGCATTGCATACGATAACTCGCCTATCCTCCCCACTGTTTATTTGTAGCATAGTGTCCAGGTGGGCGAATGGCTTCAGTACCTGCGTTTGTATAAGTGGGTCTAATGTATCTATAAATATTTTCCATTTTCTAAGAAAAGGGCGTAATCTGCGTGCTGTGTCTAGTCTGACATCATATTGCTCTATGAAAAGCTGCTTAAGTAGCCTATGTTTTAACTGCGCCATTGTCGGGGGTAGTTTGGAGACCCATCTTTTGAGGATACATTGTCTAGCCAACAATGTGTATAGTGAAAGGAATCTATGCAGCTGTCTATATGAGTCGTCCCACCTAAGCAGAAAAACTTCTGTCTCTGTGAATGCTATCTCTGTCTGATATGTGATTTTTAGCCAGTATTGACAATGACCCCAGAACCACTTAATCTTTGGGCAAGCGTAAAAATAATGCTGAAGTGACGGAGCTGCCGCCCCGCATTTGATACATTGCTCCGGGGTTAATCTTTTTTATTGCTAGTGGTGCAATCTTACTAATGCTTTAGGTACATACTGTAAAAATTTCGAAAAGTTTGCTGCATTTTTCACTGTTTTGCAAAATTGTGTGCCTTTTTTATCTCTTAAAGGCACAGTAACGTTTTTTCAAAGTGTGTTTTTACTTGATTAAAGTGATTTCTAAGCCTGTTTGTCTTACTACTAGTCTGTTAAACATGTCTGACACCAAGGAAAATCCTTGTTCAATGTGTTTAGAAGCCATGGTGGAACCCCCTCTCAGAATGTGTCCCACTTGTACTGATATGTCTATACATTTTAAAGAACATATTGTTGCACTTAAAAATGTGGCCCAAGATGATTCTCAGGCAGAAGGTAATGAGGTTAGCCCGTTAACCTCTCCCCAAGTTTCACAACCAGTTACGCCCGCTCAAGCGACGCCTAGCACCTCTAGTGCGTCTAACTCTTTTACCTTGCAAGACTTGGCGGCAGTTATGGATAATACCCTCTCAGTGTTTTTATCTAAACTGTCCGTGTTACCTGCAAAGCGTGATAGCTCTGTTTTAAGAACAGATTCTGAGCATTCTGACGCTTTAGTAGCCGTATCCGATATACACTCACAACGCTCTGAAATGGGGGCGAGGGATGTGCTGTCTGAGGGAGAAATTTCCGAATCGGGAAAGGTTGCTCCTCAGACAGACTCAGATACGTTGGCTTTTAAATTTAAACTAGAACACCTCCGCTTATTGCTCAGGGAGGTATTAGTTACTCTGGATGACTGCGACCCTTTGGTGGTTCAAGAGAATTTGTGTAAAATGGACAAGTACCTAGAAGTTCCCGTTTACACTGATGTGTTCCCGGTCCCTAAGAGGATTGCGGATATCATTACTAGGGAGTGGGATAGACCAGGTATTCCGTTTTTTCCCCCTCGTGTTTTTAAGAAAATGTTCCCCATATCTGACCCCATGCAGGACTCGTGGCAGACGGTCCCTAAGGTGGAGGGGGCTGTTTCTTCACTTGCTAAACGCACAACCATACCAATTGAAGACAGTTGTGCTTTTAAAGACCCTATGGATAAAAAATTACAGGGTTTACTTAAGAAAATTTTTGTTCAACAAGGTTTTCTTCTCCAACCTATTGCGTGCATTGTTCCTGTAACTACTGCAGCTGCTTTCTGGTTCGAGGCGCTGGAAGATGCGCTCCAGACGGAGACCTCATATGAGGACATTATGGACAGAATTAAGGCTCTTAAGCTAGCTAATTTGTTTTATCACAAATGCCGCTTTCCAACTAGCTAAGTTAGCGGCAAAGAATTCAGGTTTCGCCATTTTAGCGCGCAGGGCGCTATGGCTAAAGTCCTGGTCGGCCGATGTGTCGTCAAAATCCAAACTCTTGAACATCCCTTTCAAAGGAAAGACCCTCTTCGGGCCTGAATTGAAAGAGATTATTTCAGAAATCACTGGGGGAAAAGGTCATGCTCTCCCTCAGGACAAGTCCTTTAAGACAAAGAACAAACAAAATAATTTTCGTTCCTTTCGGAATTTCAGGAGCGGCCTTGCTTCATCCTCCCCTACTACAAAGCAAGAGGGTAATGCTTCACAACCCAGGTCAGCCTGGAAACCTTACCAGGGCTGGAACAAGGGTAAACAGGCCAAGAAGCCTACAGCTGCTTCCAAGACAGCATGATGGGATAGCCCCAGATCCGGGACCGGATCTAGTAGGGGGCAGACTGTCTCTCTTCGCTCAGGCCTGGGCAAGAGACGTACACGATCCCTGGGCCTTAGAGATTGTATCCCAGGGATATCTTCTAGAATTCAAGGACTCCCCTCCAAGGGGTAGGTTCCACATTTCTCGTTTGTCTACAGACCAGACAAAGAAAGAGGCGTTCTTACGCTGTGTAGAAGACCTACATACAATGGGAGTGATCCACCCAGTTCCAATTGCGGAACAAGGGCTGGGTTTTTACTCAAACCTGTTTGTGGTTCCCAAGAAAGAAGGAACTTTCAGACCAATCCTGGATCTCAAAATTCTAAAAAAATTCCTCAGAGTCCCATCATTCAAGATGGAGACCATTCAGACAATCTTACCAATGATCCAGGAGGGTCAATATATGACTACCGTGGATCTAAAGGATGCATATCTGCACATTCCTATCCACAAAGATCATCACCAGTTTCTCAGGTTCGCCTTTCTGGACAAGCATCAGTTTGTGGCTCTTCCTTTCAGGTTGGCCACTGCTCCCAGAATTTTCACAAAGGCACTAGAGTCCCTCCTGGCGGTACTAAGACTGCGGGGCATAGCAGTGGCGCCTTATCTAGACGACATCTTAATTCAGGCGTCGATTTTCCAAAGAGCCAAGTCTCACACGGAAATTGTAGTGGCCTTTCTGAGGTCTCACGGGTGGAAGGTGAACATCAAAAAGAGTTCTCTCTCCCCCCTCACAAGAGTTCCCTTCCTAGGAACCCTAATAGACTCGGTAGAAATGAAAATATTTCAGACGGAGGTCAGAAAGTTAAAACTCTTAACTACTTGCCGAGCTCTTCATTCCATTCCTCGGCCTTCTGTAGCTCAGTGCATGGAGACAATCGGACCAATGGTAGCGGCAATGGACATAGTCCCTTTTGCACGGATACACCTCAGACCACTGCAATTATGCATGCTCAAACAGTGGAATGGGGATTATGCAGATTTGTCTCCTCAAATACAGTTGGACCAGGGGACCAGAGATTCTCTTCTCTGGTGGTTGTCTCAGGATCACCTGTCTCAGGGAATGTGTTTCCGCAGACCAGAGTGGATCATCGTAACGACCGACGCCAGTCTGTTGGGCTGGGGTGCAGTCTGGGACTCCCTGAAAGCTCAGGGCTTATGGTCTCGGGAAGAAGCTCTTCTCCCGATAAACATTCTGGAACTGAGGGCGATATTCAACGCGCTTCAGGCATGGCCTCAGCTAGCTGCGGCCAAATTCATCAGATTTCAGTCGGACAACATCACGACTGTAGCTTACGTCAATCATCAAGGCGGAACAAGGAGTTCTCTAGCAATGATGGAAGTAACTAAAATAATCAGATGCGCGGAGGATCACTCTTGCCATCTCTCAGCAATTCACATCCCAGGAGTAGACAACTGGGAGGCGGATTTTCTAAGTTATCAGACTTTTCACCTGGGGGAGTGGGAACTCCACTCGGAGGTATTTGCCCAGCTGACTCAGCTATGGGGCACTCCAGAATTGGATCTGATGGCGTCCCATCCGAACACCATCCTCTTTACGGGTCCAGGTCCCGGGATCCCCAGGCGGTGCTGATAGATGCTCTAGCAGCGCCTTGGTCCTTCAATCTGGCCTATGTTTTTCCACCGTTTCCTCTCCTCCCTCGTCTGGTTGCCAGAATCAAGCAGGAGAGTGCTTCGGTGATTCTAATAGTGCCTGCGTGGCCACGCAGGACCTGGTATGCAGACCTAGGGGACATGTCATCTGTGCCACCATGGACACTACCAATGAGGCAGGACCTTCTAATACAAGGTCCTTTCAAACATCCAAATCTAATTTCTCTGCGTCTGACTGCTTGGAGATTGAACGCCTAATTCTATCAAAGCATGGTTTCTCTAAGTCGGTTATTGATACCCTGATTCAGGCTAGAAAGCCTGTCACCAGGAAAATCTACCATAAGATTTGGCGAAAATATCTTTTTTGGTGCGAATCCAAGGGTTACTCATGGAGTAAGGTTAGGATTCCCAGAATTTTGTCCTTTCTCCAAGACGGATTGGAGAAAGGATTATCAGCTAGTTTCTTAAAGGGACAGATATCTGCTTTGTCTATTCTTTTTCACAAACGTCTGGCAGAGGTACCAGACGTTCAAACGTTTAGCCAGGCTTTAGTCAGAATCAAGCCTGTTTATACAGGGAGTGCAGAATTATTAGGCAAGTTGTATTTTTGAGGATTAATTTTATTATTGAACAACAACCATGTTCTCAATGAACCCAAAAAACTCATTAATATCAAAGCTGAATATTTTTGGAAGTAGTTTTTAGTTTGTTTTTAGTTTTAGCTATTTTAGGGGTATATCTGTGTGCGCAGGTGACTATTACGTGCATAATTATTAGGCAACTTAACAAAAAACAAATATATACCCATTTCAATTATTTATTTTTACCAGTGAAACCAATATAACATCTCAACATTCACAAATATACATTTCTGACATTCAAAAACAAAACAAAAACAAATCAGTGACCAATATAGCCACCTTTCTTTGCAAGGACACTCAAAAGCCTGCCATCCATGGATTCTGTCAGTGTTTTGATCTGTTCGCCATAAACATTGCGTGCAGCAGCAACCACAGCCTCCCAGACACTGTTCAGAGAGGTGTACTGTTTTCCCTCCTTGTAAATCTCACATTTGATGATGGACCACAGGTTCTCAATGGGGTTCAGATCAGGTGAACAAGGAGGCCATGTCATTAGATTTTCCTCTTTTATACCCTTTCTTGCCAGCCACGCTGTGGAGTACTTGGACACGTGTGATGGTGCATTGTACTGCATGAAAATCATGTTTTTCATGAAGGATGCAGACTTCTTCCTGTACCACTGCTTGAAGAAGGTGTCTTCCAGAAACTGGCAGTAGGACTGGGAGTTGAGCTTGACTCCATCCTCAACCCGAAAAGGCCCCACAAGCTCATCTTTGATGATACCAGCCCAAACCAGTACTCCACCTCCACCTTGCTGGCGTCTGAGTCGGACTGGAGCTCTCTGCCCTTTACCAATCCAGCCACGGGCCCATCCATCTGGCCCATCAAGACTCACTCTCATTTCATCAGTCCATAAAACCTTAGAAAAATCAGTCTTGAGATATTTCTTGGCCCAGTCTTGACGTTTCAGCTTGTGTGTCTTGTTCAGCCTTTCTTACCTTGGCCATGTCTCTGAGTATTGCACACCTTGTGCTTTTGGGCACTCCAGTGATGTTGCAGCTCTGAAATATGGCCAAACTGGTGGCAAGTGGCATCTTGGCAGCTGCACGCTTGACTTTTCTCAGTTCATGGGCAGTTATTTTGCGCCTTGGTTTTTCCACACGCTTCTTGCGACCCTGTTGACTATTTTGAATGAAACGCTTGATTGTTCGATGATCACGCTTCAGAAGCTTTGCAATTTTAAGAGTGCTGCATCCCTCTGCAAGATATCTCACTATTTTTGACATTTCTGAGCCTGTCAAGTCCTTCTTTTGACCCATTTTGCCAAAGGAAAGGAAGTTGCCTAATAATTATGCACACCTGATATAGGGTGTTGATGTCATTAGACCACACCCCTTCTCATTACAGAGATGCACATCACCTAATATGCTTAATTGGTAGTAGGCTTTCGAGCCTATACAGCTTGGAGTAAGACAACATGCATAAAGAGGATGATGTGGTCAAAATACTCATTTGCCTAATAATTCTGCACTCCCTGTAGATCTGTGGCTCCACCATGGAGTCTGAATTTAGTTCTTTCAATTCTGCAGGGGGTTCCGTTTGAACCTTTACATTCCATAGATATTAAGCTTTTATCTTGGAAAGTTTTGTTTTTGGTAGCTATCTCTTCTGCTCGAAGAGTTTCAGAGTTATCTGCTCTACAGTGTGATTCACCTTACCTGGTGTTCCATGCAGATAAGGTAGTTTTGCGTACCAAAGCCGGTTTTCTTCCTAAGGTTGTGTCTGATAAGAATATTAATCAGGAAATTGTTGTTCCTTCTCTGTGTCCTAATCCTTCGTCGAAGAAGGAACGCCTGTTACACAATCTTGATGTAGTTCGTGCTTTAAAGTTCTATTTACAAGCAACTAAGGATTTCAGACAAACAACTTCTTTGTTTGTTATCTATTCTGGTAAGAGGAGAGGTTAGAAGGCGACCGCTACCTCTCTTTCCTTTTGGCTGAAAAGCATCATCCATTTGGCCTATGAGACTGCTGGCCAGCAGCCTCCTGAAACAATTCGTGCTCATTCTACCAGAGCAGTGGCTTCCACATGGGCTTTTAAAAATGAGTCTTCTGTTGAACAGATTTGTAAGGCAGCGACTTGGTCTTCGCTGCATACTTTTTCCAAATTTTACAAATTCAATACTTTTGCTTCTTCGGAGGCTATTTTTGGGAGAAAGGTTTTACAAGCAGTGGTGCCTTCCGTTTAAGGTACCTGTCTTGTTCCCTCCCTTCATCCGTGTCCTAAAGCTTTGGTATTGGTATCCCACAAGTAAAGGATGAATCCGTGGACTGGATACACCTTACAAGAGAAAACAGAATTTATGCTTACCTGATAAATGTATTTCTCTTGTGGTGTATCCAGTCCATGGCCCGCCCTGTTATTTTAAGACAGGTGGTTTTTATTTTTAAACTACAGTCACCACTGCACCCTATGGTTTCTCCTTTTTCTTCCTAACCTTCGGTCGAATGACTGGGGGGTTGAGCTAGAGGGGGAGCTATATGGACAGCTCTGCTGTGTGCTCTCTTTGCCACTTCCTGTTGGGAAGGAGAATATCCCACAAGTAAAGGATGAATCCGTGGACTGGATACACCACAAGAGAAATAAATTTATCAGGTAAGCATAAATTCTGTTTTTACTTAATAAACTACACTAGACCGTATTTTGGGGGCATTTGCGGCAGATTTATAAAATTAAATAGAATCCGTTAATTTTATAAGCGCTAATTGCTACTGCGAGCTTACGGTAGCAATAACTAGCCTTGTAATGGCTGGTTAATTGTTGCACTCCCACAAAAATGTGCCCATTTGTAAGAGCGCAATAATTTAACATTCCACTTGTAATCTAGCACTTTTTTTAGGACACAAATTTATTTAAGAAGGTAGTAGAATAACAAAATTGTAAAATACTTTTAATGCAGATCTCATGACAACAGACACAACCGTGATAATAGGCTGTAGGACACTGGGGATGGAGAAATCAGTATTGAACGTTTAGGGAAATAACCAATTACATAAAGCAAATTACAGTTACTTTGCTTAGGTAAGGAGCTAGAGAGTTAGACAATCCAGGTCAAAGCCACACCGGGAGAGCAGTTCAAAGTCAGAATACAGATGCAAAATCTAAAAGGCAAGCGTAAGTCAATTAGCAAAATTCAGTCCAAACTAAGGGATTAACCCCTTTGCTACCGGGAATTTCAGAGAAAAAATTGGCCAAAGTATCAGAGAATTGTTTGCGTTTTTGCTATCAATCCGTTAGTTTTTTGTTTTGTTATTTTTTTATTTAAATAGGAAAACTATATATATATATTAAAGTAGACAACCCAAGGTATTGATCTAGGCCCATTTTGGTATATTTTATGTCAATATTTGGCCTACGATTATATAAAAAAAAGTTTATTTTGGGTTTCTCACTGAAATTATTTACACACAACTACTACTATATATATATATATATGCACTAACCGGCCACTTTATTAGGTACACCTGTTAAATTGCTTGGTATCACAAATTGCTAATCAATGCATTTAGGCATCTAAACGTTGTGAAGACGACTTGCTGAAGTTCAAACCGAGCATCAGAATGGGGAAGAAAGGGGACTTAAGTTACTTTGAACATGGCATGGTTGTTGGTGCCAGACGGACTGGTCTGAGTATTTCAAAAACTGTGGATCTACTGGGATTTTCACTCACAACCATCTCTAGGGTTTACAGAGAATGGTCCAAAAAAGAGAAAATATCCAGTGAGCGGCAGTTGTGTGGATGAAAATGCCTTGTTGATGTCAGAGGTCAGAGGAGAATGGGCAGACTGGTTCGAGATGATAGAAAAGCAAAAGTAAACCACTCTTACAACCAAGGTGTGCAGAATACCATCTCTATCTGCACAACATGTCAAACCTTGAAGCAGATTGGCTACAGCAGCAGAAGACCACACCAAGTGTCACTCCTGTTAGCTAAGAACAGGAAACGGAGGCTGCAATTCACACAGGCTCACTAAATTTTGACAATGGAAGATTGGAAAAATGTTACCTGGTCTGATGAGTCTTGATTTCTGCTGCGACATTCAAATGGCAGGGTCAGAATTTGGCATAAACAACATAAAAGCATGGGGAAAACAGGGGTATCAGGGGCCTTTCGGCCCTTGATAAATCGGCCCCTTTATTTATTTTTAAACTGTTAGAAAAAATGCTAAACATTCTCTTGTACTTTGGGCAAGTCTTTCTCTGAAATTCCTGGTAGCGAAGGTGTTAGTGCCCCAGGGAAAAATATTCAAATATTACCTTACTAATTGAATAAATTAAGGTAGTGCTCTGAGCAAGCTGATATATTTACCTCATGGTCTGCCCACTGCTAAATATGTGGATTAGGCCGTGGGGTAATTGTTTAATGTCACTGGTACCAGTTATTGGTCGCAGATGAAACCAAGGATGGCAAGCATTTATCATAACACAGTCACATTATTTGCTTATCTAACAGGAGACTTGAGTAAGATGTGACCCGTTGCCCATTGCACAGATGAAGAGGCCTGCTTAGAGGTCAAAGAATAAAGAGCCCTGAAAGGTGTTCCTCAAAGAGATGCTCCACAGCATTGCAGACTTGAATGGAAATATATTTAAGTACTAATCCTCCATGCTCAGTTGGGAGTAAAGAGTTGTAAAGCGAGTATCTTGGAGAAGTTTCAGTTTTATGAGGGTATACTAGTGGGGGGGTTGTTTTAGGGGTTGATAAGATTTAGAAAGTATCATGAATGTAATGTTTGGTGTTAGGAGTTTATGCCAGATTAAGATATTGCTAGTAAAATGAGCACTACATAGGCATTGAGATAAGTAGCGCATAATAATATATCTATCCCTTTATATAATCATCTATATATAGGTATAAATATATATTGTACCCAAAACAAAACCATCAGATGTATATAGAAATATTTTTTTAGGAATAAATAGAACATATTCTTGTATGCGAAGAACACTGGATTGTGAAATATTAATATTTTCATGTTGGGATAACACACTTGAAAAAAATGTGATTGAGTATGCGATAGGGTTTGCGAGCAAGTAGGTTTTTTTTTTTCCACTATTTTTTTTTCTCTATTGACTTCTATGGGGGAATTTGTGTATGCAACGTAATATTCTAAGTTTAGCTTTTTGCACTCGTCGGGTTAGTGTGTGTCACATGACACAGAGGTGGGAAAATGGAAGAAAACTTTGACATTTGTCAGAAAAAAAGTAATTGTCATTGCATTGTCTTTTTATAATGCATTGTTGATCATGTAATTATACTGTATTTAATAGTCCAAATGCATATATATATATATATATTTATAAAACAATTAATAGAGCCTCTTTTTCAATGCTAAAGAAACATACAACTCATTGATTGAACTTTTTGAGTCAATGACTAGCTCACGGTGGCACAAAGAAGTCACACAGCTGTATTTTCCAACAGTTCTAGTCAAAATGAACGAAAATATCTGAGCGTCCCCTGGTCCCCCACCTCCCTATGCTAGGTTAAGGCTTGATTGGACAAGCCTGTATGTATACAATCTAACATTTACTGCCTGACTGGCTATCCCTAACATCAATATTTAGTGATACTATGGCAGGATTGGGCAGGGCACATTGGACAAATGAATGATCCGACCCCCTATACATTATTACAAACATGGAAGCTGATAAGCAAAACAAAATTGCTCTCTCACTCTTACTGCACCATTTTTGGCACAAATGGCAAGAATGAATTCATCTATGTGGAGCAGCCTTCATTCTTTCTTCTTCTATTTCATCCAATAATGTGTTCGGCTGTTCGTGTATCAGACAATTTGCAAATTCAGCATAAATTCATATTCGTCCGACGCTGAATGCATATCTCCTGTAAGTTATGTATATGCACTTTGTTTAACTAAATGAAAAACAGGTTCATTGTGTAACTGGTAAATTAGAATAGAATTTATGATAAAATGACATTTACCATGAAATTGATAAATGAATACATTGTGAAAAATTACAAACATATGCAATGTATATTGTTTTAAAATTAAAGGGGCTATGCATTAATTTAGGATATTATATTTATACAATCAATCTGAAAAAAAAATAACTGGTTTTAATTTTTCTTTAATATGTTTTTAACATTTAATCATACTGAAAATCGTGCATGCATATTTTGATGATAGTTGATTATGAATATTTAATATTTACATTAGGAAGTCCTTAATTATAATAATTTTAAAACAATAGATGACATACAAATAAGTGATTGTAAAAACCGTGCATGAAGTTCAACAATATAACGTGGCTTGTAGTGAAATTAGTCTCACATAATTCTTTCATATATCATTCTTGGTTACTTTAAATAAGCTTACATTTTGATTATACATAATAAATCCAGATGTGCACTTAATTATCCATACTCAACACTGTTCATGAACCATAAAGATAAGTAAAATGTTAACTATATATGTTATGATTGCATATTTGATATTTATTTTCATATTATGCAAAAATAAATGTTAATGTGTGTTTCCAATGTGCACAACATGTATTATGGTTTATATATGATATTGCGCTTTTAACCCCTTAAGGACCAGCGACGTACCCTGTATGTCGCTGGCCTTTTTTTGGGACTTGATTGTTTTATAGCGCAGTCTTGCCACCAGCGTTGAGACTGCTCTATTCCACAAAGCCTGCTGGAGGGAGTGCATTAATAGCGTGTTCTTGCTAGACTTGTGCTATTATGTCCTGAAAAAACCCTTAACGACCAATGACATACATGGTACATTGTGGTCATTAAGGGGTTAAAGTACTAATAAAGTCCAAATTAATCTTTCATGATTCAGAAAGATCACATCATTTTAAACAACTTTCCAATTTACATCCATTACCTAAATATACAGTCTTTTTATAGACATAATTTATGAGGCACCAGCTCTTACTGAAAATGTACAGAATAGACGTATATGCTTTTTGTAATTGGCCGACAGCTGTCACATGATGCAGTGGGAATGAAAATAAAACTAACTTTTGTCAAAATCTCCTACTAATGCAAAATTCAAACTACTTTTGCATTGTCTATTTATGATACATTTGTTGATTATGTTAATACACTGTGTTTAGTGTCTCTTTATTGTCATGTTTCTCTTTCCTCGGGTGATGGGTGTATTGGTGCAAATAATCTGATCAGATGTGTGGTTCAGGGGCAGATTCATCAAAGGGCAAATTGGCAAGCCGTACTCGTGCACAATTACTAAATGCGAGCAGGTGGTGTTGCATGAGCCCCTACTCATGCTGTAATAAATACAAGAAGTGAACGCTGCCTGCAATTTGAGATCCTAGGCAGATAGGTTTACTAACTGTGAACCCTCTCCATCTGGAGAATGATAAATCTGCCTTTGAGTGTATCTTTGGTGTGCTTAAATCACAGTTCCAGTCTTTGAAAAGATCAGGTGGTGCTTTGCAGTATTTTCCATTGAAAATCATTAAAATCATTATAACTTGTTGCTATACCTGGCATTGTGTTATGATCGTATGGGTGAGCCCCACTTGACCCTGATCATAAGGAGTTGTAGAAGTAATAGCAAAGCTAATATTATTAAAAGGAATATGAAACCCTAAAAATATTGTTCATGATTCAGATACAGCATACAATTTTAAACAACGTTCTAATTTACTTCTATGATCAATTTTTTCTTCGTTTTATTTGTATGTCTTGTTGAAAAGCATGGAAGTATGCTTAGGAGCCGTATATGGCAGCAGTTTTGCAAGAAAGTTTTCCATTTGCAGGAGTGATTTTAAAAAACTGGAAACTTTTTTAAAATCACAAAATACATTTTTGGGGTTTTATAGCCCTTTAATACCTCATTTATTACTTTTTGTAATAATAATAATGTTATATAAAATGTTATAGATACATGTTCTTGTTTTTTGGGCTATGGATCACTTGAAGGACAAAGGACGCTGTTCAAGCCAGAAACCAAACTTAATAAACTTTTTTTTTTACATTTTTCTGTATTATTTCTTTACTACTCACCGCACAACAAAACTCTATCTTATTAACCTAAAATGTTTTCAAGATGAAAAAATTAAACAATATATGAGGATAAAAGACAGCCTGCAGTTACTACAACGATTAAAAGGGATATAATAGTCGTTAAATTGCATGCAAATTGAAGGCTAGCGATCCTGCTCTACTATATGTTTAACTCCAATCCAATCAGCTGCGCTATTTACTCAGGTGAGTGGTGCAACTAGCACTGCTGATTGTATCAGCACTAGTTGCCGCTGGGGACCCGGTATTTCTACTGTGTGTTTAATCCCTTTGCAGGGGTTTTATTACATAGTAGTGCAGGATTGCTAGTCTTCATATTGCATGCTCTAATTAATGTAATTTTTCTGCTATTATAGTAATTTTACCACTTTGATGCCTTCTTACACTACACTGATTTAACTGCTTGATCGCCCCCCTTACCAGGACTGGGTCTAGTGTTCTACAACACTTAACCTGTACACTCCATCCCTAACACCTCACTGCTTGCTTGAATTGAAAGGAAAGGAGAAGGGAGTCACAGGGTATCAAGGTAGAAATGATATAGTGTTGTGCTGGCATACGCCAAGAAGAAAATAACAGTGACATTCAATGCATGGGGCTCATAAGACAATTACTTCTCTCTTTAGGGGGAGTATTCATAGTAACAGAGAAGCAACTCCTCTAGCGCCTATGTGGCTATTGGCTTAGCAACTGCAGATTGCAAACAGGCATAAAGGGGACTTTTGAAATAGTGGGGGCCCTGCCACAGCTTAGCTCAAGGTCCGAGTGAGATATATAGTTACACCCATGGTTCCAGAGGTAATTTTGTATGCACTATAGCACCCTAGTACCAGGGGTTTGTTGGACCTGTTATGTTTTTATTAACATGGCCCTAAAAATGGACTACAACTTAGATAAAAAAATAGCCATTATGTTGGGATATCATTGACCATACAAATCATTAGCACATGATTACAAGATGTATTTCAGTAGGGTTGAATAAAATGCTTGAAGAACAAGGACTATTTGGAACTGGAATTCAGAATGCATACATTAATCATTACTAAAGACATAATATTTATTAGAGAGTTATTGGTTTGATTTCAATTTACAAGAACTATATTCATAATATCTAAAAAAATATTAAGGGATAGATTACAAGTGGAATGCTAAATTATCGCGCACCCGCAAACGGGCAAATTTGTCCATTTTCCGGTGTGCAATAATTTATCAGCCAATACACGTGGCTGGTTATTGCTACAACAAGCTCTGAAAAATAACCAGAGGTTAGATTTCTGGTTAATTTTCTAAAAGTGCCCCAAATAACATCAAAATAGAGGGCATTATTATTATTATTATTATTTTTAATAAGAATTACGGCACTAGGCAGTTTTGGGGCTTTAAAGTTGGTGAGAGTGGGGTGCACTGAAAAGTGCCTTTACATTGCGGTCTATGGAAACTGTCTGTTCCCATAGACTGCAAAGTAAATATATATTTATATGCTTATAAACATATATATTTATGTGTTAATATATATATATATATATATATATATATATATACACATATTAACATATAAATATATATGTATATATTCATATACATACATATTTAAAAATGCAGCCCATCGCTACGCCACTTACCCCCTTCGTTGCAAAAGGTTCTGATGCTGTCTCTGATGGCTTCAGAATGAGGCTCCTATAGGAGCCTATGGAATTGCGCTCTCATAAGTGCAATGCTTCCTAGCAATGCAAACTCGATCTCGTGTTCGCATTGCGTTTTTCAAGTTGTAATACCAGTGCTCCATTTGTAACCTAGCCCTAATTGTTTATAAACACTTTCACACGCACACACACACACACACACATATATATATATATATATAAAGTATATATATATATATATATATATATATATAATGTATTTATATAGACATAAAACTTTTAAAAGTGTTTTATTTATATATATATATATATATATATATATATATATATATATATATATATATATATATATCCCAAACAGATAGCACTCCAGGCTTAATATAGAGAAGCCCAGGGTGCTACAAAGTGGTAGATAGTCAGCAGAATAAAGCGCACTCCAATGGGAATAATTTTCAAATGTGTCACTTTAATGTGAACGTTTTCGGGCCACACAGCCCATCCTCAAAGTGGAACAAACACAGGTGGGAGAGGGTGTTTGTGGATTAAACATATAATGTCTATGTGTTTTTATGTAAAATGTGTTTTTACACACAAAACATCTATTTATTTTATTTTTTTCAAATTCTCTAGTTATATTTAGATCGAATTTAAGGTCCTGTCTAATGAAAATATCTAAAGTATGGGAACTGTTTAGTATACATTAAGAAGGCAGTAAAACAAATGTGTGCGCTATCAAGATTTTTTTTCCAGCAGAAGGTTTTGGTAATAATAATTGAATCAAATTAAATATGACAAGAAAATTCCATCAGTTAAGAGTTGTACCAGCTACTGTAGGATTAGTCAAAATAGCAATGTGTAATATTTATAAGAAATAATAAACTCAATGTGAAGCAAGCATTCTAACTAGCAACAGATGAAACGTCTTGGGAATAGAACACAAGGGAATTATTTTGGAATACACTTTTATAATTATGAAGAAATTCAATTTAGTAATGGGAATAATACTCTATTTTGCATGTTAATCATATTTTATTCTATATTGTAAATTATTCAAGTGTTATTTAAAAATCACAAATTTGCGCAAATTCAAGGTTATAAAATTAACAATTTTAATTAATAATAAATCCCATTGCTGTTTTATTGAGTTTATTAAAACTCAACCCATTACAAAAACATTTTAAAATTCTTTAAAACCATTTTTTTGTATGTTTTTCAAATGTATTTGTGCCACAAACACATTTTTATAATTTGCATGGCGATAATTTGACAATCAATAAGAAATCACTTTTACTGTATAAAATGTGTACAAAAAGGATATAGTCATTAAATGCCCAGCAAATAGTATACAAAATGGTATAAATATTGATCTTCCAGCAAATAAGAATTGGAACCTCCAAAAAAGAAACAAATTAATGTGATGTATTGTCAGGTGTATGAGACCAGGATATTAAAAGACTGTACTAATGTTCTTTGGAACATAGCGCTAAATATGACAGCTCTATCCCTCCTCGATAGCAAAATGTAAAACTGGAAAGGCTCACAGTTAAAAAGTAGAAAAAGCATGGTGATCACTTGGGTTAAGTTTAAGGAAGTTTACTATTACATCTCATGTGATATCCCATTGTAAAGAAAAGAAATAATCGAGATTACTCTGGAAAGTTGAACAAATTTAGATGTAAAATATTTTCCTTTTTTTATACATAGAAGTTACCGTTTCTAGTCTGCTTTTTTAATTATATGTTGCACCATTTTAAAGTGAGTTAGCAAATGCGTAACATATTGGTTCAAAGTATAAATCTGTTTAGGGCTCAGTTTACTGTTATTTCTATCCAATTACTCAATTTATTGATCTCAAAAGCATGAAAACATGAGCTATCCCTGCCATGATTAGAACTTGCATTTGGGAACCTTGAAGAAATACAGATTTTGATCTAGTAATCATGTGACTCATTTCATGGCTTCTGTGTACCGTATGACAAATAAACTATTTGTACCTTTTTGGTATTAGCAAGTGGATGTGATGCTTCCCCATTACAGGAATGATTATAGTCTTTTAACAGAAATAATGTTTTAACAAAGATCCACTGAGGAAATGTCCACAATTCTATATCATCTATCTATCTATCTATCTATCTATCCATTTATCCATCTATCTATATTAATAATCTACCTCTAATCTACTAGTCTCAGGCTTGTAAGAAATTCGTTTTTTGTAAATATTCTTTTCGGACTAGTAAATTATAGTATGACTAGTCCTAAAGCCCGTGTACACGGGCCATTTTTGCAGTACAGCGGTCCCACCCCTTGCTCTCTCTCTATCCCCCCTCTCTTTTGCTCTCTCTTTCTCCCCTCTCTTTTGCTCTCTCTTTCTCCCCTCTCTTTTACTCTCTCTCTCCCCCCTCTCTTTTACTCTCTCTCTCTCTCTCTCTCTCTCCCCTCTCTTTTGCTCTCTCACTCCCCCCTCTCTTTTGCTCTCTCTCTCTCTCCCCCTCTCTTTTGCTCTCGCTTTCCCCCTCTCTTTTGCTCTCTCTCCCCCCTCTCTTTTGCTCTCTCTTCCCCTCTCTTTTGATCTCTCTTCCCCCTCTCTTTTGCTCTCTCTCTCTCTCCCCTCTCTTTTGCTCTCTCTCCCCCTCTTTTGCTGTCTCTCCCTCTCTTTTGCTCTCTCTCTCTCCCTCTCTTTTGCTATCTCTCTACCCCCCTCTCATTTGCTCTCTCTCTCCTCTCGTTTGCTGTCTCTCCACCTCTCTTTTGCTCTCTCTCCCCTCTCTTTTGCTCTCTCTCCCCCTCTCTTTTGCGCTCTCTCCCCCTCTCTTTTGCACTCTCTCCCCTCTCTTTTGCGCTCTCTCCCCCTCTCTTTTGCCCTCTCTTCCCCCTCTCTTTTGCGCTCTCTCCCCCTCTCTTTTGTGCTCTCTCCTCCCTCTCTTTTGCGCTCTCTCCCCCTCTCTTTTGCACTCTCTCCCCCTCTCTTTTGTGCTCTCTCCCCCCCTCTCTTTTGTGCTCTCTCCCCCCTCTTTTGCGCTCTCCCCCTCTCTTTTGCCCTCTCTCCCCCTTCTCTTTTGTGCACTCTCCCCCCTCTCTTTTGTGCACTCTCCCTCCTCTCTTTTGTGCACTCTCCCCCCTCTCTTTTGTGCACTCTCCCCCCACTATTTTGTGCTCTCTCCCCCCTCTCTTTTGCTGTCTCTCTCCCCCCTCTCTTTTGCTGTCTCTCTACCCCCTCTCTTTTGCTGTCTCTCTCCCCCCTCTCTTTTGCTGTCTCTTTACCCCCTCTCTTTTGCTGTCTCTCCCCCTCTCTTTTGCTGTCTCTCTCCCCCTCTCTTTTGCTGTCTCTCTCCCCCTCTCTTTTGCTGTCTCTCTCTCCCTCTCTCTATCCCCCCTCTTCTGCTCTCTCTATCCACCCTCTTCTGCTCTCTCTATCACCCCTCTTTAGAGCTCTCTGCCTCTCTGCACTTCTGCAGCTGCCAGATGCCGGGTCCCCGTCCGGCCCCGCCTGTGTCAAACCCGACCACGCCCATGTCACACCCAGCCACGCCCACGTCATGCTCGGTCACGCCTTTGTCACGCCTAGCCACTCCCACTCCGCATCCGCCCAGCCACACCCACTCCACCACACAACGCCAGGTCAGTTGGAAGGCCAGGTGTGTTTGTCCTTGTGGGCAGTCTCTACTGCGCATGACAGCTTTGGACAAACACACTTGGCCTTTTATTATATAGGATTTATAGTATTATTTTTTCTCGGCTAGATTACAAGTCTTGCGACTTGCGTTAGCCTTAAAAAGCAGTGTTGAGAGGTCCCAATGCTGCTTTTTTCCTACTGCTGGTATTACGAGTCTTGTAGGTACAGGTGTACCGCTCACTTTTTTGGTCAGACTCGAAAAAACTGCAAATCCACTTACGTCAATTGCGTATCCTATATTTTCAATGGGACTTGCATAATGCCGGTATTACAAGTCTTCCAAAAAGTGATCGGTGCAGCCTCTCCTGTCAAGCCTGGTACCGCATTTAAAAGTCAGTAGTTAAGAGTTTTATGGGCTAACGCCGTAGCATAAAACTCTTAACTAAAGTGCTAAAAAGTACACTAACACCCATAAACTACCAATTAACCGCTAAACCAAGGCCCCCCACATCGCAAACACTAAAATAAATTTTTTAACCCCTAATCTGCCTGCCCTAACATCGCCGGCACCTACCTACATTTATTAACCCCTAATCTGCTGCCCCCAACGTCGCCACCACTATATTAAATGTATTAACCCCTAAACCTAAGTCTAACCCTAACCCTAAACCCCCCTAACTGAAATATCATTTTAATAAATCTAAATAAAATTACTATCATTAACTAAATTATTCCTATTTAAAACTAAATGCTTACCTATAAAATAAACCCTAAGATAGCTACAATATAACTAATAATTACATTGTAGCTAGTTTAGGGTTTATTTTTATTTTACAGGCAACTTTGTATTTATTTTAACTAGGTACAATAGGTATTAAATAGTTATTAACTACAGGTGGCCCTCAGTTTACAACGTTTCAATTTGCACCGTTTCAGAATAACAACCTATTTTTTCCATTCATGTGACTGCTATTGAAAAGCATTGAGAAGCAGTGCATTGATTAAAATAGCCAGTAGGTGGAGCTGTCTGCTTGTGTTGCAGCAAAGCCAAGCAAGCTGAAATTAATCAGTTTAACCAGACCTGAGCTATCGAGCAGATTTCAAAAGAACAAGATCTTCCTGTCTATAAATCAGTCCAGATTTGAATACTGTTTAGCATTTAAAATCTTCATTTCAAAGCTTTAAAAATAATGTATTAGGTGTTACTTTTGACAATTTTGAGAGGGGCCTGGAACCTAACTCCCTCACTTCCCATTGACTTAAATTATAAACTGGGTTTCAATTTACAACAGTTTCGATTTACAACCATTCCTTCTGGAACCTAACCCCAGCGTAAACTGAGGGCTACCTGTATTTAATAACTACCTAGTTAAAATAAAGACACATTTACCTGTAAAATAAACCTAGCCTAAGTTACAATTACAGCCAATAGAATGCCAGCTCAATTCTATTGGCTGATTGGATCAGCCAATAGGATTGAACTTCAATCCTATTGGCTGATTGCATCAGCCAATAGGATTTTTTCTACCTTAATTCCGATTGGCTGATAGAATTCTATCAGCCAATCGGAATTGAAGGGACGCCATCTTGGATGACGTCATTTAAAGGAACCTTCATTCTTCAGTTGGATGTCGATGGAAGAGGATGCTCCGCGTCAGATGTCTTGAAGATGGACCCGCTCCGCGCCGGATAGATGAAGATAGAAGATGCTGCCTGGATGAAGACTTCTGCCCGTATGGAGGACCTCTTCTGGCCGGCTTGGATGAAGACTTCTGCCCGTCTGGAGGACCACTTCGCCCGGCTTCATTGAGGACTTCGGCCCGGCTGGGTGAAGACTTCTCAAGGTAGGGTGATCTTCAAGGGGTTAGTGTTAGGTTTTATTAAGGGGGTATTGGGTGGGTTTTAGAGTAGGGTTGGGTGTGTGGGTGGTGGGTTTTAATGTTGGGTGGGTATTGTACTTTTTTTACAGGTAAAAGAGCTGATTACTTTCGGGCAATGCCCAGCAAAAGGCCCTTTTAAGGGCTATTTGTAATTTAGTATAGGGTAGGGCTTTTTATTATTTTGGGGGGCTTTTTATTTTATTAGGGGGATTAGATTAGGTGTAATTAGTTTAAAAAACTTGTAATTATTTTATTATTTTCTGTAATTTAGTGGGGGGGTTTCGTACTTTAAATAATTGTATTTAATTGTATTTAATTGTAGTTAGTTTATAATTTAATTATAGTGTAGTGTTAGGTGTAATTGTAACATAGGTTAGGTTTTATTTTACAGGTAAATGTGTCTTTATTTTAACTAGGTAGCTATTAAATAGTTAATAACTATTTAATAACTATTCTACCTAGTTAAAATAAATACAAAAGTTGCCTGTAAAATAAAAATAAATCCTAAGCTAGCTACAATGTAACTATTAGTTATATTGCAGCTATCTTAGGGTTTATTTTATAGGTAAGTATTTAGTTTTAAATAGGAATTATTTAGCTAATTGTAGTTATTTTATTTAGATTTATTTAAATTATATTTAAGTTAGGGGGGTGTTAGGGTTAGGGTTAGACTTAGATTTAGGGGTTAATAACTTTAATATAGTGGCAGCGACGTTGGGGGCGGCATATTAGGGATTTATAAGTGTAGGAAGGTTGCGGCGACATTGGGGGTGGCAGATTAGGAGTTAAAAATATAGGTGTCGGCGATGTTGGGGGCAGCAGATTAGGGGTTAATACATATAATTTAGGTGGTGGCGGTGTCCGGAGCGGCAGATTAGGGGTTAATAATATAATGCAAGTGTCGGCGATGTTGGGGGCGGCAGATTAAGGGTTAATAAGTGTAAGATTAGGGGTGTTTAGACTCGGGGTTCATGTTAGGGTGTTAGGTGTAGACATAAAATGTATTTCCCCATAGGAATCAATGGGGCTGCGTTAGGAGCTTTACGCTGCTCTTTTGCAGGTTTTTTTCAACTGGCTCTCCCCCATTGATTACTATGGGGAAATTGTGCACAAGCACGTTTTGCCAACTCACCACTAACGTAAGCAGCGCTGGTATGGAGGTGAGATGTGGAGCTAAATTTTGCTTTCCGCTCACTTTTCTGCGGCTAACGCTGGGTTTGTAAAAACCTGTAATACCAGCGTTGTCTGTAGGTGAGCGGTGAGGGAAAACTGCTCGTTAGCACCGCACAGCATTACCGACAAAACTCATAATCTAGGCATCTATTTCTAAATATCTATCTATTTTTCTATAAATACACATATATATATACAGTATATATACTGTATATATAGATAGATAGATTAAAACACACACACACACACACACATATATATATATATATATACACATATATATATATATATATATATATATATATATATATATATATACACATACACACATATATTACCACTAATCAACTAGTCCCAGACAAGTAAGAACTTTGTTTTTAATAAATATTCTCTTCTGACTAGTAATATCTATCTATCTATCTATCTATCATCTATCCTCTATCTATCTATTTATCTATCATCTATCTATCTATCTATCTATCTATCTATCATCTATCTAGATATCATCTATCTATAGATAGATATAGATCTATCTATTTATCTATCTATCTATCTATCTAGTTATCCTTCTATAAATATAGATAGATAGATAGATAGATACACATATATTACAACTAATCTACTAGTTCAATACAAGTAAGAACTTTGTTTTTTGTAGATATTCTCTTCTAACTAGAAAACTATAATGATATTTTTATTTAGCTCTATCTATTTATCTGCACACATATACAAAGCTGAGATGAAAATATACCCCAAAGAACCAGGTCAGTAAGCGACTTGTCATTTGGTGGTCTTGCACAGTTGTTGATTGCTTTCTCCATTGCAAGCCCTTTTGATTTTAATCGGATCATTCTGTGCACATATGGATATTGCTGGTGGCCTAACCATCGAATATAATTAAAAGAAATGATTGGCTTTCACTTTAAAAAAACATCTGGTTTTACTTGAAAGGAGATGACTTAGCTGTTTCAGAAACATTCTAGTAACCCCGGATTCACATTTTCTTTTTTAAATATATATTTTCTCTGTTCATGCAGCATGTTAATGTAAACATCATATATAACTGACAACCACCATTTTTAGAGCTATTCGGTTCTTTTGAGCACAAGTGTAACCACAGGAATTATTACATTTTTTTATTTGATCCCTGTAAATCTGTTTCAACAGTCACTCTGATTTAAACAATTATTGTGATTTATATTCCAAATGCTACAATTTGCAGAAAATATAACCATGTGAAAACATTTTTTGCATAGTATATCTTGGCAGGCTTCAGACATAATGATGTCATTCCCTTCAATGTCATGGAAACCGTAAAGAATGGGAAAGTGAATTTATATTTCATCTGACAGAATAGCAAACAAATAAGACGTTATGTTTAGGTAATAACACATTACGGGTCAATCTCAAAGCTCAAAACAGCTAAAAGCCACTTAATCAGTGAGTTTGTTTTTTGTATACATAGAATGGTCTTCTTGCTTTTTAAATGGATGAAAATGAATATAAACAAATATTGTTTTACTTTAAATAATTTAATACAGGGGTACTTAACCTTTATACATGAGGGGTCTTGAGAAGACATTTTAAAAATACTACTTGTTTTAGAAAGTCTTCTGATTTTATTCTTTGGAACAAAAATATATACAGAGCACAAGTGTATCTACAGTGTTTTCAGAGGTCTCAGATAAGACAGAGCTCACACACTTATAAGGCCTATCTTCTTGACCTTAAAGTGAATGTAACCTTGAGCGTACTCACTCAAGTCATAGGATAGAATTAAAAAAATTAGTAAGACTTTCATTCATCAAATTTGTAGTATATAATGATCAGCTGAGATATTTTACCTTTTACCTTTTTAGTATATACTGATCTTCTGAGATTTTTACCTTTTAATGCAATAACGATAAGCGTCGTTCCTCCGCCCGCCATATTGCTCAATTGATTGACAGATGACGAATCTGCAATCCACTAATCGTTGTTTACCCTTCGGGGCGTGATGTTTGTGCAAAGGGGTCGAACACCCCGGGGGGGGGGGGGGAAACAATGATGGATTGCAGATTCATCATCTGTCAATCAATTGAGCAATATGGCGGGCGGAGGAACGGCGCTTATCGTTATAGCATTAAAAGGTAAAAATCTCAGAAGATCAGGATAGATTACCAATTTGATGAATGAAAGTCTCACAAATTTTTGAAATTCTATACTATGGGGTATATTTATCAAACCGTAAACTAATAATACGCTGTAATCCCGCGTCAAATTTGATGCGAGATTGATCCGCCGTAGTTAAAAAAGCGTCAAGATCGTCCAATGTTGAAATGTGTGACGTAATGTCATTCTCCTTCCCACAAAGGATAGTATGAGACTGAAAACTATCGCACCCTAATTACATTGAAATATGTTCAACATTGCATTCTCTTTCTAAGTTATGTTTGGCAATGTTCATACACCACTTTATTCCTCAATTCATTCAGACTGCAAATATTTTCTAACAAAGAATAGCAAAGACAATGAAAACTTTTGCAAACAAAATACATGAAAATGTCTTTAAAATGGCATTCTCCTTCCCACAAAGGATAGCAAGAGACTAAAAACTATTGCACATTAATTACATTTATCTATGTTCAACATTGCATTCTCTTTCTAAGTCATGTTTGGCAATGTTAATACACCACATTGATCTTTAATATGAGAGTCTGAAAACACCATAATCACTGACCTTTTAAGCCTCCACAATGCTGCCATCCAAAAACAGAAAACCTGAGTAATGATTTTATCTATAGCTAAATACTCATGTGTTGCGCATAAGTAATTTAGTTAATTGCACAATCAATATCAAGCATAAACCTGCATTTACAGCTAGAAAACTCACCTGGTACGTGCTTTCATACATATTTACCTTCTAAACAACAACTTTGTGCTTGTACAATGACGCATACATAAAAAAATCATGTAAACTTGTCATGTTATATACTGTGTGTCGCAGAAGTAATTCTCAATCTCATCAATCATATATCAATCGTCCACAGCTAATTTTCAGCTGGTTAACTTGTCATGTGGGAGGTGCTTGCATACATTTTCAGCTGGTGAACTTGTCATCTGGGAGGTGCATCCATATATTTTACCTTTTTTTAAAACGACTTTGTGCTCGTATAATGACGCAACAATACAGAAAACCTGTCATTAATTTGTCTGTTATGTAATGTGTGGTGCATAAGTTATTCAATCAATTACTGCAATCATTTACAGCTGGAGAACTTGGCACTATAAAAAGGGGTTTCAATCGACACACTTCATTTCATTATTCTTTTGCAATGGATATCATTAACATGGTACAGTTGGTCCTGTTACTACGGAGATGCCGAGCAAGACGGGTGATGATAGCTGCGGAGCATCAAAGAAGATGCCAGCGGGTGCTGAGGGTTTTCCTGCCTAGGGTTGTCTCCATGCCCTCAGTGATCGAGAGTCTCTATGTTGAGAGGCTCTATGTTGAAATCAAGGACTTTCTCGAACCACTGACTGCAAGGACTAGGACAATCCCTGGGATGGTAAAGTTACTATCGATCCTTAATTTTTTGGCAACTGGATCGTTCCAGGCTGTGACAGGTCTAGGCAAAGGTATGAGCCAGGCAACCTTCTCCCGTCATCTGAAGGTTGTCCTTAATGCCTTGCACCAACGCCTAGTCCATCATGTTCACTTCCCGAATACACCTGAGGAGTAGCATGCTGTCAAGCTCCAGTTTTATCATCTTGCTGGGTTGCCAAGAGTATTGGGGGCCATAGATTTCACACATATATTGGTGCAGCCTCCCAGGGGAAGAGAGAAGCCATACCGGGACAGGATGCATAAACGCTGAATATCCAATTCTTCTGTGACGCCAGGTTGAGGATAATGAGCGTCCTCTCTGGATTTCCTGGTCCCAAACAAACCCAAATTCCTTCGTCCTCTGGAATTCATTCATATACGATCGGTTCCAGGAGGGAAAAACCCCTGAGGGAATCCTCATAGGTAAATATCTCATATTTTTACACATACTGTATGTATATATAGATTTTAGTAATTCTGATTGCTAATATCAATGCTCTATTTCTTTTACGCAGGTGATTCTGGATATTCTTGTTTTCCGTGGCTGTTCACACCCATCAACAACCCAAACAGAGTGGAAGAGGTGCGCTACAATGAGGCCCACATCGCAACACCATAGGTAATTGAGCGCACCTTTGGCGTATTGAAGAGCCGTTTCCGATGCTTGAACATCTCCGGTGGGGTTCTTCA